>NC_052143.2:31356696-31695662 GCF_016086655.4 Lepeophtheirus salmonis | reverse complement strand
ATATAAGGTATAATAGTAATTCCACGTGTACGAGTCCGTAACTAATAATTAATTCGAAGGAATAGATGAGATCCAGGTTATAAAAATATTAATTGATTTATTATCACGAACGAAAAATGTGGTTCTTCTTTGAACGAAAGGAAAAAGGAAGTCTCGATAAAAATAACAAAAAGGAATAAATAGGGGTTGGTCACTGAACGCCACAAGAGTTCCCCCCTAAAATTACGGAGTAATAAGTACAATAATTACAATTAACACATATTATTATATTGAGCAAATTTAACCCTACGACCAGATCTTGTTGTGATCGTTGGAACCTTATTTTGATCTTTGGTATTGGATTCTGTTCTTCTGGGTATCGATGGTTTCGTTCTTTTATACTTTTTAGTAGATGAATTGTTGAATATGGATGGATCTGGAGCATATTTTGCTGGCTTAAGTCTTTCTATGGATACTACGTCTTGTTTTCCAGATAAATATTCAACTCTGAACGTATGACTATTTCTGGATATGACTTTCGCTGGACCGGTGTAAGGGGCTTCTAAGGGACCTTTGACACGATCTACACGAATCCATACATATTCGGTAGTTAGAATATCTTTTGGAACATATGATAACTTTGAGGAATGACCACCTGATAAATAAAATCAAATTATTAAAATATATTTGTTATATTACCTCTGATATATTGAATGTCCTGGACGAATTACGGTAATTAATGACAAATAACGTTGTTGACGATCTGACTTGGCTAATTTTTGGCTTTTAAATGCTGATTCAAGAGGTTTATGGTCAGTAAAAATTGTCACATTTTGACCTTCAATTAAGTACTTGAAATGTAATACAGATAAATAGGCTCCTAATAACTCGCGATCGAAGGTTGAATATTTAAGTTGAGCTTGACTTATCTTCTTAGAGAAAAATCCAATGGGAGATGGCTTGTCATCTACAATTTGATGAAGAACGGCTCCCACTGCATGATTTGAAGCGTCTGTAATTAAATGAAATATATTACACTTTGGGTTTAGAAAAGGTAAACAACAAATATTATCCAAAGTGTTTTTCATATCCTCAAACGATGATATTTCTTTCTGAGTCCAAACTAAATCCATTTTAACATCTGATAAACGTATTAATTCTGTTAAAGGTAAAACTAAATTAGCAAAATTGGGTATAAGATGCCTATAAAATCCAATCATTCCTAAGAATCGCCTCAATTCTGAAGGGGATACTGGTTTCTTGAATGCTTTGATAACTGACAACTTATTTTTACATGGTATAATTCCATCTGGAGTTATTGTGACTCCAAGAAAATCAATATTTTCTTTTAAAAATTCACATTTATCTTCCGAAACACGCAGTTTAAATTGATTTAAAGTCTTGAGGACAGTTTCTACATGTTGTAAATGTTCTTCTTTAGTTGTACTAAATATCAAAATATCATCTAAATAAGTGAATGTAAATGTGAATTTGCCCAAAATTTTATTCATAAATCTTTGAAACGAAGATCCTGCATTTCTCAAACCAAAAGGCATATAATTAAATTCATACAAACCAAAAGGAGTTGTAATAGCCGTTTTGAGTTTATCTTCTTCATTGACAGGAATATTGTAATAGGCTTGACAAAGGTCGATTTTACTGAATATTTTTGAGCCATGAAGACGAGTAGCAATATCATTCATATGAGGAAGTGGATATTTATCAGGAATTGTTTTAGCATTTAAAGCTCGGTAATCTCCGACCATTCTCCACTCTCCTGGTTGTTTCTTCTTCACAAAATGTAAAGGTGTTGCCCAAGACGAACTAGAGGGTCGAATAATTCCAGCTTCAAGAAGAGAGTTTAATTTCTCCTGACAAATCCTTGTCTTTTCAGGAGAAAGACGACGAAATTTGAATGTACATGAAGGAGAACTTCCAGTATCTATCCGATGATGTACGTCCGGAGGAATATCGATCGGGGCGTTATTAGGACGAGATACTGTTAAATAAGGATATTTCATAAAAATATTTTTAATACAAGACTCAGATGTTTCAAACGTTTGATTGATAGCAAATATGCCATTCTTTGATAAGAGAATACCTGCAGTTAAGTTACCAGTTTTAGGGTCGGACAAAGTTCCATTTTTGCAGTCAATCACAAATTCGTAATGGTGAAGAAAATCAATTCCTATTATAGGATTAGTTACATCAGCTACAACAAAAGTCCATGGATAATTCCTGCGTAATGTTTTAATTCCAATTACACAAGTTAACTCTCCAAATACTTGAATTATTTTTCCATTAGCCGCGACAAGCTTTACAGGTGACGGATTGAGAGAAGTAATCAAAACTTTTGAAATTGGTAATAGTGATATTGTAGCCCCTGTATCGATTAAAATTTCCACCTTTACCAAATTATTGATTTGAGCTGCGACTTTGATAAAGGGCAAGGAGTTCGCCGCTAAACTCACTTGCCTTTCCTGTTTTCCGAACGAATAGGAGAAGAAGGGCGTGATGAAGGCTCTATATTTAAATTCGATCTTGATTTTGGAAATATGCACCATTTCTTACAAGAGCGTGCAGCATGTCCATAAAAGAGATGTGCTCTACATACTTTAGGACGTTGATCTGGATAATATGGAGTCAGAGTCAAAGATTTGAATTCTCGATTATGATCTCTATCTGAAGTAGGTGATGAGTGTGAAATCACCCGGTTAACTGATTTAATATTAATCATTTCATGCAATTGATCAGCCAATTTGCCTAACTGTTCCAAAGAATCTTCAGATCTTGAGACCAAAACAGGCAAAATTTCTGGATGAGCGGCGTTTAAAAATTTATGCTTTACCATATCTTCAGGAATAGAAATCTTCTGAGCTGTTTCGCTTAGAGATTTAAGATATTCTGACGGTTTTCCAATCATCATCGTGCTTCCAATTAATTCGTCGAAAAGTTGACTTTTAGACTTTTCAAAAATGTCAAGAATTTCGGTTTTCAACTTGTCATAGGAGTTGGATGTTCTTGTTTCTTTCCCGACTTTTCGTGCCACGCTGTGAGGGAGTCCTGTTATTGCGTATAAAAATTTTGTCGAGTCAACAGTGATATTATTTAATATAAATTGAGATTCCAAGATGTCGAAAAAAAAAGAAGGATCCTCGATACTAAAATCGGGAGTCCTGATAGCGACTTTAGAAATTGAATTATCTCCACGCTTTTCCTCTGTTACTTCCTTCATAATAATATAATTTTTACAACCTGTTTTCCGCTGCCACCAATATGGATTTTTGAGTATATAAGGTATAATAGTAATTCCACGTGTACGAGTCCGTAACTAATAATTAATTCGAAGGAATAGATGAGATCCAGGTTATAAAAATATTAATTGATTTATTATCACGAACGAAAAATGTGGTTCTTCTTTGAACGAAAGGAAAAAGGAAGTCTCGATAAAAATAACAAAAAGGAATAAATAGGGGTTGGTCACTGAACGCAATGACTTTTTGACCCTGAATTTGACGTAATTAACCAATTTTATATCAATTTTGAGCTCTGAACGACATTTTCAATATACGAAATTGGAAAAGGATTTTTTTATAGATATTTCGCTTCGAAATATAGATTAAATTTATAAACGTCGACAAGCAGATAAATAGCAAAAAGAAACTATTAGGTGTGTTATGTTCTTCTTTTGACTTGGATTATTCTGAGGTATGCAATTTTTGTAGGTATATGTTACGCTTGTATTCACTTTTTGCTCTACAAAAGTCCCATGACTAGTCATTTTTTATTGAATATATGTGCTAAGTGCACTTAATTTACAAATATGCCTATTAGTTGCAATTATTATTTAACTGTTTTGTCTTCTGTTTCATTAGAGTATGTTTAGGCGGTAATAGGATAACTGGCCGAAAATATTTTTTCCGAAGGACAATTTTCTCAAGGATATATATAATATATAAGGTAAATTAATTAGTGGTTGTTGTCTTTTGCAGAGACGGAGAGTTATTAGCACTCGTTATTGGAATTGCTGTTGGGTTATCTAGTTTAGTTTAAGTACTACAATGGTAAAGATTCGAACCAAAGACTACTATTTTATGTTTACATAATTATGATTGGTGGACATAATAAATAAATAAAATATTTTTCCGCAAAAGAACACTCATTTATTTACTTATGAAGCGTTGTTCATGGATTTAGTGGAGTAGGATTTCATAGTTCTAATTTGACTTTTTGCCTGATACTCGAACAAAAATCGAGCTAAATACTCAATGACAAACGATACTGACGATTGGGAAGATTCTATAGGGTAATGAGGTATAGTTCTACCTTTGCCGTTGCTCCATCAAAAAGAGTCGATGAAAAATAGCTATTTATCATTTTGAATTGAATTAAAATATACCTTTATTAAGGTAGGGCAGCAAAACGTTGACTGTTAATTAATGTTTATTTGCTCAAGATCTAGTGATTTTTTTTCTGTTTCTGTCGTTATTTTACATAAGCAAACTACACTAATCATTTAGTCATTTCATAATTATGAGCGAAGTTTTTGTTAAGTTTGGAGGAGAACATAAAGGAGGATCCCACTTAGTCGATTAATTGTCTCGCCAACTACTTCGTTATGGCTCCTAGGACCATCATGGGAGCTATGAAGCACAACTTGGGAGTATTTACTTTCACAAGGAACCCATGCCACCTTTTGACAGAGGGCATGAAAGCCAGGAGGCTTGAGAAGTGCAAGAAAGTCCTCACATTGATCAAGGCAAAAGGGTCGTCAATTGTGAATTTTTTTTTGGATAAGAAGGAGTATAAATACGTAACAGTTCCAAGACTTGAGTTTTGTTCCTTACTGTAAATTGTTGCAATTCTTGAGAATTGTAGGCTTCTTCAGTAACTCAGTGCTATACGGATACCGGAGTATTGATGCATTTATAACGGTACTATACTAATACTAGACCTGATAATTCCCAAATTTCTGGCCTATACCACCCTTCCCGAAAAAAATAATGTATTTTATTTATAAAAAAAAAGAATAAAGATATTGTTATCTTAAAAATGTCCTAAATTTCATAGCAAGTGCTTCACATCTTGTGGGAGAAATAATAAAGTCAAGAATCAAATTAAGTTTATTCAAACAATTTTTAAGAGCCTCAGGTATGTGTAAAGACAGATGTTGGTATAACTTCCTCCAAAACAAATATCCTATATAGGAAAAATAAAGAAAATAATTGTTGCTAAAATAAGATATGTAATACTTGAACATAAAAAAATCTTAAACAAAAATCAAGAAAAGTATAAAATCTTATTATAAATCCAGCCAAATAATTTATAGTCATATTTGCGTCACTTATACTCTTTGTAAAAAAATTTGAGGATGACATACACAAGATTTGTAACTATTGTTGGAAACCTTTACTTGATTGAAGAGACTTTTATTGGTCTAGATATTGTTCTTCAAATAAAATATGTCAACTTGTCATTTATTTAATTTAACTTCTTTAAGAGCTCCTCCAAAGAGTAAATAAGAGTAATTAGTAGACATAAACTGACAACGATTCTTACAAAAAATAGAAATGTTATCCACACTCAATTTTGCAAAAAATAGTAACTAGCTATTAATTTCATTTAATTTTTGCAGGATTTGATGTCAAATAAATATTACAACATATAAAAAACGATTCTTTTAATCCCATGTGATAACAGAACATTAAAATGATGATTTATATATTTGTAAAGAACTTGATTCATTGATTATATGTTTAAATATAAGACTAATTGCTGATAGATCCATGACATGCGTTGCTTTCACAAAAGGTAAAACAAAATAGAACGTAAATTTATATATTTTATGAAGAACTAGCGGAGTTATTAATCGTCGACGAACAAACAAATTTTGCTCCAATAATATGGAAGATAACAACCCAAAAAATCCTTCCGTTTTCATGAGCACATTCATACGTAACGACTCACTCAATACTTAGACATTCTCTCCTCAAGAAAAAGAAATAATAATAACAGATTGGGAAATATTTTTGAATATAATTTGGTGAAACAGAGAATACTTCAACAAGCTAAACCTCATCTAAAATCACATTCATTTTTTTTAAATTTCATAAAAAGTACTTCTTGCTTTTTTTTCTTTTTTCAGTATAAGTGGAACTAAACGCCTGCGAGATTTCATTCATTTTGTAGAGGGATCCCCTCTTATTATTTTCCTTTTTTTTTAATATACTGTATTGGTATATGAATATTGATGGATAATAGGCACAGGGCCGTACGTCAGTATTGCGCTTCGTCCGCTTCAGCAAACCAAAAAAAACAACCTTACTCAACCGTCCACCAATCATATTGGGAAATTTGAGTTCAAAACATGGAAAAACAGTTCCTCGTTGAAAGTTCATTCTAACAACAAAAACACAAACTGTCGATGGAAAAGTGGATCAATTTCCTCACATCAAAGAGAAAAAATACCTCGGTTCTCGGCCATGTTCAGTCTCAACATGCTGAGGAAGTCGTGAAGTGCCGAACTTATTTGAGGTATCTTTTCCAAACTGTTGGGTTCCTCGCAATGCAAGGATTGGCTTTTAGGGGCGATTCCGAAACAAGAGAAAAGTTGACGGAATCTAATGAAAACAATCGAGGAAACTTCTTGGAGCTTTTGTCCCTGCGTTCACAAGACAATCATATTCTCAAAGATAAACTGGAGGCTGAAGTCAAAAAATTTGGTTCAGCTGGGGCAGGTTTTGCCAAATGGACTTCACCTGACATCCAAAATGAGCTGATAGAGATTATAGCATCCAAAGTGACGGAAAATATAATTGAAGATGTCAAGACTTGTGCCGGTGATGATGACTTCTGGTTCTCTGTGATTGTTGATGAGACATCAGATATGTCAAACACGGAGCAGTTCAGTCTGTCACTGGGATATCTGACGAGTGAAGGCATCAAGAAAGAGAGCTTCCTCAAGTTTGTAAAAGTTACCCAGACTGACGGAAAATATTTGTTTGAGAAGCTTCACGAGGCTGTCAAAGATCTCAGCCTTAACCCCGCCCGCACTGTCTGCCTGGCCGCGGACGGTGCCTCCAACATATCCGGCATCAAGAAGGGTCTTGCCACCAGGTGGAAGGAAGCAGCACCACTGTGTGTCTACATCCACTGCTACGCCCATGTCCTCAATCTTGTAGTCAAGGATCTTCTCTCAGATATAACCCTGTTGAGGAATACAATGGGGACAGTACAAATTTTATACAACTTCATTGAAGAGTCACCAAAGAGGTCAGCAATCTACAAGTCGGTGAAGATAACAAGTAAAGATGAGGAGCATGCCAAGGTGATGACCCTGAAGAACCAGTCTGCTACCCGCTGGAGTCTCCACTACGATGCTGTACACGCTGTATCTCTGGGATGGTCAAAATCATGAAGACCCTCATAATAATGAGAAAAATAAAGATACATTGTCGAGTTCAACATCAACTTCTCTGCTCAACAGCATCTTTAGTCACGAATTTCTTTTCGGCATTGAACTGTTGTAGACACTCCTCAGACGCACATCTAGCTTGTCAGATGAACTTCAAGGCAGAAAGGTTGACGTAACAAAGGCCCGGAAACACGTCAACCTAGTGATTAGGACTCTTGAAGATCTTAAGAATGAGAAAATCTTTGAATCAATCTGGAAACTTGCTGAGTTAAAGTCGTCTGAGATGAAATCAGCATTTGACCAGGAGGACTCAATTGATTTGGAATTCAAGGAGGCGAAGATTCCAAGGAGAATAAAGTGGAAAGGAACAACTGAATCCTACTTCCGTGAAACACATTTCGATTTTGCAATCAATAAGATTGTATTAGAGCTTGAGAGCAGATTTGCCACCGACGATACAAACATCACAATGGATGCACTACAGACTTGAACTCGAGCAGCTCCAGTCAGACCATGCAATCTGCCAGCAATTCAAGGTTAATATTATAATGTTTCATTTTGCATTATATGTTTAAAATTTATGTTTCTCTAGGCAGATATTGACACAGAAGACATGGTTTCGTCACAAATTGCTGCGGAGTTAATAAGCTCGGGAGTGTTCCGCCTGATGCCGGAGCTATACAAGGTGATCGTTATCCTGGCATCAATGCCCATCAGCAGCTGTGAGGCAGAGCGGTCATTCTCCTGTCTCAGAAGGCTCAAGAACCACATGAGGACCACCATGGACCAGGAGAGGCTCTCCTCCCTCACCTCTTGAATGGACAGGGTGATGGTGGACAAGGTGCTCCATGAAGACATGGACAGTTTGATTTACACCTTTGCGTCAAGGAAAGAGAGGAAATACTTCTTCTTCTAATCATGATAAAGAACACATGCATTTTTTTCTTCATTTTTTTCAAACACATCACCACGTATACATGCGAGTTAAGAACATCAAGACTTGTGAACATAATTTATTTTCTGTCGATGTAACCGTTTCATGGTATATTATAATCTCGTTCATTATCTTCATCCGTTATTATTTTAAAAATATTTAAGGAGGTTTAAATTGTTTGACTTAATTGTATAGTTCAAAAAATTTCTCTCATTCTTGCACCGTGCATTTTATATTCCATTATACTCCTTCCTTTATGAATAGGTCGGCATTGACTTTCCGTCTAGAGTTTTTCCTTTTCATTTTATTTTTCCCAATGTTTGCCTGAAGAAAATAATGGTCAGACAGTTCATTGGACGATATTCTTGCAAGATTTAATCTATGTTGTAGCATTTGCCCTGTTTAAATATCCCACGTTCACCACTGAAAATCAACCGTTCACCCTTGTAAAGCGGACCGAAAAATCTTCCTGACATACGGCACTGAATAGGCATGTTGAAAAGAGAAACCGAAAATCAAAATGGTAACATTGACAATTTGAAAAAAGTTATGAAGGAGATCAGCTACAATCAGCTGTGAAAAGGGAAAAGGAATAAATTGCAACAATGTCGATCCCCAATTCTACTTTGTGTCTCACAATGACTTACAAATTTAACTCCGTAGAAAATCTTCAAGGTTACTCTCCGTCTTTTATGGGCATATACGAACAATTAAACAGCTTTCGAAAATAATTGGATCTATTAAGGAAAGGAAGTTCACAACTAGGAAATTAAATAGTAATGACAACATCTAAGGGAAAAAAGTTCATTAATCAGATTACCAATTCCAATGAAAAAGTACCCGCTAAAAAATTCACACGATTTACATAACTATAAATAAATCAGAGAGCATTATATACAGGCAATCCGATGACGTCTATTCATACATTCATAAATTATTTTTTTATTTACTCTTTAGTTTAATCAATGTTACTTTTTAAAGACTTTTTCATGACAATTTGCAAGATGTTGCAAAAAAAAAAAAAAGAACAGACATTTCACTCAACTCAGTCAAATTGAATCAACTCACTGAATACTCACATTGTATTTGATGGTCAGATAATGAAATGCCCTCATTTCCTTACTTGAGCATCCTTTTAGATTGAGGGAAATAAGAGTTGATGTTATTTTAAATACCCAGGAGTGCAACTTTGATTTATGAATAAAGATTACATATATTTAGATATAGCTTGAAATCAATGTAATGTTAAAAAAAGAGAAATCTAATGGATATCAAATCGTCGCGTGTACTAATAAAAGTACTTTTTTATTTTATTTTCAACATTAAAAAAAACATTAAATGAAGTGCATATAACCATAAAGTAATGTAGGGTGCGGCAACATAACTTATTTTTTATAATTTGAGGCAATCAGGTTGTACAAGTAGTAGTGGATGGGCGTGGTTGCATTTGATACAAAAAATTCTAAAGTTTTCTCGTAAATAAAGTCAGTCACTTTCAAGCGTTGGAGTAGTGAGGAACGTGGATTTGCCTTCGAAAATAAATAAAGCCAAAAATGATTTGACGACAATAATTTTATAAAATTAAACTAATTGCAATTTTGCTCCTTAGGTTTTATTGGTACAATCTGTAAAGTTAAGTGAATTTATTCCATTGCTTATATACAAAAAACATTTTTTTTCTTTTTTCAATTAATCTTCATAATTTGAAATTTGCAGAACCCTTTGAACTCAATAAATTCCGCAGATAATAATGTAAAAAGCTAAAATGGTGTTGAATTATCAACTTACAATGTTTCTATTTATAAACAATTCTATTGATACTAATACAAATATATTCTATACAAAGGTACATTCTAATATGTAAATATAAGCTTTGCTTTTTTGTGTCATATTACGGACCTTTTTTTTTTTCTTCATATATTATATTTTTTACAAGCAGTTATCACATACAAATAAAGTATATATGAAAAGATTTTTTTTCAATTTATTTGGTCCATAAAATTCATACAAAAAATGCAATACTAGAGGCATACAAGTTAATGAGACTTTTGTTTTGTTTTTGACTTGATGAGTGCCTCTATCCTTGTTTCCAATTTTGAAATAGCTCAGTGCAAATGAGATTCTAGATCAATCAGAAGATTTTGCGATTTGATTTGGATCTCAACCATGCTCGAAAACATTGATTTGCACAGGTACATGGATGGAAATGCAACCAGTAGTGTGAGCACCATCACAGCAACGTAAAGATACGAACCATGCATTGCATATTGGCTAAGAATGCCTTCGGATGTTCTCCGCAAAAACCACATTTGCTGCAAAGTCATAAAAGAGATGGTATTCTCCTGCTTCCTTCGGGAAGTTGTCAATACAAAAGCTCAAGGGATCCACCTTGAACTCCATCATTGCGTTGTCGCTTTTGAAGTCCGGAAAATAATTCTGAAAATCATCCAGCAGCTTATTCACGTTGATGATGGCTCCTTTCTTGAGAACGCCGCTTACGACACCAGCAGTCTCCCTGATTTCCACCAATATTGGAATAACTGTTCCACTGCGGCTAGTCTCCAACTTTCCTCGATTTTTCCAACATTCACAAATCTTAATCCTTAACATACAATATCACCACAACACACACACTAAATAAAATAATTATATAGACGGTTGAGTAATGACTCAATAAATGAAGCTCTCTTACCCAAATGTTGCAACAAGAAGCTACGTAACAGGAGTGAGTTTGCAGGGAGTCGCCATTGCAATTTCAAACCCAACAGTGCTGTGACTTTTACCATAACATGACATATAATACCTGACATATTGATTGTTTTATAAATGTTATTAAAACAATTTGTAGATGGTTGTGATTTGAAATTTGGTTGAAAATTTGGAAAAATTGGTTGAAGTAGAAATTTGTGAAATTTTGAAGCAGTGGTTCTTTTGTCCCAGCAGTCATTCCCCACTCGACAACTCTGCTATGATCCCACCACTGGGAAATTCTACACAGGTTAAGAATCACTACTCTAAAACCTTTCATTGAAAAGTAATTTAAATAGAAACAAGAAAAACGAAAAAATTACTAAGCTTTAAAATATCAAAGTTTGGTGTATGGACAATGAGGAATCTCACTTATCTCATATGGTTCTGGAAAACTACGTACAACAAAACTTTGAATGTTTATTATCACTATGGTACAAAAGTAAAACTTTCCTGATTTATAAAACTTGTTGGATTACTAAAGAAAATGGAAATTATGTTACATCATCATATATTTTTAGGAGATAGCAATCAAAGAAAATAATAAAAATAAAAGACATGTGGAGGCGTTTCAGTATTTATACGGGAAAAAAATCAAATCTTTAGTATGAGAATTTTAACAAATATTTATAAACATATAATTTAAGCACATGGTTAAATTCAGAATATTGGTAATTTCATAATAAACCCTTCAAATAAGGATGGTATTATATTCTACTATCTCAGAGTTTGAAAGTCCGGAAAAAAAAAATCTTATACTACCAGTTCAACTCAAGATTCAAGCCTTAGTTCACATGTCCATGTCCTTTAATTATATATTTTTATCGAGTCCAGTTTTTGATTTATTTAGATTTTATTTAAGTCTATAATTAGAATATAGAGCCTACAGTGTTAAGTATTTTCTTGAGTTGAGTATAAATTAAATTTTAACTCAAGTTGAGCAGAGCGGCATTGCTATCTAGTCCATGTTAAGCCTCAGTATTTGATAATGAAATCAAATTGATTGTTCCAAATATGGACACAAGTCCAAGTCAAATCACAATTTTCCACTTCAATCCCCCCCTATTTTTGGAATTTTAGAATATAATTAGGTAAGTTTTAACCATTATACTAATTATTATCAACCTGCTTTGAAGATTCATGTGAAAAGCGCAGTGGTTATTAAAGTTCCTATTTAATTCTTGAATGTTCTTTGATTTATTAATACATTGAAATATTGCGAGGGGGAACTGGAAATGTGCAACAATATTATTGTCTAGTTATATCTGATAATAATGAACAAAAAAAAACAATAAACAAGTTTTGTTTTATGCCATGTCTCTATGTGTTAAAATATCAAAACAAAAACAAGATTTATTAGAAAAGTGCAGTGTTTGTTAAAGAACCTTGTGAATTTTTGAATGTTCTTTATTTTATTGAGATATTGAAATATTGTGGGGGATTTCTAATAATGCACTTCAATCTTATTGTCATGTTATATCTGAGTGATGAATAAAAACTAAAATCAATGAGTTTTGTTTTAATTCCATGTCTCTAAATGTAAAAATATCGGAGCACCAACGAATATAGCAATGTGTTTGACATTGCCTCCCCTCCTGTTTCAATTTTAAAATACTGCAGAGACCGTTGGCATCTCCATCTGCACTGCTTATAACATTGAAAAGTACATGACAGCTCAATACAGCAAAGAAGAACTAAAATTTATGCATCAACGATATGCCTGACTTCTGGTCTGCCTGCATGTGATCCTCCCAGCCCGGACCTCAATCTTTGCTGTTTAGAGCGTCTTAGAGAAAATTGTCTGCTGCACCTCTCATACCAATTTGAATTGACTCCGAGCAGCCATCATGGCAGTATGGTGGACCATAAACTCATCGAATCTATTCGCCGGCGTGTTGAGGCTGAATTGCTTGTGAAAGAAGATATTGAATAAAAAATATAGCCAAAAATAGTAATTAAACATATCACAAACTCTTTTTGATTTCTCCTTTCTTTCTTCTTCAGATAAAAATCACGTTTTTCGTAATTTATTCATGCTGCTAAAAGTTTTGGATCTCCACTCTATTAAACAAGGGTGACCATAGGTTTTAAACTTTTTATATTTAAATTGAGTGATAGATTGATCGTAGAGAAAAACACTCTAACAAATTATTGTAGAAAATTTAGAAAAAATTATTCAAAATAACTACCTCCTTTATCGACTACTTCCCTTAAAAAAATGAGTCAAATGCTTTACATGCTGCACGCACCATTGATTTAAGAAGTTTCATCAATTTTATCTGAATTGAGAAATGGAAGTCTTCCAAATTTAAATATTGACGAGTTTTTACCTTCAACTCCAGATAACCCTAAACAAAGTAGTCGAGAGGGTTAAAACCTGGACTCGAAGGGGCCGCATAGATTTGTCCCAAAAAAGGATTATTTGCTTAAAGGCACTCTTGGCATTGAACTCTAGTATGTGTTGGAGCTCCATCTAGCTGAAAGGGCACCTTAATCATTTTAGATCAATTGTTTTTAAACCACGGAAGCACCACAGGCTCAAAAAAATGTAGTACTCGTCTTCCTATGGAGGCCCTCCGGAATAAAAAGCAAAGGAAGCTTAACTCCTTTACTTAAAATCCCTGCCCCATCCAAAAAAAGATCAATTATTAACCCTTTTTGGAATTGTTTTTTGCTCTAAGTATACATCTTTTGATGATGAGGACAAGATTCGGTCGTTTTGACCGTTCAATTTTGATCCAGGTCCCATTTCTTCTCATACGAAAGGACAATATTTCCTCTCCACGTGCAAAGTTCTCCGTTTCGTCCGTCCATCTTCTGTGAGATTCTGACCGTAACGAAACTTCAGAAAAACTTTCCTAGGTCCTTATGGATGAATCGATTCATCGAAGTCCTTGGCATGTTGATCTCCTTAGCCATTTATGCCATAGATCTGTTGGTGTTTCTGTATATTTTTATATAACTTTCCAGACGTTATTCGGGTTCCGAGGGAACATTGGGCGCCCACTTCTTGGTTTATCATCAACGTTTCCAGTATTTTAATCTTTTTAACGTTATATTTAACAGAACTGAGACTGATTGAAGGTCTCAAAATCTGATAAATTTGAATGGATGATTTGCCCGTACGATGAAGACTCTCTAATGCTTTTCTTAGATGATGCATCTTGACTAATAAAAATATTTTAAATGGCCCTTTTGTAATATCAGAAGAGAGGGATTAAACTCCAGAGTCCAGGATGAAATTCCTTCCCCAAGAAAGCCTTCAAAGGTGTTAAAATGCCATAATATGTTACCATCTGTATTTTTTTTTTATAAATCGAGATCCATATAAAATTTGAAGAGACTATAACAGTGAAAACCAATTATCCACTCTAAGCAAATAAAATATCAATGGGAGGTACATTAATCTGAATTAATAAATATAGTAAAAAAGCATTATACACGTTATGTTTCTTTTCCTTATTCTTTCTCCTTTCACCTTGACTTTGATCTCGTGCATAAATATAGGATATAGTTAAAATAAATTTATACAATACCATATTCCAAAAAGGCATTAGATGTCGAATATGTAAAATTAATTATACTTATTGTCATAAATATTATTTTCTATATTTATGATGCTCCAATTAACAAATAGCGAGTCATTTTTCATAGGAATTAACTGTTTTTGGAAAAGTTAGTCAATAAAACTGTGATTAAGTGCTTTTATCAAAAATATATAATTATGAAACTTTTATATTTTTATATCCTTTCAATATCCATTTTAGAAAAAGAAAAGAAATGGATAGTTAATAGTACACAAAGAGATTAAACTTGATGATTATGATTCATGGTCGAGTCTTATTAAATAATTTTTTTATGTTCAACTAAATAGTTTGATGGAGTATATATAATATATTAGTAAATTTATTTTTGAAAAAATTTAATATTTTTTAATTAATTTTTTGTGAATAGCTATGGATTTTTAAATTGTTCTCCAAAAAAAAATAATTTTTTTTTTTTTTTTCGAAAGTAATTCATACTTCTGTGTTTCTTAATCATATAATATATTGTACATATTGGTATAGGGAGATATACGTTTGAAATATGTTTTGCACTTTAGTTTTGATAAAATTTGCCAAGTTATAGATTTATATATTGAGGAAACCACCTATAAAATCGGAAAAAGTGTGAATATATCAGGAAATGAAGAGAAAAGTGTTAACCATTAGGTATCTAATTATTTATTGTAATTAACCATACTTTTGTATATACGTTGGATGTTTATTAGGATGCATCTTGATACCCATTCTCTCAAATCCCAAGTGCTTGTGCAAAATATGAGCAAAATTGGATGTGGTCTATAAGAGCCATAAATCACTTATATATTTTATTGAGCCATTTAATACATTCAAAATCTCAACTTTCTTGTTTTTCCCTCAAAATTAGTCATATTTAGTATCAAATTAAAGCCCTTGACGCGAATAATGTAAATTATACAAAATATGTAAAAAAACTACAAAAATTTTACTAAACTTCAATAACAACGTCTTACAATTTTATATTTGGGAGTAGTTTGTAAAATCCTGATGAAGCTCAAAAAGGAAAAGAATAACTACCCAAACAAAAAATTATTTCACTATCTAATTGTATTATAATTTACTTCCTAGTATTTTTCGATAACCCCTTTTATCTGTATATTTTCAATTGTTGCGATGGAAT
This sequence comes from Lepeophtheirus salmonis, assembly GCF_016086655.4. Classification (NCBI taxonomy): domain Eukaryota; kingdom Metazoa; phylum Arthropoda; class Copepoda; order Siphonostomatoida; family Caligidae; genus Lepeophtheirus; species Lepeophtheirus salmonis. Next base: position 31,679,886 of record NC_052143.2, on the reverse strand, counting down.
TTACAAAAACTAGATATGCAGGTGCTATCTTTGGTTTAGGAAATACTGTTAAGATTTAAGGTTGAAAATTTAAGCTTTTAGTTATTTACAATAACTTCTTAATTGAATATCTACTAAACTTATCAAACAAATGCGATTGATAATGCTTAAGACTTTATTTTATTTTTTTTGTAAATTTACAAAAAAAACTAAATGAATATGAGATAAAAAATGTATTCAATATACATACAATTATGTACTTAAATACAAAAAAACAATTTTTCTTGTTTGTGTTGTTAACGATTGTTGGATACGTACAATTAATCATCATTATAACTATAAATCGATATTAACAAAATGAGGTAAATAATGAGAGATGATAATCTAAATAGCTTTTTGTTTTTGTACGCAATTAAGGTTAGGAAGTACTTTTTGTGTTCATTGTACGATACAGTTTTTTAAAAAAAAGTCAGTATTCATCGTGTCTTTTTTATATTTTAATTTTTAATTTTTTTTTTGTCGTTAAATTATAACTTATAATGTACAAGGTAGTCCAGATAAATTGGAAAAATCTTTAAAGAATTATAAGTAGACTTCAGATTTGTGAGTGATCACTCAAACAATTCCTCACTTTGCCCATTTTTATTTGTGTGAAATATGCTCATTTTTCTAAACTGGTATTAGATAAATAGAGAAAGTTTGGATTTAGTTTGGATTTCACCAAAACCTTCCAATATTCTTTGATGATATTTTTTGAGGGAGATAAATCCACGTGCTAAATTTTTCTTTCATTAAGATCCCTTTAGAGATATGTATAAGACCCAATCAGGGTTATGAGGGAGCCAGATTATGACAAACGCCAATTAGAGGAAAGGGAAATTTTGCCAAAAATTTACTGTTGAATCTTGCAGCAAGGTAGAAATACTTTTGCGGCAAATTGTGACATCCTGATCCTACCCAGGCCTCATGCTCGACCCTCCCCCAGAGATACTAATTGCATGGGTTCAGGGTCGGGCTATTTGCAGCCCAAAAATCCTGTCTCTAAATGTGAGGACATTTTGTAGACAAAATATCCTTCTTTTTTTTTTGGCCTTTTAGGGTGGTGTAGTGTCTTGTTGGAAGGTTTAATTTCTTCCTTGGAGTACTCCATCCATCCAAGGAATGTAAATAAAAAGTCCAAAACCAGTACGATGGCAAAGTTGGATCCGCACAAGGTCGCCCAGGCCTACAAAAGCTTCTGGTGCCGTGTGGCCGAAGTTATCACCAAATGCAGATCTTGTTATAAATAATTGAATGTCATAAAATCTAGCTTTCAAATAATAATAAAAAAATGGTTCCATCCCATATATGTCATTCGTTATAAGCCTTTAAAGATTTTCCATTTATCTAGACCGCCCTGTAGATCAAGTTATTTCTCATTTATTCAGCAAATATATTAGTTTTTCTTGATTATAAATTATTTGAGTTTTTGTAGATCAAGGTTTTATGGAAGGTAAATAGCTTGAATTGTATTAAAATATACCATGGATGTTGAAATTTGAAAAAAAAGAAACAAAACATGGAAGAAGAAGAATTTATACAAAGGAGCTACAAAGGCACATAAAAAATTAGATTTCTTATAAAATCACAAAGGATTCATCAATTTCTTTAATTTTCCCTTTTTACTATGAAACTTAAATTATAAGCCTCTAGCTTAAGTCTACTCAAATATATTTTTTTTAGAAAAACAACTTTCATATTAAATTAGAAGCCATTGTAAATACCTAAATGTTCCATCTTTATATTTTGCTTCCAAATAACCCAGTGAAAAAAACACATTTATATTGAACAATAGATTTCAATATTTAAATTTATCACTTTAACCACAATTCCAAATATAATACCACAAATAACATCACATTTTAAGTGTTTTTTTATGCAAAAAATTGGAAAACGGATGTTAAAGTGGATATTTTCTTTGGGTAGTAAATGTTTAAATAATTCAATTTATCATTTTGACCGCATTTTGAACGATACCTTATGATACCACATTTTAAGCTTTTTTTTATGCAAAAATTAGAAAATTGATATTAAAGTGTATATTTTGTTTATATACCGCAAAAAAAATGTTAAAATAATTAAATCTATCATTTTGATAGCATTTGGAACTCTAATACCACATTCTAAGCTTTTTTGAATGAAAAAAAAAAAAAAAAATTAATATTAAAGAGAATATTTTTGTAGGATAATGCAGAGATACAAAGTTAAAAAATGGTCCAATTGTTCACCAGTGCAAATAGTACATTAATTTTGAATGTATTTTTAGGAAATTTTCATTTATATGGTCATAATAACATTTATCATTGGGATATTTAAACACCCTAGAAAAGTACTCACTCTGGGATTTGAAGGAAATTTATCAGAGAACCTTAATTAATATACATTTAAAATTATACAATACGGCCATCCTATTTTTTAACTTATTTGATCTAATGAATATGTATTGTTTTTCTTTATTTTTGCACTTTATCTGAGTGAAATGCAACTCAATGCTACTACCACCAACATAAAGTCAAAAAAATTAAAATTAAAAACCCTTAAAATTTATTCATCTCTATTATGCAAATTTTGAGAGGTTAAACGTATTTTTTTTACAATTTTCCTATGAGCAATGTTGTGGAACAAATAATTAACAGGCATTTGCTAAGAAAATCATTGTCCTAGTCACCACCATGAGCACACAATACGAGAAGAGGATTGAGATGCATGGAGATATTGTAAATTGTTTTTCTCGAGGCCCCAGTCTGCTCCCGATGGCATTTTGGGACAATTCTGAGCGGAGTAACCCTGCTATCCTAATCCTCTTCTCGTCCTGGTTGCTCATGTTGGTGACTAGGACAATGTTTTTTCTTAGCAATCGCAAGCTAATTTTGTGTTTTACAACATTGTTCATAAAAAAATTGTAAAAAATGACTATATAAAAATATAAAAAAATTAAGACAGCTTGAGAAAATAGAATAACATTATTCAGGTTGCAAAGAACAACATCAAAACTTCGACAGCAAAAATTGCTTGGCATTTTAACCCTAAATATTTGTACTCCTCTTTTCTTTTCTTTTTAATATGACGTGCTGAGCCAGATAGTACTTTAGTGTCTATGACGCTCTCTGTCTGAGATTGAGCGACAAACGTTCGTTAATTAACATATAATTTTTTTTTCACGAACTCCCCTCTTCCTTGCATTTTTAATATGAACCCATAAATGTTAAAAATAAGGTATCATCAGATAATCAAAAAAATAGATGAACAGAAAAACCTTGGTATATTCATATATACATATTTGTAACTATATACATTTTCATGTAAATAGTGCATGCATTCAAATACATAAAAATTATCAAGCATGAATGCTTACATATTAATTTACAAAATAAACGTTGTATTTGAGATAAATGATATCTGTAGAAGGGACCGGGATAGATGTAATATGGATTTTTCTCCAACATCGAATAATCTACATATACAAAATTAGCATTACAGCCGTATAATATTATGGGGATTCACGATTTTTTTGGTCTACTTTTCATTGGAATATTCAATAAAACTGTTTTTGTTGATTTTTTGAAAGAAAAATATTCTGATGTTTCTGTAATTTGTTTTACAAAATTCAGGGACACTAAGATGATGCCTAAAACAATTCATGTGTTAGCGATACTTAACGATTCGTTATGACTAGATTTTACGCATCGCGCCCTTCACCAAGGGTATCATTACCAAAAAGCATAATGACGACAGCAAGAGCTTTGAGATTAAGCCAAGAAGTGGTGGGCATAGTAAAAAAATGACACCAGACCTTCTTGACTTTTTCCTTCTCAGAGGGCCTCAATGTAGCGCAGACGTGTACCTGGAGATAAGGGAGACATCATATTTCATTAATTGAAAGCAAACTACATCAAGGGCAATACAACTTGGTGAATTTCTGGCCCATATGGTCCTTGTCCTCAACAAATTGCAACTCCTTTACGATAGAACCTCAGACGTCATTAAAAGACTTATTAAAAACAAGATGTACAATATTTTTACAGATATATCGAATACTTAAAGATATAAAAGCACCATTATTACTTATAGCATCATATAGTACGGTACAAAGAGGCCTAAAAATATCTAACTTAGACAAAAAAATAGCATTTTTGCCAAACTAAAATATCCTGTATCACAAAAAGATAGCCTAAAATGCATCAAAAATCCCAATGTCAGTTTTTTGATTGTCCCTCGCAGAAAGGATCTTTGTGGAGGAGGAAAAAATACTCGAACAAGAATTTATTGAGGTTACAAATTGAATTCAAAAGTAAATTCCTAAAATAGCCTTCATATGTTAGAATTTAAGATCAATAATTCAACAAACCTCTACGTGAAAAAATTATATCGAAAAATATAGCACAAAAATTAATTTATCTGCAAGTAAGAGATAATTTTTATTCATGAAAGTTACACTTTGTGTCAAAAACTATAAGATAGAATGGATCTCATTGACACCAAATGAACTGCCGCACAAAACTAAAAGCAATTACTCTGGGTCCCACAAAGTATGACATAGCCCAGAGGTCGGCAACCCCAGCCTGTGGGTCATATTGGCCACGAGTGAATTTTGACCGGCCTGTCATCTTATCATGGACAATCATAGGCATACTAATCCAAAATGACAGTTGAGACCCTTCAGAAATTTCCTACGTTGCATCTGGAGAGTGCAGATAATAGAAGTCAAATATAGATTAAGTGGTAGGGGTCCATTGATCTTAATCGTCTTATAAATCTCCTATTCTTCAATGTGGTTAATAAGGGGGGGGGGGGGGGGGAAGAAAAAAGCAGTTAAAACTTTTAATCTGGTCATTATTTGTTCCCTCGAGTCTTACCTGAGCGATCATAAGCTATGATAACCGCAGAAACCATTTAGAGAGTTGGGCCAGACTTTTAGATTACTTTTGCTAGAAAATAACATTTACACCCAGAAAATCAATTATATATTCAATAACATGGTTTTCCACAAAGAATCTGATACCACAGCTGTTCGGCCTATGCCTTGACACTACATAACTGTTTGGCCCCTACTCACCAAAAGATTTCCGACCCATGATATATCCCATTCGGACATCCTTTCAATCTATTGTTTATCCATCAGTTCAAAGATTGAAAGTGACAAATTCGGAAGGTTTTCGCGGATATTCTCAGAATTTGAAAATTTTGTGGATGACTGGCATTCAAGCTGCATTGAGTTGTTAGCATTGACATCCGTCGATAGAGCTTGCGATGAGGTAACATCTTATCTTAAGAATGCAGAGGGTGTGATGTTTTTTGTTTCTTTTTCATACTGTTCATCAAATAAATTATACTACATATTATAGGATAATATATTTTTTCATGTGACTTATGTTATACTTCAGATATCAGATATTTTTTTTAATAATATTACACTGTCTTTTTGAATTAAAAGTTAGTTCTTAGTTTGTTAATTAATTATATATTGCATAATTTATCTCAAACTTTTAAAATACATATTATTTTATGAGATACATTTCAAAGCGAGTCATTTTGACTCTTGAGACGACAGATGTACACAAAAAGTATTTTAAATGTACCTGGCACCACTACATTCGTGCATATGTTTATAGACAACACAGCAAAAATAAAGAATTAAACATACGAAAAATAAATAATTAAATCGTGAAATGAATAATCTTAATAATTATTAGACATTTTTACTTTGTACTACTTGATTTGGTGCTTAACAGAAAGACACATACTTAAAAGTGCAAATGGAGGTTTTTTTTAAATTGATTCCCGTATAAAGTACAAATGAGAGTGTATCCTTGCATTTTAAATAGATTCTTATCTCCTTTATTTCTAGTACCTGAGCATATACAAATATATACATAAAAGGGTGTTCTGAAAAGTTTCCGATCCAAAAAAAGACACAAGATATTTTTATCTGAATTCTTTAATACTGTAACTCTCATTGTGACTTTCAAAAAATATGTAATTACAGCTTGATATTCAAGTTTGTCCATTTTAAAAAAAGCACTCACATAAACGACGGTTACTTAACAACTGCCCGTCCAAAAGGTCTGAAATTTTGGTGAGTAACTGTCAACAGATATGAGATAGATGAGACCAGCTTTTATTTATGAGTACTGCTGTTATCACATTGAGGTCAGAAACTTTTCAGAGCAGCTTTGTATATTATAATACGTTTAGTATTCTATGAAAAAGTAAACAGATCTTCCGAACTAGCCTTTCGTAGTCTGTTCCTCTATGGGCACCTTTGCCCTTCGATCATTTATTCAAAGAGTTGACCATGGATATCCAAGGATTGAGATGATTTTTACAATTTGGACAAGACCGAATCCCTATGAATGAAGTTCATTGTGTATATACATAAGAAACGAACATGATATTGAATTGTACATAATACGTTGAAAACAGCTATTCTCTATAACTCTTGATTAAAAATCTTCAGAGGTAGGAACCGAACCTTGGATGATTATGAAGCTTTATAAGTGGTTTTATAATATCGGATGAATAATTTATAAGTCGAAGGAACTTGAAAATATCAAATAAATGACTAATATCTTATTATAACACTGACAATACTTGTAAATTGACCTACTTTATACCTATTATTGATTTGTTCTACTAATATAACTTGAAGCCTTAAGCCCATTTGCATTTTCTCTATTGCCATATTTTTCATTGTACTACTATTCTAGTGCATAGTTATTTGAATTAAAAAAGATGTTTTAAACTGTAAAAAAAAGTAAATCCTTTTGAAAGAAACATTCATATACAAAGGATTTTTTTATATTAAAATGAAAGTATCTGAATTTTAAACATTTAAATGCCGTATATATTCACTTAGGAATAAGTGTAAATCTTTATTTTTAATAGACTCATCTTTAGATCGCTAGGTGTAACAAAGAGGTCTTGGAATGAAGGATTATGATTTCATTTAACGTTTATTAGAATTTAAGGGGAATTAATCTTCCATATCAACCAATCACTTGGTATAAAACATAAACAGACTTATAACAATAAACATTGGAACATAAAATCAAAAAACTTTTTTTTTGAAAATAAAATTACAGAAGAAAAATTATATAAAAATATCCAGCCAAAAAATTGGATGTTTATCCATATTTATACAAAGGAATTGTTTTATTTTTTAATTAAATTTATAGCCAGTTTTAAAATATTCAAACATGTTAGTAGAAATAATAACATTTTTAATTCTTGTAGGTTTACTAATTCAATTTTGTTTCTGTTAATAATTTAACTCTCAACAAATGAATTTATAATCCAAATAACAATTCTCGGCCATAAAACTACCGCCTCAGCCGGTAAAAAATTCTTTTAAGTGTGACTATTAAACAATATTCATATGGGATTCGATTGATCAATTATGAGCCCCTAACAATCTTATCAAATATCAATTCAACAAAAGTTAAATTTTGATATGCAATCTTTGATAAAACAGGGGCACCGCTAATCATTAATTGATTAAAAATAAGGTGGACAATATTTTTAACTGATTAAAAATTCTACCCAAGAATCAAATTATAATGATAATAAGCGCTTAGGAAAATAAAAAAACACTGTTCAGTTTTCCAACAACAAAATAACTCGCAAAATCGCATGCTAAAAATGCTTAGGATTTAAAACCAATTTTAAACATACGCTCGTTCCAAAATCTAATCAAAAGTATCATTCATTATTTATGTTAATAGAATGTGCTTCTATTTCCTTTTCTATTAACTACGAGATTTCACTACACACGCTTTTTGTTAAACAATAGTCATCAACTCTTATATTACTGAATGCTCCATTAAAATCTGAACCTTATTAAATTTTAAACTTTGACAAGATACAACACTGCCATACATTTTATTCTATTTTTAAGATTCAAAGCTGTTGTAAGCTCTTTGTGTTGAAGATAAAGATACATTATATGAATTCATTTAGAAAACCAATGTTGAAAAATTCTAAAATTATTTTAAATGTATGTTTATGATTATAACTCAAGTTATCATTGTTTAAAGTTACACATGTCTACTTTTTATTCAGTGGTTCAACGCTTTAAGACGAATATATCCCAAAGTTTAAAAGTATATCATTGTATATCTGAAAATGTGAGCTTTAATTTTTCTAAGAACCTTTCCCAAAAAATCCTCTATATCTTTGTCAATTTGAGATAAGGCCGCCACAATATTTCAAGGATAAAACTAATTTTTGAATGGATGTCATAAGAAGAGGCCATATATTTAGACTGCCCTAGCTGGAAGGGATAGAAAGAAAGAGAGAAAAGGAAAGAGAGGGAAAGAAAGTGGTAGAAAGAAAAATGAGGTGCTAGCAGTTTGAAATGTTAAAATAAGGTATATTGTGTGAGTAGGATCCCGAATTCGAGATCGATGTTCATCAATGAAGAAGTCTGGATGTGCGGTATGGAATTCTTTGTGATCTGTCCTTGGCCCCATGTAATTTATTTGGTGAGGGTCTGCTCCAAGGACTCCGTCGAAAGTTCATCTATTGGAATCCCTTACTCACTACGGGTCTACAACGAGTCATCTTGTTTCTATGGAGTTTGAAATAAAGATAAATAAGTTCATGGATCTATGAAATAAAGACATAATGAATGAATGTCTTAGATGAGGGATGATCATAGTCCTGAAGAAAATTTAATTTTTCCTTTGAATCTTCATTCTATGATTTGTTCCAAATGACTTTGACTATCTGGATGCATCACCACTTATCATTGTTTCAGATATTGATGAATATATGTTGACCTATAACAAATGTGATAATTGTGGATCATTTTGTAAGGTTCAATAGAGCCTTTATGGAGAAAAAAAAACTTTAGCATCGCTAAACAAGGCATTTCTAACTGGTACAAACTGAGGAATTTCTTGCATCACTTTGCCTCCTTTTCTTTCATATTTGAAAAATGACCAATAAATGTTATAAGAAAAATTTGTTGACTATTTATCAATAATTTATCCCGAAATTTTGTACAATGAGATCTCTAAATTTTCATGAGTTATACAAGTTTAATATGAAGTCAATTATTTTTACAGTATTTAGGGTCTACCTTGTGTATTGAACATAAACTTATAGGCCCTAAATATAACATAGTGATAGATAGAACTTGACAATTTTTGTTGCTTGTCTTCTAATCGGATACAGACATTTTATTGATAACTTAAACGATGACAGATTCAATAAAGTAATACATAAGAGGTGATAACGTATTACACAATATCGTTGTAGCGGGGTAGCTCAATGGACAACGTTTTTGGGACAAATTATTCACTTAAACTTAATAGATTCGAATAACAGACTCTCCTAGACAATGAAATATGCCTTAATCTTATGAATATGAACATAAGGATATAATCAGTTCAACTCCACCTGACCAATTAAAGGAATTTAAAAAAATATTTTTATGATAGTTGTTTGCAAAGTAATTTTATTAAAGTAATATATTATTAGCTAAGTGTTACAACCCAACACTACTGGTATGCAAATTTGGACAATCTAGTACATGAGGAAATGATTGAATGTTGGCAAGAATTTATTGGTTGTAACCTTCATTAAAATTTTGTGCGGGGTTATGTTGAACTATATCGATAGTCTGACCGATATCATAATTGCATCTTATCACTTGTATTTATCGTTTTCATTAAAAAAAAGTTGTACTTCTTGGTATTTATAATAACATCAACTCTTTCTTCCTTCAATCTAAAAAGATGTTCATAAGATGCTCAAAGATTTCCTCATGTACTAGATTGTCCAAATTTGCATACCAGTAGTGTTGGGTTGTAACACTTAGCTAATAATATATTACTGTAATAAAATTACTTTGCAAATAACTATCATAAAAATATTTTTATAAGTTCCTTTAATTGGTCAAGTAGAGTTGAACTGATGAAGTATAAGTAATCATTATATTATTGCAAGTTTCGTTAGATCAGCTACAACCAGCTGTAAAAAGAGGGGGGGAGGGAGAAGGATTTGTACAAATACATGTTTAACAACTACTCCGACGTTGATCCTCAATTCTACTCTGAGTCAAGCAAAGGCTTACAATCATAATTCTGTAACAAATCCACATGGTTAATCTCTGTCTTCTATGAGCACATCCAAACGTTCAATCCGATTTTGTAAATAGCTAGTATGTCGTAGGAAGGGAATTAATAGAGTTGAGAAGTTTGTAATAAAATAAGTGTGCGATGAGAGGGTGAAAGCGAATCATATGGTACACATGAATTAAGACCCTTGTTAATTACTGCCTTTTATATGATTTTGGTTGGAGAAAATGAATTACTAGTATCTAGAGAGGAACCTTTTACATTTACATTACTAAAACAATTTACACCAAAGATAGTCGAGAATAATTACTTCAGAGGGAGAAGTTAACATCACGACGATCTATTTAATAACGAGCCAAAAAGAAGAAAGAGCACACGCAACAACTGTTTTTTTTTTTTACTTTTTTAATTATTAGAGGTAGTCATTATCATTAAAAAAACTAAAAATAAAAATGAAATAATAATGGTAGGTGCTCAGAAAAAAATAATTCACTCACCAGGTTGCCAAGTTACAAAAAAAAATGCGAGCTACAAAATGCAACCGATTGGCATCACTTTGTAAAGGATAGAAATGTGCACTGTTATATTGCATATCAATTTCAATTTCTTTTATATATATGCATCCTTTGTAAGGAAGGAAACAATAAAGAAATTAAATTATAGGATTTACATGCAATACATAATATGCAATCAATCTAAAAATCCATATCCGTTATTAATTCAACTTACTTATCATTCTTAATGGGGCTAGTAGGGAAATACATTGAAGAAACGGGAAAATTATTGGTGCATATGATTAAAGCATTAGATAAATTAAATGAGCCTTTATACTTTCCTTTCAGAATTGAAAAAAAAAAAACAGTACTCAACAATCTGATATCATTTTTTTGTATGCTATAATATAATCATACATCTGCTTATTTTATATTAGTTTATTGAACAACCAAATTGGCTTTCAGTTCTGAGACATAAATTATTTACTGTGCAAAAAAATGCTGCATTGGAGAATTTTTAATACTAATATGTTCACTTAAAAATGTGTTTTTATTAATGTGTGCAACAATTTATGTGACAGTCATGAGTATTTAATTTCCACAAGGGAATGAAAAAACTATTTCGATATAGCATGACTCCTCAATTATTTTATGATAGTAGTTATTAGATATAACATGTACCTATCAACAATGGAAACGTTACATGGATACATGAAATTATTTAAAAATGGTATCCATGTCGCTATTGAACTAACATAAAAATATCAACATTCAGGCCGCTAGTAATAAGAGGCAAAAGTAGACAATTTGATACTTAACAGATTGATCTATATTTCAAATACATGTTCATTTCTTGGGGAAACAAATTTTAAAAAATTTCATTTATTTTTTTGTAAAATAACCACGCGTGTCATAATATAAAATAAATATGGTAGCCCTGATTCTAGAGAGACAGCATATCAACTGTCAATGTTTGAGTTTTTGGAGAGAAGAGGGGAGAAGGATCATCAATCTGCAACGAGAGAAGAATCATTGCTAATTCGAAGACCCGTATATCTTGGATCAGTAAATGGATTGATAATCTGCGAAAGCTACATCTTTAAAACAATCTATGAATATCTTTTAATCATCTCCATTTGAAGTCATCAGGATCATTGATTCAAATCGAAATAAGAGTCAATGAGTTTATGAACTCCCTTCCGCATCGTAGTCTTTGTCTAATTTAATTTGTCAAAGTGGCATATTAAGGCCTCATTATTTTCAATTCAAACCCTCTTTTATATTACCTAATTTTTCCTTTTAAGACGAGATATCTCGTATAAAACCCAATAAAGAAATATAAGTACTTCTTTTCCGACTTGACTTGGAAAAAAGAAAGAGATAAAATTAAGTACCAATTTATTGGACTTGTATTGGTTCTTAATATCGACACTTAAGATTTGTATCGTCCAGTCTCTCTTATTGACCCTTGAATAAGTCCAAAATTTTAAAGCACCCTCTACAGCACATAATTTTAACTAATATTATAGCAAAGTATCTCAGTTTACCATTTAATTTAGATTAATAAACTTAAAGTATTTTTAAAACAAGTGAATATTTCGTTTCTATTCTGTATTTAGGCATAATTTGAGCCTAAACTAGACTTACTAAGTTTTTTAACCGTAGTACCCGGCATGGCCTGGAGCTATAACGTGTCAACGAAAAGAAAAACTTTGTTTCAGAAATATAGAATATAATTCTTCAACAAATCCTCAATGTTATCACTTTATTGTTCATGTGCACACTCACACGTAATTACTCAATACAAAGATGATATCTCCTCAAGATTAAAATAATATTTATAACAGCTGTAGAATGAGTTTTTTAAATATTATTTCATGAGTCATGATGTACTTTAGCTCAATAATAAATTTAATCTACAGACACAATCATTTTTTTTAAATTATATAAAAATTAATTATTTTTCTTCTTTTTTAATATAAGATTTCATTTATTTTTTATTTTACACTTCAAAATGGCCCCCATTGACCGCAACCATGGCCTCCACCCTAGGTCTGAGGCTAGAACATACCCTGGTCACATACTCATTCGACATGTTAGCCCACACATCTTCAACAAAGGCCTTTAGAACTTCAACAATTGCATGATGGTTATGGCGAGCCTTTCTCTCCACACTAACCTAGATCCCATAGTCCAAAGGCGAACAATCTGGAGAAAAAGGCGGCAACTTTGACCAAGACCAAAAATCGTCCAAATTCATCTCAAACTACTTTATAGTTTTAGCAGCCTTATGGGTTGGTCCTGAATCTTCTTGACAAACATAACCTCCCAGAGGATAGGTTTGGTCCAGCCAAGGCTTTACGACCTCGTTTATGACCTTCAGATACTCCTCTGTGTTGATTTTGAGAACCTTTTTGGGACCAGTATGGCGACATTACCTTGCCATCCGATCCCACAACACCCAACATCATGACCCCGGCCGGGTGCTTTATCCTATTGATAGGGGGAACCTCTTTAGGACTTGTGGGCAAATAACAATTATTTTGTGCATATCTGGCCTGTTCAACAGTCCAAAACTTGTCATCACTCAAGATGAGCAGAGTGTTAGAATTTTTATTTATCCATTCAGATGTATTTTGCCTTTGGTCACTTTCATTGCCATGATGCCCTTTGTAATGAGCTCTTGATGTCTTCTCTTGTAGATCATGAGCCCTAGGTCCCTTCCTGCAACAATTGCAGTCGTCTTGGACAACCCTGTGGCCTTTCCTAAGTTAGTCATTGATATTTCAGGAATCTCATGGATTCTGGCCTTGATCTTGGCCAACTTAAGTTCTCTCTATTTCCGGACTTGACTATAGCCTTGACTTTATGAATAAAAGTTCTGGAGCACTTCTTCTTGTCCATGATCCTTCAGATTTACAAATTGGCTCCTAGAAGGGCTTCAACTCTTTCCCTCTTTACCTCCATATCCCTAGACTGAAGCTAGATATCAATAAAATTATATAAAAAATCATGTTCTTTCCAGTTCTAAAAGTTGAATTTAAGAATGACCAAACTTTTTTTTTTAAATAATAAAAATATAAAAACTTGATTTCTCTGACTATTTGAACTTAAATGGAGCTTGTGATCATGTTTTAGACAAAAACAGGGACAAATATTCAGCTAAATTCTTGCTTTCTAATATATTAAAGTAACATTACAATTGTAAACTTCATAGAGGAGTACTTCTTAGCCAAAGGCTTAACTAAGACAAAAAAGTAGACCGACTTTGGGCAGGAGTTCCTCATAAACAAACAATTCTACATAAACTTCAAGATCATATTCTAAAAGCTACTTTTATTTTCAGTTAAAAACTTACAAACGTTGAACTTGTAATTCTTATGGTTCTTGCACAAGACGCACATATCCCTCAAGTATACATTTGTACACAATTTGCTCGACTCGCACTGTAGATGCAACCCACCTGAGAGATTTTGTTAATATCTTTCAGGTTGTTATTTCATAGATTAAATATGCCTTTATGTCATACAAAAATCCAAACATATATACATACAGATATACTTTTGCTTTTTTTATATGGATAAAAGATTGATTTGTGGTGACGTCACTGGTAGATTTATGTAATTACGTCATTTATTAAAGATTGTGTGGTGGCGTCCAATTCGGACGCATTCTTAAATCTAAAAAACGGGATGGGATGTAACTTCAAAATTTTATGACCAATATACCCCTAGAACTTTTAATCTCTAATAGTTTCCATATATATCTATATACTTTTTATTATTTTCATGTTCTTTTAAATTTTTATTGATGAGAAATAACTTTATAAATAAGCTTAGAGTAGGGATTTACAAGAAATAATAGATTAATATTTTATTTAGTTTTTGGTAGTAGATGACTTCTTTCTAGAGGTTAACTCAAATGGTTAGAGCAGGTGTGGGAGGTATAAAATGAATTGAGTAAGTTTTTTGGTTAAGGAGAAGTCGGGGAACTCCACATATATTTTTTTATATATAAGATGTAATTAAAAGAAAGAGTTAAAAGCTGCCTTGGGATCCGGACGAATGACTTAATGCCCAGATCTGGATATGCGAGGAATGTTGGTTGTTGAGTTGTCATCAATCTTGACCTTCAGGGTGGCTTTGAAGTCTTCTGTGTAGATTAAGTTCTCACATTCACTTTCTGGAAACTGGTCGTCCCTTTAACTACATTGTCAGCATGCTGAATTTGTGATTCCCTTAATGGCAGCCCTCCAAAAATAGTCAAGGGGTTTCAAGTCGGAGGATGTTAGAGGCCACATTTCCTTGGGCCAGAAATCAGCAAATTTTTGGGTGCAGCACATCATCTGGACGCCAACAATCTTGGTATATTGGATATTGATGATGGTCCTCACATTGATTCTGACGATGGCAGTTATGGCTTTTTGGGCTATATGTGCAACAAGCATGTCGGATACATGCTGCATTTTAACCTTCTGTTCATTTTTTGGTGGCTGATTCAAAACAAAAAACGCATCAAAACAAAAGCGTATTTATGATGCAATCAAATTATCAAAAAAAATAACGCAACATATTTGTCGAAAAATGCATCAAAATACGAATAAATAGACCGGAAAATTTTGCTGATGCAGCCTATACAAAAATAAAATCATGTAGAAATATCATATAATCATCCTATGAAAATAATATATAAACTATATTTTCTTGTCAACTGTCTATTGAACTTCTATTATTCCCCTAAATAAAGTTATGAACGTTGATTGATTGAACTGAAATTCAATTTGCTTAAACTGTAAGTAATTTTCTAATAGTATTTTTGTATTAGTAGAACCAAAATTTGAAATAATTCCCCAGATACCAAAGGTTCTGACTTGGGGTATTTTTTTTCCACCTCTTAGATGAAAGGTTGTGAGATATGATAAAATATCTCTTAGCAACAAACGACATATAAATATAAATTTGAATTACTCATATTTACTCATATATTAATATTCATCTTTTTTTTTGGTATTATAAAATAATTTTGTTAATATTTTTATATATAATGTAAATTGTCCATATTCATATTTGAAAGGCCCTACTTCAAAGAATATTTCAACACTTGTGAATACAGATTTACAAACAAAGGATATATTTAATAAATATGTAGGTTGACATATATTTGTATATTTCTGTCAGAATATATATTTTGTTATTAAAGACACAAGAGTTTTTTTCCATATTTAAATACAGTTTTTCCAGCATATAGGCAGTTTACCACGTTTATCATGCGTCCAAGCGGTTGGGCAGCAAAACGTGGACTGTGAATTAATGCTAATTATCTCATTAATATAGGAAGGTTTAGTAATTATTTTGAAACTCTGGTTTCAGATATTCTCTGTGTACAAACAAATAAAAATAAACATTTCCTCATCATGAGTCAGTAAAAAGCCAAAAGGCATCACATCTAAGATCTCCTAGATGCTGATGTAGAGGGGGCAAGGATTATGAACATTGTGAAGTGCTCCAGTAGCCTCGTTTTGAATGTGGCCAAGATGAAAAATGATAGAAAAGACCTCTTTAGAAGAGCAGAAAGTGGAAGGTACAATTTAAAGTGGGAAACAGAGTTTTTGTCCAGCTCGGAGAAGAAAATCAAGGAGTTTGCCACCAAATCGATGAATTGCCTCGCCAACAACTTCTCCATGGTAGCTAGGATTATCAGAAGAGCCGTGAAGTGTGACTTGGGAATGTCCTTATACACGAGATCCCACGCAATCTTCTGACGGAGTTCATGAAGACCACGTTTACTTGATCTTAATATGTTGTAAACCACTGTTAGAGTTGAATAATAGGTGTAGTAAAGAAAATCCATTATTTTTAAATAACTTTTTTCTCACATTACTATTTATCTCCTTGGCAATCAAAACATTCCTTACATGACGGTCGGAATTGACAATTTTCATTATTATATACACATTTTTGACAATTGGCCTTCCAGAGCGTATTGCATCTTTGACATCAAAATTACTGGAACGCAATCGACGAACCCGAAATTGTGTACGATGGACTGTTAAGGTCTTAAGACCATCAACACTTTTTATATTTTCAGCCACTAACAGGACTTTTCGGCTAAATGGAATGAAAACCGTACAATATGGCTCATTTACTCTTTGCTGGTGTCCAACTTTGACGCAAACTCAAACAATACTCAGTCAAACAGACACAAAATTGTCTATCTACTGTGTTTAGTATGAAATATTATCCTTCTAACGTGATTACTTGTAAACTTACCTCACTTATACAGCATTAGATACACATTCCTAACCCCAACCTTTGTGAAAATAATAGATTTATTTTTACTACACATATTATTTGTTCTAAAAGTAACAAACTTAATTAAAATCTAACAATCATGGAATCAATAGAATGGCGTAGCTCAATAGATAACGCGCTTTGGAGAAATTATTCTATTGAACTCTATGTGTGTAGGTTCGAGCCTGGTCGTTCCTAGAGAAGGAAATATACTTAATTTATAATATTTACAAATAAGATTCCTTGGTTAAATTGAGTAAATGTTGACTTCTATTTAATCAGTGGAACTCCATCTAACCAATAAAAAAAATATTTAAAAAAACATCACATTTGTGAAACATAGCAATGTTTTTTAACATACAATATAATTCATCATTTGTTCGCTCAATATTTTTGAAACTAAAATGAATAAATTAAGCAATGATTACAATTTTTTATCCATATAATATTATATTAAAAATAATTAATCGTGAGTATGGCCACCACAAGGAACAATAACATACTTTCAGAGGATGGCAGAATTTGCAGCAAGTGCTTTTTTTTCTAGATCCCTGACATGACATCCCACTGCTCATTAATAGAGTCCTTTAAAACCTTAATATTTAGGTGTTGGATTATGCAGGGCCTGGGACACTACTTGCTACCAAATATTATAATCCAGGGGATGCAGATCTGGTGATTAGGGGAATTCCACTCAAGCAGTGGAGCTGAACTGTTGTTGTTAGGAGTTATACTTTTTGTACATGTAGAGAAACACTCCCATCCTCTAGAGACACTCCTGATTTCATTATGTGTTCATTAAAATTTAGGTTTTTTGCCATGTGGTTTTGTTTTCTGTTATTTTTATATTTATGTTTATTGAAAAGTTTAATTTAATGAAATTATTTTTTTTTGTTCCGATTGTTGATCTATTGGAGTCGAATATATCTACTGTTAAATGTGTAATAGATAATCTTTTTGGAAATAATATATAGATTGCCTACCTTAGAGTTGAATTCATATCTTTTTTCACCTTCTATCATATTTTTAGAAAAATTTGATAGGGGTTGTTTAAACACAAGTAATTCCAGTTTTACCTCAACAGTGTATAATTTGATGAAATATCATATAAATGCATATATTTGTAAAATTATGACTTCAAAAACTCCAAATCTATCTCTTTCTTTTATTTGAAATGAATGATTCATGAGATATGGAATCATTTATTTGTGAAAATTTTGTAAAAACTCTGGCACACTCCAAATTTCAAATAGGCATACCTTAATAGCCGGATGTTTTATTTCAAAAAATTACCTATTTCCGAAAAATATGAGTAAGCAAAAAAAGTTTTATTTTGGATATTTTTTATATTACCGGATTTTGGGATCATAATATATACAGGAGGTCCCCGCATAAAGTGGTTTCAAATCCGCGGTTTTTGCATAACGTGCTGTTTAAAATTATTCTGCCTCCCCGTATATTACCCTTATATTGCATATTTATTTTATATTATGATAATAAATTATAAAAACTATATATTGAGGTAAGAAATAATTTTTTTATTTGTTGATGATTTGGTGCATACTATGCCTATATATTCATATATAATAAGTGTATAATTTTGTATAAGGGGGAAAGGGGGCCTTTAGGTATTTGATATTTTACCTAGACTTTAAACTTTTGGTTATAACTTATTATACAAGCTTGAATAATTAAATTTATAAGTATTGATATGAACGGATTAGAAATCAATTAAATATCTGATTGAGTGATTAAACTTTAAAATTATTTTTCATGTATCTTATCTAGCATTAGTTTTAAATAATTTTTGATGAATAAAATATTTTCACTCACCTAAACATACTAAAAAAAAAGGCAAAGGAACATACTAAAAAGTGAACTTTAAAAAATAATTTCTCCCATTTTACGGGCTTATGTACGAAAAATATCCGTGTACAACGCACATTTATCTTGCTCCAAAAACTCAAATAAGCTGTAGTTTGTCATTTGATCTTAAATTTGACCTCGTAGATAAAATTGAATTTTGGTTCAATTGGATCCATTTTTTAGTCTGGACATCACTTATAAGAAGTTTGAATATTGAAAAGGTAAAATGTTTAGTTCAGGGATATTTCGACTGTTTTAATTTCAAAATATGAACTTCTAAAAATAAAACCCTCCATACTTCATTAAGTGTTTTTATATTTATGATTTAACAACAGTTTTTGTGGATATTGTACTCCAACAGTGAAATTTTCGCATATTGTGTCAAAAAAAAACTTTGTTACTTTATTTTTACGACACTTATTAATAATAAAAATATTCACATTTTCTTAATCATTTTAATAAAATAAGAGATTAGTTTACATAAATTTGACGATAGAAACTTTTAAAGGATACCTAATGATCCAATTTCTTTCTAAAATATACAAACGTCAAACATAAACAAAAAGCACTTACATTTATTGTATTTATGTACAAACTTTAATTTGTTGACATAGTCGTTAGTACTTAAGTAAAGAAATGATTAACGATCATTGCACTTCATTTGACGATCAATTTAAAAATAGAGGCTTCATCATTTATAATCGATTATAAAACTCTTTATATATATAAACAAATATAAAGAGTTGATACATTAATACTATGAGAAATGACGACCTTATAACCAATGGGCTTTATATCAAATCGGCGTTTAAGTGCGCCAGCGATTTTATTATGATACAATTGACAACAAAGGAACTATTTGTGTTTCTTTTGGAATCTTTTCCAAAAGCTGCAATGATATAGAAAATAAATTAATTAATATTGAAGCTCAAAACGATGAATATTTAAATAGTTACTCACCTTAAAAAACAAGTCCATGATTGTTTGATTTTAATTAAGTTTGTTACTTTTACAACAAATAATATGTGTAGTAAAAATAAATCTATTATTTTCACAAAGGTTGGGGTTAGGAATGTGTATCTAATGCTGTATAAGTGAGGTAAGTTTACAAGTGATCACGTTAGAAGGATAATATTTCTTACTAAACACAGTAGATAGACAATTTTTTGTTTGTTTGACTGAGTATTGTTTGAGTGTGCGTCAAAGTTGGACACCAGCAAAGAGTAAATGAGCCATATCGTACGGTTTTTATTCCATTTAGCCGAAAAGTCCTGTTAGTGGCTGAAAATATAAAAAGTGTTGATGGTCTTAAGACCTTAACAGTCCATCGTACACAATTTCGGGTTCGTCGATTGCGTTCCAGTAATTTTGATGTCAAAGATGCAATACGCTCTGGAAGGCCAATTGTCAAAAATGTGTATATAATAATGAAAATTGTCAATTCCGACCGTCATGTAAGGAATGTTTTGATTGCCAAGGAGATAAACAGTAATGTGAGAAAAAAGTTATTTAAAAATAATGGATTTTCTTTACTACACCTATTATTCAACTCTAACAGTGGTTTACAACATATTAAGATCAAGTAAACGTGGTCTTCATGAACTCCGTCAGAAGATTGCGTGGGATCTCGTGTATAAGGACATTCCCAAGTCACACTTCACAGCTCTTCTGATAATCCTAGCTACCATGGAGAAGTTGTTGGCGAGGCAATTCATCGATTTGGTGGGATACTCCTTGATTTTCTTCTCCGAGCTAGACAAAAACTCTGTTTCCCACTTTAAATTGTACCTTGCAAAAATATAGTTGCCTGATTCCATCTCCAATTTGATTTGGTGGTTGTACGTGAATTTTTTTCTTGAGACCCAAGATGCATTCATATGAGTATTTAGTCTTTGTCCATTTTTAAAGCCATTTGATGAAGTTTCATCCCATTTGTTTTTTTCAAAATTTGTTGATTTTATTAAATATACATAGGGATGTGCATTTTTGTAGGGTGCAAAGAAATGGCGGAAGTGAGATTTATAGTCCTACTTAATTAAAACCCATGTGGACATCCTGCGATATAATCGTGGAAGTATCAAATGTATTACTGCTATAGAGAGGAGAAACTTCCACATTTAAAATCGACTTATCTGTATAATTTAGCATTGCACTTTTCTACAACTGAGAACGAACAAAAAGGGAACAAATATTAAATAAAGTTGATACTGACGGGATAAAATATGGCCTGGAGGATGATTGGTAAATTAAATGTGTTGATCAAATCATAATATATAGCTTTTGTGTGCAAAAGAAAGAATTGTTTTGAATTTAATGCACTACGTACGTATATTTGCGACTAAATTGACCTATTTATAATATTATTTTTTTCTTTGCACTGTATTAAAACTATTATTATTTTGATAAACCTAATAAATTTTAATCAGATTTTAATGGCAATTTATTTTTGGATTTATTTATGTACATAAATGATTTGCAAAATAACAAAAAAAAACATTTAAAATTGCATTAGTGCATATAAAAATATGGTTAAAGTTATATTTAAGTGTATTATTTCTTACTATGCATTTTCAAATTATATATACCAAAAGTTAGATGGAATTAATCATTCAGAGAGAGATGATAACACAACAACGTTGGATTAAAGAATGAACAATTTTATTTTATAGTTTTTTAGGGAGTATTAGTATAAGTCCCTACTAGACTCAAAGTAGAATTGATGATCGAAAACGAAGTAACTTCTTCCTATGTACTTGTTTGATAGGGAGTAGAACCTGTGTATATGTGTGATAATATCAAGGAATAATAATGCAAAAGAATAAAAAGGACGTACAAAAGTTGATCTTTATTTTTTAGCTATTTTTGCTTTATATAGAAGAAAAAGATATTTTTGTTACCATACATTTTACTAATTTTTCTCAAAAATTTCACAAAAACAGGATATGATATTATTGCTTAGAATCTTTAGTATAATTTAAATGTATATTTAACAAAGGTTAATGCAACGGTGAATCCGATATAGCCTCTCAAAGATGACGAAAGATGAAATTGTATTATTGGAAAGAAGTCATATTGATGTTTGTAGGATTAGGTTATTAACCGGCTATCTGAAATAAAGGGCTTACTTTATATTATTGTTGAATTCTTTAATGCCATCATTCTGTTGATTAGTAATATTAATATTATAATGAGTTCCCTATTTTTCTTTCAATTGTTAGATATATATCAAAGATCCGAACTTCAGAACATGGAAATGTAATATTTTACGATGTGGATGTGGAAGAAGGACAAGGAAATAAAAGGTTCCTCGAACAGAGTTTTTTTTTGTTTTCTGTGACCTTTGGATACTTGTGGAAATAAAACTCCTTGTTTTAATTGGCTTAGCCTCAAAGACGATTCTTATCGGCGACTTCAATGCTTAGATATGTCTTCTATTTCTCCATTGAGTGTTGAAGCCTATTTTTGAAGACGTTTTGCTGCCCTGAATAAGGAAGATCAAAAGATTAAATTCCAAATTAGTGGACGAAGAATTTGTCTGACAACTTTTTCTTTCCTTTTGGCTATGGTAAGATATACATTTCAGAGACTATATACTTATTATTTAAAGAATAGGTTCAAACATAAGCATCATAAATTGACTGTAAATCCATATAATGACCAGTACAATCAAAATATAATTAAAAGGAGAGAAGGTATAAAACATTTTATGGATAACCTCATGGTATTTTTTATTCAGAAGAATTGTATCTCATTATGATCTCAAAGGCATACGTTTTCTGTATATTTCTGTAATAAATATAAACAATCATGTTTGTATCAAGGATAAGATCAATATTGCAGTAGACAAACTTTCATTCGTTATTGGAAGTCTGTGTCTCCCGAGTTGAGTATAATGGGAAGGTGCAGCGATGTTTGTCATATTTGTTATGACCATTCTAAGGAATTGGCCTTGTTGTTCAGATAATCTATACAAACCAACCTTTTGGTTGATTGGGCATTGATTATCAATGAAAGTATTAAAGAGCACTTTTACCATCTCCAAACTGAAAGTACAGATTTCAATTCAAGGGTTGAATACGTAAAAAATCTGTTACACTATTAACAATTGACTTTTTTGGGGCTAAATCAATTCCTTATACGTCAATACAATTGGGAAAAACTTATTTTATATCTCTATATAAAGAATCTTTTTGCTACTGAGAATGAAGGACCAATATATATGTATATTTGATTAAGCTGAACAGGTACATTTTTATTTCTAACGTTCTCAGTTTTTATAATCTATTCTAAAATTTATAGGAAACATGTAAGAAAGGGTCAATTGTATAGATTTTTAATCCAATTCTGCTTCTTAAAATTCAATGTGATAATTGCAGTTATGAAAGTTGATATAAGCCTTTAATTTTTTCCACTTTTCAAATTGGATTTTCCTTACCCGAGGCCAGAATCAAAGTTACATTACATTGGCGTTTGTACCATACATAATTATTTGTGGTGCATTGGAGGAAATTTATATTCACTTTCTTGCTGAAAATTATTCAAAGTTTTGACAGGACACCAGCTTCGGTGTTATTAAAACTATTATTATGATCAACATAAAATTGAATGTGTGGAAGATTTAGTGAAAGTAGTCGAAAATACATCTACTAAATTTAGTTTGATATCTTCTAAAAAGAGCGGATGCCAGCTATTTCTGTGGTATAATTGGAAGAAATTTTTAGATAATTATTTCGTTATCCTCAAACGCATAAAAACTTATCATACATTTACCTACACATCGACTTTTCCTGGAGTTGTACATATTAAAAAATGGCCCAATAGAAGACAAACTATTCCTATAAATTTATTAAAACCTGGAATTATGTACTCTGATTTGCCATCATCTATTCCTGAATAATATATTTTGGGAAAAATAAATTATTGGAAGAAAGAATAGAATATACGATTTTGTGTTTCCATCCACTTCTCACCATAACAATTTTGATCCTCCATCAAATTCTTCTTCTACACTATCTTTGAATTTAAGCGAAGATATTTTCTCAATTTTATCTTTACCAACGAATTATTTTCCGTTGTTTCTATGTAATCTACTTATTTTATATTATAAGGCACATCATGTAATTATGATAG
Organism: Lepeophtheirus salmonis; assembly: GCF_016086655.4. NCBI lineage: Eukaryota > Metazoa > Arthropoda > Copepoda > Siphonostomatoida > Caligidae > Lepeophtheirus > Lepeophtheirus salmonis. Next base: position 31,656,009 of record NC_052143.2, on the reverse strand, counting down.
CACAAATACAGATTTATATACATCTTTTGATCCGGATTGAGAACATCTAGAGGATTCCGAAAATGATGTGTTTAAATCACGAGGAATAAAAAAGAACTGACTATCTTCTGATGAATCTAATTTGCACCATAAATATTCTAAAAAGATCAAAAAATGTGGATATTGCTTACGTTGCATAAAAAAAACATTACAAAAAACGTGCAAGAAATTTATTTGTACAAAATACAAGTCATAATTTATATAAGGAATTAGAAAATTACTCTTGTTTGATGGTTTTTTATTGCCTATCTCATGCATGCATAATAATTAGTTATGAATAAGAACCCATTATAAAAGAATATGTTTTTATGTATGTTATATAATTAATTATTGCTGTTAATAATTTATCTATATTGAGATGTAAATAAATAATGGTATTGTGTATTTTAGTCTAAATCAATTGAGCTATATAGCTAAAAAGTTGGAAAAAATTGAAATTACAATCCTTATTTCTTACATTCAATTCCATAATACTTTAATTTTGTAAATCGAAACCCAATATGACCACTATTTACTGTTAAAATAAAGCCTAAATATTTAATTAACTAATTGATTATAATAAAATAATTATTTTTTTCAAGCAAACAGTTAAATCAATTTAATAAAGGAATATAATAGTGTATAACAATAGTACATCTTAGTCTGTCAGATAGATATCTTTTTCATTTCTGTTGTTCTTTTTTTTTTTTTACTTTTTTGAATTTTTTTATAATGGATAGTTTTCCCATCAAGAAGTATTGTAAAATAAAAACATGAAATTGTTTCTCATCCAAAGTTTTGGAAAAAAAAGAAGTGTCACACATTGCACAATAACTATCAAAATAAGGAAAAAATTGTCATGATATTTTGGCATCTGCCTTTTGAAGGTTGCTATTTTACAATGCTCATTGATGGGAAAAGATACTGTTCCAGCTAAGCAATTACTTGAAAAGTGTTGTGGGGACTCTGGTCCATAAATGATAATACTAATCATTCAAAAATCCCAATATTAAACGATAAAAAAAAAACACCATATTTTCTTTGTTAAGCCCGGGACTTTCCCGCCCATGTTATGTATAATCTAAGGATGAAAATTGTATAATACATATATCTGCAAATCTAATAAATGAATGCTTTCATAACACATAAGCTAACCCTTCCATGAATATATATATAACGACTTATAATTTATGGGAGATACATGAGTTTGAATGCACTTTGGATATACAAAAGTAATAGAGAAAGTTGTTATTTAATATTAGCAAATGGTCGGATTGTCATGAAATTTTGACAGCTGCATGTTGAAGGTTGTTACTAACTGAAAATTAGGCGAATTAAAAATAATAGCGCCTATAAGTGTGAAACCCAGGACTTTTCAGCCCATGTGTTACTAAAAAACCAACATGAATTCCTAGTATGCCTATTCAATTGTACAATGTACAAGTTATTTCGAAACGTAAATTTGTGTAGTTGAAATAATTGGAGGACATATTCGAAAACTGTTTTTATTTGTAAAAATTGAAGAAATAGTAAGTTGGGGGAAAAGTGATTTCATATTTTTCGCTTTATTTCAATGTTTTATAAGGAGTGTTACAACCATCTAACTTAAGCCAATGATGCCCTGTTTTGTTCGATAACTTGTTGTCAACGAGAATCCAACTTCATTATGCCATTTTCGTAGAATCCCTTGTCCTTATTGGAAAAAAATGTGACAACCAATTTTCACAGGCCTTTATTGAGGACAAATTTGTTCACCCAACCGCATTAACCATACACAAGAACAGATATTAGTCAATTGGTACCAGTTCCGGAATGTAAGGTAGATGCATAAGAACTTCCCGTTCGAGTTTCTGGTGCCAAAGTCTGCTCCCAGGTGTTGTCTTGATGATGTCTTGTTGTGTCCTAATCACCAATGCTGACCGCTTCTGCTCGATTACAAGCTTCAAACGGCCGAGTTGTTTACAGTAGAGGGTAGAATTGAGCGGGGGCGGGGGGAATGTCTCAAACCACTGTTTTGTAATACTAAGTGAAAGATGATGGGCCTCGTATACATCGCCAATTTTCTTGGTAGCTTTTGACGAGTTTTACCTTTTCAGATAATAAAAATATAATTTATTTATTTCAGTCCTCCATACTTAACGCACAATAATTCACGACTGAACCAGCCAAGTGCAATTCTGTCCAGAAGCGTTTGTTGTATACACTCACACCCTTGCAGCACCTTATTGTATGATCCAATATATCCAATAATGAACAAGATATACTTTGTTAAATAAAGGGGCGGGAAATACAAAATTAGTTTTCCCCAACCTAATATAATGTCCAAATAATGTTTAAAGATTGACACTTTCTCGAAATTTTCAAAATAAAATTAAAAAAATATTTTTTATTCTTAAAAATGGGCAATATGACAATTATAGTCTGAAAGTACGGAAGATAAAAATAGAAGTTGGTATGATTGACTTTGAACACTTATTTGGCTAAAAACCAAATAATTTCGGTCCTATTTTTTTTTTAATATCCCATAAATAAATGTTTCCTGCGACCTAAAATTTGATAGAATTAGCAGAAAAGAAATCCTTAAAAAAATTACGTTTGTTTTTAAATCAAAAAAAATTTATTCACCAAGTCAAAAATCCCTTCATTTATTGGAACAGAGACAATTTCATAAAAGCCAAATAAGTCATCCATATAAGTGCTATTTATCTCGGAAGTTCTCTAAGTTTCATTCTGATCAGACCAAATTCCTGGGTTCTTGAGAGCAAGTTTGTTTTTATCGCTTATAAGTTGATTTTTTTCATAAAACTAGATCGGTTCCCCGTGTTTCAAAGTTAAGTTTGTTTGTTTTTCAAATTATAGGTTATCGATTCAAAAATGCACAAAAAAAAAAAAATTATTGGACAACGGAAAAAGGGAGAACGTATATTGAATACGAATTAAAAAAGGGAATTAGGAAGATGATCAGCAGGATTGTCTTTGTGTATATCTTCATTATGGAATTATTCTTTTGTCTATTGACAAGTTTCACCCAATTCTGGAGTTATTCAAATTAATAAATTTTATTAATAAAATAAGTCGAAATAAAATATATAAATACAACTATAATATAATATTATAGTTGTACTAGGACGTATTTATTTACACATTATCCAGAGCGTGTCTTATTTTTGTTCGATTTTATTTGAAATGAAAATACAGGTAGCATTATATAATACATATACCATTTACATGCATTCATTACTATATTATATATCAATAGATGAATCAATGGAACAACAAGTAGTCAATTGCTTTAATGCATTATAGAAGGAGAAACGAATAATAATTAAGAGATTAATGCGAATAGAATTCAAGCCAAGTATGTAAAAATAGTTCATTACTGACATATGCATGTATAAGCCTTTGGAATCATATTTCACACTTTGTTCATGATAACCATAGTGAGTTTTATGTTTGCAATATTGGTAGAGTTGTTAATTCTAAGTATTTTCTAGCGTGTGTTATTTTTCTGTAGTTGATAGCCTGAGCAGTGTTTTATTTTTATTTTCCAAGGCTTTTATTATTATTCTTTCATTCTTTAGGAGACATGAGTGGCATTATTTAACATAGTTCCTTCAGTTAACTATGGACTATGCTACTAATGTTATTTTATTTTTAGATGTTCTTTGTCTGTTTTTATCTTTATTTTGGATTTTTCATGTGTACTGTTAAGTTTCATATTTTGATGAAGCCTTTCTTTTTTTTTTTGCTTGTTTCTTAGAATTAAAAATCTGTTTTTATCTGTAGTCCAGTCGAATGAATTTAACATTATACTTATGTAACATGTACTATGAAACTGTTATTATCTGATTGACTTTGATAATATATTTTCAATTCTTCTATTCAATTAACAATAAGGCAAATACATCAAATATATTTTTATTGATTGTACATTTGATTATAAATAATTGCTTGTCATTCGATTAGTATTGTATTGCAAATCATAATAATTGAATCACATGATACATGTTTATGTATATGTACAAGTTGTGATTTTGTACAAGTTACAACCCAAAAATGAGGTAAATAAATTTTATATGAAGGATTTACAGAACTAGTGATGAGGAAAATACAATAATTGAATATTCCATGGATGATCAATATATTAATGGTGGTATTTTGACTATTTGAATACAAATCATTAAAATATAAGTACTCTCTGGAACATTAGAAAGTTAAAATGTCTACAGTTATATTACATATAAATCAGGGATATCCTTAGAGAGTGGGCTGAAAGGGATGTACTCCTCCCCCCTCACACCCAGTTTAAGGAATTTTTGCTTTAAAAAAGCAAAAAATTGAATATTTGATTTTTAAATTTAATATTTGAAATTTAATTTAGTTTTCTTCCACAAAATTTAATTTTTTTTTCTGAAAAGCTATGGAATTTTAAATTTTTTTCCAAAAAGTTAGTTTCTTAAAGAATAGCTGTGAATTTTTGAAATTTTTCTCAATTGTCAATTAATAGCTGGTAATTAGAATGGCCAATGTTGTGATTAGATCACTCATTTGTAGACGAAGAAATTGTAACATGTACAATTTGTTTGTACAGAACATATTTAAAATATTTTTTAGAATCTTCATTCATGTTTTCAGATACACAAAAATATATTTATAACTTCTCACATCTAATTATAATCTTAACATATATGTATATATGTGAGACATCTTTAACTTCCTTTCAATTAGCATGATTCCATTTTGAGTTGTTGAATAATATGATCTCATATATGTTACTATGCGTTATTCATTAATTCAAATGTCGAAAGAAATGTAAACCTACATATATGAAATAAACATATGTATGATATTCTTCAATTCTTTGTCGTTTCTTAAGCAATTGCATATGTCGCTCATCAACACACAAGCAAGGTAGAACACTTTTTCTTAAAATGAAGACTAGATTATATACATATTTACTCGTTGACGAATAATCCTCTATTTCTATCAACAAGTATTTCTTATTAACCCTTTGGAACCCTGCTAATTGCATATAAAGTAGCCAAAATTGATCGTCACAATAAATAAATAAAAAGATAAATTGATGATTTTATTTGAAAGGGCAAAATTAGGGCCAAAATATGCAGGGTTCGACTGTCACGCTAGCCTGTGGATAGTAAAAACCAGTCCGGCTAGGGCCTGCTGGCCTTTATCTAGCCCAATGGTATACGTGAAGTCGTTCCTTAATCATGTAATACTAGAAACCTGTAAGCGAAGGCTCAAGCACACTCTCTACAAATGGAGTATAAGAACTGAGAAATGACTGGAATGATATAATATAAGTTTTATTAAGCCATTGGTCATACTTCATGATAAAACACCAAATTATAATATTCAAATAGTCGGTTGTACACCTATACTTTAAAAAAAGCCTGTGATGCGCTTGATATTGGAATTAAATAATTTTATTAAAACTGTGATTTATGAATATCACAGATATGATTTTTGTATATACGTAAAAAATTTAACTATTTAAACCTAATAAAGACTTTTTTTTCCATAAAAATATGAAAAATTTACCTTTTGGGCATATGTAATGGCATTGTTGTAATTTCTCATTTATACTGTCCCATATGTAGCGAGACTGTTTGAGTATTAGCTTACAGGTTTCTAGTATTATATGACTTAAATACTGCATTCACAAATAGTTTTTTTTATTCATTCTGACCCTTACCGTCCGTCCAAAGGGAAAGGAAACATTCAAAAAAGCATATGGTAGCTATTTTTCAGTATTTTCATGTTGCCAACTGTTAATTATTACTTAAAGAATAGTGATCAATTATTATATACATTAAATTAATAATCGAACCAATATCTTAGAATAAAATGAAACAAATTCTAAACGAACCCCCTTGATTGATATAAATTAATATAAAAATCCAAATTTCATGTAATAACTTTTTTGAGTTCATAATATGAAGAGTCAGCTGCTCTAAATCATACAAGATAAGTTATGAAAATTAACAAAAACAGCTGAAAGGAAAATATATTAATTGTTTGTTTATTTCAAAAAGCGAACCGTGACAAATTTCGTAATATTTCGCTTCTTGTGCAGTTTTGATATCTTTTTTTAATATAGCTGACATTTCTACGCTCGTCATATTACAAGCTCCGTTTTTATTTTTACTTTTTATTAAATATAAATTTTGTTTCAACAAAAATATATTTATTTCTTTTTTTATACCCACAACTTACCTCATTTTATAATAAAAGTACCTTCATTGTAGTCTTGTACTAGTCTTAAATTATCCAATATTTGTGGTTCTCTTGCCTATTTAACTTTTTGCAGAGGTAGTAATAATAAAAATTTACTTCCCCTATTGACTAACTTTAACGTCCGTCGTGCCCTGAATATAAGACTCTTAAATCAATTAAAGATTCAAAAAATAACTAAAATTATTGGATATCCTATCTCATTCCACAAATTTGAATACAAAGTCTTTAATTCAATTATATTAACTATGATAGTGAAGTCATAATTGGTGGATCAAATATTTCAAGTGCCCTCTATATTGTTAATATACCTGTCTATTATAGCTACAATTTAAATGCTATGGTCAATTATGAAGGCGTCAACTTCTTTTCCACATCATCAGTCATCACTTTATATTTTTTATCTCTTGAGTAAAAATACATTTAAATCTGGATAAAGTTAAATGGATTAGATAAGAGCAAAACTCAGATAAGATCATTTTTTACATAAAATATTTTTATAGGTCATCAACGACTTTGTATTAGAGCAATATTAAAAAGAGTAAATATTAATTTTATCAAATATAGATTCGAAAAATGTCTATAAAGATAGAAAATTCATCGAATTCACATGTATATCGAGTATACGTCTGACATATTCAATTTCTGCTTTATACTGGCCATGCATGACAACTAAAAACATGGACTCTATATGTTTTCTGTTGGGTGAGATTTTCTATAATTTTTTCTCAAATATATTCTCAATGAGTGAGTTTGTAATTTAGATAAAATTATACAAAATGAGGATAAAATATATATTTATTTAGCAAAGTCTATCTGCGTTTATATGTCTATGTACTAAGTAAAGTCCCCTTTGAGTGTAGATACTTGATCTAAGAAATAATTTATGGATGGGATTTGTGTAAGAGTGCAAGTAAAAAGCGGGAGCAAGTCATTTGAAATTACCAAATTAAGATCATTAGTAATATCAGCTGCCTGTTATATGATTTTAAGGGGAGAAAATGAATAACGGCTATTAGGAAGAAAACCTTTTATATTTAAAATATCATTACCGAATTATTATAATCAAATTCATATATTTTTATTTTATTATGCATTTTTAAACCAATTTACACCAAATATAGGAGAGAATTCTTCATTTAGAAGGAGATTTTAACACATCCATAACTTACAAAATATGGAAGAAGAAGGAGAAAAAGCATAAAAATCCACCTTTTGCCTTTTTTTAATGGGTAAACTTAGTTTTTCTTTACAGAGATTTCTTCTATAGTCATATTAAAAGAAAAGAAAAAATGAAGTATATATGTATAGAGTACTTTAGACTCTCAAGACTATAGTACTCTCTGACTCAGTACGTCATATTAAAAAAATTATCAAGTTGTTATAATAATTAATTTAATCTTGAGTCAACTTAAGTATTGAGTAACTACATATGATTGTGGCCTATTCTTCCCATAATAGTTGATAATTGTGTTTAGTAGGGGGACATACAATCACAATAAAGAAAAGTGCAAGGAAAATATGGAACACCATTCAAAGGAAAGTACTCTTGGGAATGACTCATACATTTCGATCGGCACAAACCACAGCAATGGAGACAGTTTTGGGTGTTGTTTCCACTGGACGAAATCAAGATAGAGAACGAAGCATTTCTTCCGTGATACCTGGTAATCTTCCAAAACGTCGTGGGAGTCGGCTCCACAGTGATAAAATACTTAAACAAGTCGGAACAGATCAACCAAATGACATACAAAGTCGAAGTGTATCAAGCTCGGAAGAGAAAGATTGTACAAACCTACACTGGACATCAAAGTCCAGTGCTCTTTTTTAGGTGGCCTTTTTTCAGCCCACCTAAGCAAGTGGAAGGACATAAGCTCCACGTGCAATGTATGTATGGAAGAATTGCAAAGTGCAGACTATCATATCAATAAATCCCCAGCCCTATATTACAAGAGACATCAAACCATGAATGAGGAAAACGAAGACAAGCATATTTCAAAATTTTATGAAATGTAAAAAAATAATTGAACAAAATTTTAATCTAAAATATATTTTAGAATCTGTTCGTTGCCTTATATTTGTACAATTTTATTTTATGGATTATTTCATAATTGTTCACAGCTTAAAATGAGCTAACTATAATTAAATCATAAAACTAGTTATAATGCCACGATGTAGCTCAATGGACAATTCCCTGTGGAGGGATTATTTTTTTAACTCAATGTGCGTAGGTTCATAGGTCCCGTAGAGTAAATATAAGACTATAATGTTTACTTATACTTAATCAATGCAACTCCATTGGTTCAAAAAACAGGAACATTTTTGAAAAAAAAGATTATAGTAAAAGAAGCAGAAACAGTTGGAAAAAAAAACACAGTATATTTTTGCGTCACCTTAGTGACAACAGAATAAACACTGTTGTCAGCTGTCCATGTTTATTTCTTTTTTCCTAATCGTTCTGAATATTGATTGGTTGTATAAGAATTCGCTCCTTCTAAACTGTTAACAGTTCTCAAAAACTCTTAAAAAATTAATTCATAGTTTGGTATAATTGGCAAGTTACGAACTGATTTTGAGCCTTTTTTCTTCTCCTTTTCAAAGAAAAGGGTTATGATACAATAAAATTAACGTCGTGTGAGATGCAATTGTTTATGTAGATATGTATCCAAGCACTGATCAATATAAATAGTAAATATCATTTTTTCAAATAGGATTAATCAATACTATAACCTTATTAAGATATGTATAAGTTGAAGAACCTGAACACGTTTCCGATTTGAGATCTTTTCAAATAACAAAAGTTTACTTAAATGGCCTAATCTACGTCACTTGTACGTCAAAAATTTGACTGTATATGTATTTGATACAGGGATTCAAATAATATTTGTTTGGTAAATTGATATATTTTGTGTCTACATAGTTATGTTCGAACTCATCAGTGATAAAACAATATTTCAACAAATGTATTCTGACTTTTTTAAGACACATCATTCCAGTTAATGACATTTCATTAACAAAAGTAAAATTTTGTTATTTTGAGTACCTTTTTAAGGTAATTCCAAATAAGCACATATTATAAGGCAATGTTGGAGCATTTAATATTAAAAGTTGTGAAAAGTTTAATTTTTCCTTAAAAAATAACATGTTATTATTATTGTATGAATTTCTTTATATTTTTATTATTTGTTATTTTAATGAGTGCAATGAACTTTTAAGTCGACTGCCTCAGTGCTCGTTCAAAGAAATACAATGTGTTTTCTTCAAAATATACATCATATGAGATGAAGTATGAAATTAATTATAATTGCATGGATTTAATAATGAACAATTTCTAAATAAATAAATCAGTCATGCCTAGAACATATCCATCCTTACTGTATCTCACATTTATGTTTGAAAAAAAAAGGAAAAAAGTTTTCAAATCATTTATTAATTGGTCAACTTTAACTAATCAACGGTATTCAGCACACTGATAAGTAAAAAATCAACATCTGACAAAGAAATACATAGATGTTGTTGATGATAAAAAAAGAATAATATCCACCGGTATGTAAAAAAAAACCTGAAGGTCGCCCCAAAGTCACTTCAAAGAAAATATACTGGGTTCGGATGCAAAACGTGTACTGTTAATAAATGCTAATTATGTAGTTAAAGTAGAGAGGTTTTGTGATTTTCCCCTGAATATTCCAAATCTCCTATCCTTTCTGCATAAGTAAACAAAAATAAACATTTATCAAATCTTTCATCATGAGTGAGCAAGAAGCAAAAAGGCAGAGGATCTCAGACCTTCTGGATGCCGAAATTAAGGTGGCAGAGATTATGGACATTGTGAAGTACTCCAGGAGCCTCATTTTCAAGGTGGCCAAGTTGAAAAAGGATGGAAAAGACCTCTCCAGGAAAGACCGAAGTGTGAGACACAACTTGAAAAGGGATTCAGAGTTTCTGGGAGACCTGAAGAAAAAGATCAAGGAGGACCCCACAAATTCCATGAATGGTCTGTCTAACGAGTTTGATGTAGACAAGGTGACAATCACTACAAAAGAAGACTGCCAGATCATATGCCCGCATGCTCTTTTAATTCTATACATATGTTGTTTGGGATTAACCTCCCAATTGGAAGAATGCTTTGGAGGAAAAGAAGATTAGCTGTCATGGAGTTTTATTAAATTAGCTGCGAGCAGCCTTGAAATGAAGTAAATAAACAAAAATCCCACTCCGTATCTCATAATTATTCTAAGTCCAACAAGGACTAACACTTATTCCCTCCGTCATTCACGAGCAAATACATTCGTGGCTTCTTTCATTACAATATTGTCATAGATCTATGGTCAGAGATGTCACGGGTCACAAAAATGAAAAGCAAACAAGCGAAAACTACAAGCTTACTGTTCGCACATCATTATCTTTCTATTACCTCGCAACCTTTCCTCCAAAAAGAAAGCTACAAAATGATTTGGTATTCTTACCAACTATGAAATTGATATCAAATAATTGTTCACCGCTTATTATGAGAGAACTCAACTTATCCATGCTCTGAATCCTATTAAGGGGGGGGGGGAAGTAGAAAATTCGACAGCTGACAACAAAATACACAATACAAAGATAAGGTTCAACAATCATCAATCTTTCAACTTCTCTTTTTTTCTTTTCCTTTCTCATAAAATATTCTTTTTGTTGATAAATAAGAATACTTTTTAACCTATTTGACTTCAAAAAATAAAGGAAATTGTATGTACAGTTATGAATTCTCACGTGATGTTGTTAGCTTTGTATATTTTGATGTACATAATCGATATTATTTAAGGCAAGTTTATCTGTATTTGTATGTATTCTATCTGTAAGTCATTTATGAGTGTAGATACTTGATTTTGGAAATAACAATACAATGGAGCGGTGACGTCATATCTATAAAAAAGACTGTAATACATAAAATATGTCCCGCCGGTATGTAAAAATAAAAGAAACCGAAAATTAACTTTGTGTAACTAACAATTTGAAGAATATTTTGGGGAAGAGCAACGTATCTGTCATAACGTTTTATTACATCACCCACTAGAACATATAGGCTGAAATGACTCTGATGTCGATTCTTAATTCTACTCCGAATCCAACAGGGACTCACTCTTATAACTCCCGATGAGCAAACAATCATTCTTACTATACGTCATTCATGACCACACACACACTAGTGATATATAATTAGATGTTCTGTCTATTGTCTCTGTGTATAGAGTTGTGTAAAAATAGTATGTATGTAAAAATGAATGAAACCTCGCAGGCGTCTAATTATATTAAAAAATAGGAAGTACATTTAATCAAATTTAAAAATAAGAATGTAACTTTAGTTAAGTTTTAACTATTAGCTAAAGTACTACCAGGTTTTTCACATCATATTAAAAAAAATGAGTACTATTTCATTCTTGAGGAGAGAACATCTATCACCTACGTATCGAGTAAGAAACGAGTGAGTCTGCTCTTGAAGAACGTAGAGTAAAACTGATGATTTCGGAGAGTTATCTTACATGTTATTAAAACAAAGTTGATCTGTTCGTCGACATATAACAATCTGTGCAATGACTGGTACTCCACCTGGTAATACATAATGGTTGATATGAGTTATAGTAAAAACAATGAATAACTCACAACTTTATTACAGGAATATAGCATGTACTTAGGGGTCGTCCCTTCCCCATTGGAATTATTCCTGTCTATGTGACCTTACTATATTTTTTTTATTAATCTTGTGTATTTTCACTAATTCCGTTTCTCACGCCACCCCCCCCTCCACTCAATCTCCTTTATTATCTTAAGCCGTTTTATGCATATATACTTTTATATTTGTATTTACCTATACATCTCCTGGCAGTATGACGATGTAAATAAAACATCATACATAGGCTAAGTCTCCTCCACTCAATTCATTCTCTTTCTCTCGGTCACGTACCAACAATTTACTTCCTCTCACGGCTACTCTTAGCCGATATAATAATAAGTTACATTAACTAAGCTCCTCTCATCCCAAATATTCTTAAAATTGGCAAGGTAACGACTTTCATTTATGGCTTCTTTTATTTTTACATAACGGAAGAACGTATTTTATAGATAGAGATGGCTTTTTTGTAATACCGCTAGGAAAAGGTAAAAGTGAGACATACGGTATACCTAAATCAAGACTTTTGTTAATATCAGCTGCCTATTTTAGGATTTTGGAGGGAGAAAAAAAATTACTGCTCTAATGAGGAGAACTTTCTACATTTAAAATAGATTTAGTGCAGGGAAAATATTATAACTATATTTAAATTCATTAAGTATGTTAAAAACGTAGAGGCCCCACTACAAAAAAATTACTATTCGATTAAGTAGCTCTTTTTTATTATTATTTTTCAAAATGGTTTACTATTGCATATATTGTATATGTTTTATATTTTTCGACTTCCGAGTCTCTCTGGTTTATCTGAAGAATATTTGAATATATCTGAGGTAAACAATTGTCTTTTATCAATTAAGTGGCCAAATTTTATCATACTAAATTGAATTGCAATAGTCTTAATGTCAATTCCAAGATAAATTACTTTGTATTAAGGGGTATACATCGTTATGTTTTTTATGAAAATGTTTTGAAATTTGATGGGTCATTTAGTGTTCAAATATAATGAGTAAAAATACTGATAAAAGGTTTTAATTTTTTGCCAAGAAATATTGCTATTGATTTTTTACTAATAAACCTACACATATATTTATTTTAATATGTATTTTTATATCAATTGATACCAAAGATGGACAAAAGTTTTTCTTGTAGAGGGAGATGTTGACACTTATTCAATAATGCACAAAAAAAGAAGAAAGACCACATGCAACAACCGTTTTTCCTTTTCTAATTTATATACATAGTTATTTCTTAATAAACACCCCTTCCATATTTATAGAGTGCATTAGTGCTGGATCGAACAAATAAACAATGAAGAAATCTTAAATTTCCGGATATGGATCCTAATGTTTTTGTAAGAAAATATTATTCTTACTTTAAAAATGGGATATTGAAAATATCAACTTTGTTAATTATGTGGATGAATATTCTACAAATTATTAAAAAAAAACATATAATATTTACAAATACGAATAATTATATGGAACAGCTAATATACGAATACTAATGTGAGTATTTGAAACATTGCGAATATGTGTTGAATACGCAAAAAAAAAAATATTTTGTTGCTTAAAAATCGTCAAGCATCGTCGAGTTGTAATACATAATTACACTTGATATTTTTTATGTTTTTAACATTTACCTCAGAGAGCCTCCATAATAAGTAGTTTCAAGAAGGGAATATCACTCATCAGTACTCGTATGCATAATAGAGCGGTTTGGTTTTCAACTTTTTGTCGAATTTCGTTTATGTGTAGAAAATTTATCTTACGGTATAAAAACGACATATGCAAAAACGCATTGTCCTACGTGGTCATAATTAGGGTAAACATCTCGATCAATTCAAAAAATGAAAATACTTACTCAATATAGATACTAAGAGGGCATTTTTAATTATTTTGCATTAAGTCATTTTGATGTATATTTATTTAAGCTATAAAAAGTGTACAGTATGATAAATGTATCCGTTGATATGTGTAATATAATTTAAATTAATTCAAAAAAGTGATAAAGTCCTTAGGAGCGGGGGTTTTTATTTTAACTGAACCTGATAACAATCGGTTATTGGGTAACACTGATCATAAAAAATACTGAGACGTCATGACGTGAAAATTATTTTTAAAGAAGAGGGTATAAGTATTATTTATATTATCAGTTTTGTTCCAAGAATAATGAAAAGATCAAAGGGATTCGCTGGTTAAGAAAATGCCTCACACACTGAAATTGATTATATCAATGATATCAAAATTCGATTTAAAGTTCAAATACCGTAATATCAAATTGACGGAGCTTGTATATAATATGTTGTTGTAAAAATTTAAACAAATATCATTCATATTAATAACTTGTTGAAGAGTTTGTCAGTGGTTTAATATAGTAGTTGGCTCTTTAAAAATTCCTCTTTGGGTTTTTTATTGACGTAAAAAACTTGCATTGCGTTTTTCTCTGTTTTATCTTTTTTTTTTTAACGTCCAACCTTCTTTTATGTTATTGCCACACATATATGTATATTTGATAAAAGAAATGATAGTGCAGTGGAAATTATGAAATATTTCAGGTGTGTGCATATAACAGGAGCAGTGTTTCGGTTTTATTTTATTATGGGTCGCTTATATATATCATAAAATAAAATTAATGTGAATAGATATTCAGATTTGAATATAAATGAATAAAAACTGGTATGTTAAAATGAATTTTGTTCGTTATTATTTGTGAGCACTCCTTTAGACTAAAGTACTCACCAGTAAAAATGGGATGTGTGTAAAGAAAAATTAAATATAGCGATAAGAAAAGTACACCGGTTGAATGTGTGCTATTTCTTCTTTTAGTCCACTATTTAATCAGTCGTGGTCCGTGGGTGTGTTAATATCTCCCTCCAAATGTAGCCTATCTATAGTGTAAATTGTTTTAAAAATCAATAATAGAATTAAAATACATACATATATATTTTAAATATAATTATTGTATTTGACCTGCACTAATGTTATTTTAAATGTACCATTTTTAATGCAATAGCACCAAATTCTAAGTAATTACAATGAAACAAAATATACAATATCTCGAATATTGTAGCATTTATAAAAAATGTCAACAATAAAGTTAAATGGGTGTTGCATCAGGCATATTTCTGAACCAAAGTATTAGTTATTTGTATATATTTCGTTAGTTTAAACCTTGTAAATGGGGAAAATATTAATTTGCAATTGTTTGATGAAAAAAGTTAAGCTTAACTTCCCTGTAGGAGTAATTCATTTTTACACCCAAAATCATATACCATACAGCTGTGACCTACAAGGGTCTTAATTCAGTAATACCGTATGTCTCGCTCCTGCCCTCTGCTCTTGCTCTTACACAAATTCAATCTCTACTCATCAGGCATCACTAATTTTTTTTTTTTTTTCAAACTCTTATTATTATTCTTAATATATTTAGGAGATATTACGTCATATGAACTTATATTTGTATTATTGTAATTAGTAGTTACCAAGGTTAATAGAAATACAAGGTTATACCATAATGCGTGTACGACTAATGTTTGACTTCCATCACGCATTTCAATATTGGCGTCAAAGTGTATGAGTGGTTGCGTGTTTTATCTCTTGCCCCGCAGTCGGCACGATACATCAAATTGAAAATTTTAGGAATAGTGACGTCATAGACTATGATTGGCTTCGTGTTTTGTCAAATTTTGTCTATTTTTCAAAGTAGTTGGACAATATATTAAATTGAAAATTCTGGCAATCCTGATTACAGCTTGGACTAACCTTGTGATTCTATTAACCTTGGTAGTTAAAACTTACTTGGGAAAGTTATTATTTATATTGTGCAAGCAAAATTTGTCCTATAGATCAGGGATTCTAAACCTTTTTTCAATGATGTAAAGCTTGTAAAATATTTATTCAACCCAATACGCCCTAAGCAACATAATGTATTTTTAGCTTCAGTGACAGGGTCGTCCGCAGAATTATATTTTGAGCTTTGTTTTTTTATCTTTGTTTTAAAGAAATCCAAAAATTAAAATTTATAGAGAAAAAAATTCTATTTTTTTTTTTCAAAAATCCTGAGTTAGTGACAAAAAAAAATTGTGAAAAAACTTTAAAAATCTATAGCTACTTTCAAAAAATCAAATTTTTGGATGAAAAATTTACTTATACAATTTTCTGAAAAAAAAATTTAATCATAAAATTTTTTTTGAAATATTCAATTTTTGGAGAAAAATTTTAAAATCCATAGCTTTTCACGGAAAATTAAATTAAATTTGAAATATTTGAATTTTTTTTATCAAAAAAAATCAAATATTAAATTTTCTATTAAAAAACAAAAATTTCTTAGTTCCGGAAACTACAGCCCTCCAGATTAACCCCCTGCGGACTCCTCTGAGTTATGTACCACTATTATTATTATTCTTTCATTATTATTTCAAAATCTCAAGTACCCCTTGGAGTGCCTCCAAGTACACCAAAGGGGTACGCGTACCCCCATTTGAGAACCAATCTTTTATATTACGCCTAATAACACCAGGCAATGCAGGGCACTACCGATTGTAATAAATAAATTAATGCAAGAAAACTTCAAACTCAAAAACCCATTCTAACTTATATTGGTATTTTTGTCTTTCTCAGTGGCTGGATGTTTGGTGATGTCAACCATTTGTTGAATTACAACATTTATATCATTTAATCATAAAACTGATTAAAATAAGGGTTGTAACGATGCATCAGAATTGGTATCGACAAAAATATGTATTTTATGAAGTATCAGAATTGGATATCAGCTCAACACTGCCGATTCCACCGATACTTATTTATATACAGTATCAAGTAAGAAAATAGTATAGGTTAAGTTAGTTTAATTAACTTTTATACATATTAATTTAAAATTATTTACAACTAATTATATAATAGTAATTATGATTGATATTTATCTATTTTCTTGCCTAAACCTAATCAGTAGAAATTTAAACATTTAAAAAAACTGTTTATGCAATTCCTTTATACGTAATAAAGAAACATTATCGGAATTGTCCATAAATATGGTCTCGGAGTCTGAATCGGTATTGGATTACATTTTGGCATCGGTACATTCCTAATAAAAATATATGAAAAAGTACTTGTCTTTTTTTTTTAAATTCATATAGATAATGTTATATGATTTTTCATCTCTGCTTTAAAAATGTCCCCGATATTCATTAAAAAAATCTGGTAATCTTACCTCGCTGACACAAAAATACCCAGAGTATTTTGCAGTCAACTATCGTTTCACATGATACATCAAGGGCGTATATATTTTTTCTTTTTTTGTAGGAGTGGGCGGGAGAAAAGACTATGGTTTTTTGAATTTTTTTGAAAAAAAATGTAAGAGTGAAATATTTTTGGAAAAATTATCAAAATTTAAATTAATACACCTTTTCCAACAAAATTCAAAGCTATTTCAAAAAAAAATATTTATATTTTAAATTTGCTGGAAAAATTATCATATTTTAAAATTTTTTTCAAAAAATTTACTATTTGAAATTAAATTTTTGTATTTTATTTTAAATTGCACAAAATTACAAAATCACTAGCAATTCTTAAAAAAAAAAAACTTTATGAAAAAAATTTAAATATAATATTTTGGAAAAAAAATTTAAGTATAAAATTTTGGAAAAAAATTTCAAATATTAAATTTTTTGTAAAAAATTTCAAATATTAATTTTTTTGTAGAAAATTTTAAAAACCCGAAGCTATTCACAGAAAATTTAATTTTTTCGAAAAAAAATTGAAAAATTTAATTTAATTTAAAATATTATTATTTGTTTTTAAATAATACTCAATTTATTCAGCATTTTCCTTACTCTTAATGTAATCTTAATTCTTATCCATTTTGTTGTGTGTATGCCTTCACGTGGCCGTCCGCAGGGGGGAGGGCTTGATTTTTCGTTAGATGTCTAATAATTTATTTTCCATGATTTAGGGGATTACAGCCCCCACCCCTCCCTAAGGACGCCACTGCTTTAAGATGTACGACAACATCAACGATGACGTCACATGAAAACAATCTATAATTTGATTCATTAATTAATACAACGCCTACATTCTACCTACTCCTTCAAAGATGAGATTCCAGAAAAATCATAAATAAATGTATTGTAACTATTAGGTATAGAGCTACATAATATAAGGAATAAGAAGAAGTCACACATCAAAAATAAGTTTTCTGTATTACCCCTTCCTATCACTAACGTAAATAATAATCACCGCACTCTCCAGGCGTGCCCGACAAGAGTACTAAATTTTATAATATTTCCCTCAGTGTCTCCCAGCCTTCCCTACAACTTTTTAGACATAAGTTCTACAACATATATTAAGTATATTTACAGTTCTCACTAGTGCAAATCATTTGAATAGCCTTATTCATACATCATGTCCCGAGTTCCTATGACATTAAGAGATGTCTTTTGGCAAGACCCCTTCTTTGAATCCACATGGTCCGACTTCGACAAAATCCGTGAAAACATGATGAAGGAGTCCAATGACTTTTGGAAGGAAGTACCCGAAATGAATACCTTGCAAGCAATTCCTCCTAAACGGAACTGGATGCTCTCTCGTCAATTAAGCAAGGATGGAAATGCCCCAGAATCAATTGAGAAGGTATTTCAGAAATCTGCAAATGCTTCCCGTGATGACACTACTATTCAAGTTCGTGATGATGATAAGAAGTTTGAAATCTCCCTGGATACTCATCTCTATCGTCCTGATGAGCTTAAGGTCAATGTCGAAGAGAATAGAATTCTCTGTGTGGAAGGGAAGCATGAAGTGAAGGAAGATGGAAAGTTTATCTCTTCTCAGTTTTCGAGAAAGTATACCTTACCTGAGGATTGTATCATTGAGGAAGTTGGTTCTAATCTCTCCTCTGATGGTATCCTCATGATCACTGCTCCCAAAAAGCAAAAAGCTATTGAGAAAAAATAGATTATTTATTCTGTTTTATACCTTTGTATCCGTTTCTCTTTTTTGTACTAACCATAAGTATTTAATACCGTAAAATATTTCCAAGCCAAAATATGTATAAACTTATCTATAAATATAATATTATAAAAAAATACAAAACAATCTTGCATCTTCATTTTTACTAAAAAAAGTATTTTTAAATATACTTCTTTATTATTAAAAAACAGCTTATTTGAAGCATTATGGAAACATTCCAAGTCGAGTGTTGGTAGTATGGGATTTGAAGCATAGTATTTTTTCTTTCAACTAGTTAAAAGATATGAAATATAGTAATAGGCTAAAAGTTTTAAATTTGTATCTGTTCATATTTATGTTTACCATTTAATTTGACGAAAACTGGAAGTCAAATAACCCTAAAAATATTAGCGAAATATCAATATTTAGAACAAAAAAATTAAAATTTATTGCGAATATGTGTTTTGTATTTTTATTTTTTTTTAATCACTGAACATCATGGATCCCTCCTAATGTCCAAAATATGGTGAAGTGCTGGCCCCTAAGGGAGTTTAAACTCCACCTCCGTCGCATTTCTAATCATCAAGATTCCATTCTAATATTCTATAATACTTACAGAATCACAGGTTGCACCCAACACCCCCACGTTTCAAAGCATCAAGGACCCCTTCTATGTGCTATAATACACTCCGTCCCATGGGTTGTGCAGGTTCACCACTGGGCCCCGAAACCGATTTAATTTATTTGCCAGCGCCTTACAGAGCATCAAGGCGCTGGCAGGAGTGTATTTTGGGATATTATAAGGGATCCTTGATGCTTAAGGAAGAAATGGCGAAATTATTTCTGAATTGGGCCTAGCAGGTCAAACTTTATATTTTGGTGGTGTTTCTCTCCTAAAGGGAAATGAGGAATTCATCACATCAAAGAGAGTATAGAACATCTCCAAGAAATCTTGGGTGAGAACCATCTTCATTTAGGGCACTCTAAATGGGTCGTGTAAGTGGTCTTCCAGCACAAAAATGAACAAAAACATACAGCCGAGTCAAGAAAGGAGTATCTTAAGAAGAAGTATTTTATGTTCATGGAGTAGTCTCCGGACCTCAATCGCATATAAGATCTTTATCAGTGAGCAAACTTACAAAATTGGCAAAGGATCAAATACTCCACCGAAGCGTTTTGTGAGCAAAACAATAAATATTTATCCATTTTGAGTGTGCATCCACACGAAGCCGGAGTTTCGTTTCACGTAAAACGATATTTTTGAAAACGTCTTCTAGAATGGATGAATCACACAATCTTGTCCTTTTATGGATAAAATAACTTGTGCTAACTACTCGTACTGGTTATAACTTGTATATGAAAATTGTACAATTTAAAACTTAAGTATACAAATTTAGAAGATAAGTTAACTTTTACAAGCCGAATTGCAATCATATTCCCTTTTCTAAAAATAGAATTCCCATTCTCATCAAGATTCGTAACCGGTTTTGATTAATCATATTTATTTTTTGGGTAGATGAAAAACTTTTTGAGTATAATATTTCTATAATACCATTCATTGTAGGATTGCTTGACTATGACGTCACCATTATATAATGTTGCCAGGTCAAACTTGCAACTACATTCTAGCGTGGTTAATGTTCATCCTTGGTTGTTTAAAAGACTTTAAACATAAATAAATAAAAGCATTATTGAAGCCTGCAAAAATTTATTATTTTAGATTTAACATGTAATGTGTAGCTAAGTGTCGGTCCTTATTTATGTGATCCAGTCAAGTCTAAAATTAGTCTAAGATAGATGTAATATGTAAAGGATTTTTCAGTTGGAACACTTCAAAAAAAAAAAAAAAAATCCGATAGGGGAAAAAAACGATGCCATATTTCTTTTCTTCCTTTGACATTTAGAAACTTAATTTGTATTTATTTCGTCATGGAGTGATATACTCTTGATCATCGATTTCAAATTATCCAAATTTATTTTAAAAACTAACACTTCCATACTGATTTTTATCGTAAAACCACCATTGAAGTGATGAAACTCATTTTTGCTGAATGGCTTAGTTAATAAGCAAATATGCGTTGGTCAGGCAGCAAGCAATCTACAGGTACGTCACGAGACATCATTGCATCCCGAAAAAAATACTGTTTGGTATGGATTTCACGCAGGAGGGATCATTGGGCCATATTTTTGGTTGATGATGATATTCGTCACATTACTGTAAATGGAAATCACTATTGCACCATGAGTACTAATTTGAATGCGTTATTTCAAGAAATGGACCCGTTGATTGGCCGCCTCAATTTTACGATTTAACGCCTTTAGTTTATTTTATTTGGAGTCATGTGAAGTCATTGGTCTACACCAAGATTAATAGAAACACAAGGTTATACCATAGCGCGTATAAGAATGATGTTTTACTTCCACCACGCTTTTAATATTGACGTCATAGTAGATGAGTGGTTGCGTGTTGGGTAAAAATCTGTTTTTCATCCCGAGTAGTCGGTATGATATATAAAATTGAAAATTATAGCAATATTGACGTCATAGACCATGAGTGGATGTGTTTTTTGTCAACAGTTTCCTATCTTGCCCAGCAATCGGTGCAATACATCAGATTGAAAATTTTAGCAAGCCCGATTACATGATGGTCTAACCTTGTATTTCTATAAACCTTGGTCTACAATAATAAGCCAGCGACGTTAGTAGAGCTCAGAGAAAGTATCAAACCCAAAATTGCTGCAATATTGGTCAATTTATTAAAAAAATTAGTGGAAAATAGATTCAGCGACTTGACTTCTGTAGACGTGCTTGTGATGGTCATACTAGAAAAATCAATTTTCATACATAAATGTCTATGTTTATAATTTGTACTGAAAAAATAAATTTGGCAAAATTATTATCCGTATGTGTTAATAATAAAAAAAAGTTGAAGCGTTCTTAATGAAACTTAAAAAGTCTTAAGAACATTGCACATATCTTGCAGAATATTTAAAAGGAACATATTACTCCGATATATAATTTATTATATTATATAACAGAATAATTAACACCACAAAAACAATCTTCATTTACGTCACGTGGAATCAATTTTGCCTTCTTTCAGGACAGACTAGAGGTAGTGAAATGGACTGGATGGAACCTTGATTGTGGTCCTAAATAAGGTGCAGCACAATAGTATTTATAAATAATAGGGCAGGAGGCAATTAAAAAAGGTGTTGTGAGAGTCTGTAACTTGTTGTATAAAAAAAAAGCCCGTGTTCCGAAAAATTTTAACAGTACTGATATTATTTTTTATCAAAATATATTATTATTCAGATAGTTGTATTATTTTGCCAAAAGATGGTGTCAATATTTTTAGCTTTTTTTATAAACAAATATAAGTAAACAGCGCTCCTGCACCATTGGTGTATCCATCCAGTACATCATAAGATGATACTTTTAATGAATAAAGTTGTCAAACAAACTTTATTAAGTTTTTTTTAAATATCATTTATTTGTTTGCTTCCCTCTCTGATGATGATAATGATAAAAACTAGTGATGTACCGCGAGCTGAATTTTGCTGCTCGAGTATTTTTGAAGTTATAAAAAAACCACATGAGGAATTACGGGGTATGCTCGTTATTAACTTGAATACTCTTAACTCCCTTGAATACTCATTACTCTCATGGGTATTAAACTTACAATTTTTGCCTAAATGATAATTTTTGAGTGTTAAAGACAAGAGTTCAATAATTTAGGGAGACTACAGGCCCTCTAGTCCACCCCCTGCAGACGCCCTGGCACTACCGAATACTTTTTGCATGTTAACAAATTTGCCAGTCAAAAATCATAATTTATGTATAGGATTATTGAAACTATGTCATTTATAAATTGCTTTTCCACTCTCTAATTATTAATTATAAGATTCACATTTTAATATTCTCAAAAAAAATCAACGAGTTACGAGTAAATACTCGCATTTTAGACAGACGACCCGAGTTTTTGTGGTTTTTTTTTTTTTTTTGTTTACTTCATAAAACTCGAGTACCAATTTACGAGTTTTGCTCGAGACACATCACTAAAAAAAACACTAGTTCTATCTTGATAATGAGAGCATACACTTTTTCTCTTAAAAAACAAAGGTAAATATTTATGACTTGGAAAAAAAGAGGGGAATGCTTGCCTTACATATAATAATATGAATAATAGAAATTACATAGACTGACTTTGTGTATGTATTTGTTGGAAGGTAAATATCATCTCTGCTCCAGCGTTTTTTTAAACTCTCACTCGAATAGGTAGTACTTTCTGAAATTATTATTGAACGTATTTGTATGTATATTTTGCTTAAGGAGTAGTACATATTGCTTTCAGGCACATGTGACATAACATGTATATAGTATATACTTAGGTAAATATGTAACATAACAGTTGTGCGGATTAGAGGAAGAAATAAGTTGAGGCATTATATGCGAATTAGTGTTGGGTTTCTGTCTGACAATCATAGACCGGTCTCAGACCATTATTTTTTTATTGGACGGAACTAACTCGGTCCTTAAAATAAGTTTAGTATGGAACAGCCGTAGCGGAATGTATTTGAAGTGAGGGGTTAAATTATATAATGGTGACGTCATGAGAGGTGCCATGGGCGTGATGATTTTTTATTATTGTAAATGTTAATCAAATAAATAGCTAGACAAAATTTCAACGAATCATCTGATTTAGAAATGGCAAATTAATAAATTGGTTAATTTGTATGACAATAACAGGGGCGTGTACAGGAGGTTGGCTAGAGAGGCTGCCCCTCCCTTTAAATAAAGGATTTAGATTCCCCCTCCCAAATAAAATCCTACGGAATACCCTGGATAACGATACAAACATCACAAAAGTGGGGAGTCAATGACCTTTATCTAATGTGGATCGTTATCAAAAAAAAAATCGTCTGGATCGGTCTCATTTAAAATTCGGTATGGGTTGGTCTGATTTAATAATCGGTCAACACTGGGATTCCATACAATCCTAAAGGAAAAATTAAAGAGGAATACGGGGTAGATGTAACTTACAGTACTGGATGATAGCTACCTTAAGTCAACATAAAACGTATTTTAAAATTGACTTTTTAATTACACGTGTTTGGAACATATTGAACGCTTTTCGATATAAAGGTGGAAGCTTTCTTATAGGGTTCAAAACTTTTATTCAACAGAGTATAACTTTATAGAGGAGGTTTGACGACAAAAGGTCAAGGAACTGTTTTGTTATTTATGTTTTTCTTTTCTTTTAATAACACCCACGACATGATATATTTACTGTCTGTAATATAATATTACTTGCTAAGGATTACCCGGCATTGCTGGGCCTAAGGGGGAAGAGGGAAATCACATTGAAAACGGTCAAATTAATTAAGATTATTAAAAAAATATTCAAACGATACTTCTATATACTACAGATACTAATAATTAGAATATAAATATTTGTTGTTGTCGAAGAAAATCCTGATAATTCTAATTCTTATTCTCTTGGATTCTTGACACTATATCAATCCAGTTAAGTAAGGTATATAGCAACTCCCTCCCCCAAAAAAAAAAAAAAAAAAATTATCTTATTATTGCCTCTTCTAACCTTAACCAACATTTATGCATCTAAAAAATGGTCTAGATGGGAAGTTCATTTTTTATTTACTTAAAAAAAATAGCATTTATAAAAATCTTAAAGATATACAAACCTACAAATATTTTTTTCTAACTTGCAAAAACAAAAAGTTATGAAGAATAATGTTGTCAAAAAAATGACATCCAATAACTGGTTCATGTTTGCAAATATTATAAAAATTATGTAATAAAATGTTCCAGAAATTGAAAATACTCCATTGTAAATATTGAGTCGTCATTTTTTGCGCAAAAAGCATCGTCTTGTGGAATTTTTGCTTAAAACACTGAAAATCGACGTTTGATGAAAAATGGAAAAAAAAGAGAGAAAAAATTGAAAAATTATTTAGATGTTTTAGTTAAACATCAATTTTTATTTGTCAAATTTATATGAAAACGAATTTCCCGACAATTTTCTACAAAATATATTCCATTTACTAATTCCATATTCCATAGAAAGTTCATTTTTTGGCACCTGAAATACACAAAATACCAATTTTCACAGATTTCTTTTTTTAGCCCATAATAAATTTAGAAAACGTAGTCATTTGTATAACTTTTTTCGAAACGCCAATCACTTATAGATAAATAACTCAGCCCCTTATCTAGTCTCCTTGAGCTGGATTTTTTTTTTGGGGTATAGCATAAGTCACCAAAAATCGACACCCCCGTCTAAGCACGTCTGAGCTCAAAAGAGGGACCCATGCAAAATATCAGCCTCCTAGGTTCAATGGTGGGGGAACGTATAAAGGACATCTACCCCCCCACACACACAAACAGACAATCTCTCTTTTATATATATACAGATACCGGGTGTGCGTCACGCAGATAGGTAAGTTTGTCTTTTTATAAAATATATATCCCATCTACTGTCTATAATATAATATTCTAATACGTGATAACTGATAGTATGTCCGCGGATTAGCAAGTATACTTAGCATGTCTATAATAAAATAATACGGCTATAACATAATATTTGGAACAATTTTATAAAATCAACACAACCTCGAATCTTTTTAAGTGTATCGTTATTCACATGGTAATACTATTTTATTATTTCTAATGTAGTTACTATGTATTTCAACAGTGGATCACTTAACATCTGGATAAATTATTCGCTTTTAAAATCACACAACCTCTATACTTAATTTTTTTATGTTTTGATTCCATAAGTTATATATAAATAATATTCTTTTGTCCTCAATTAATTATAGATAAATATTATTTTACACAGAAAGTGATTAATCTTCCAAGACATAAAATATGCCTTCAAATTGTGTCATTCCTTGTTGCTACACTAGTAAAACTCTATAATGATTGAAAGCTCAATGATAATGAAATAAGTACTTTTATGCACGAAGTTCCAACATCAAATATGGAAATTCTTAATAAATGGAAATCAGATAAACCAATAAATTATATGTATGTTAAAAAATACTATATTTTTAGTGATATTTGATGAGTGTTTATATACATGGTAAATCTGTTGATAGCTCTAAATAGTTGTTTATCTCTTTATTTTAAACATGAAGATTTTGAAACAGAAACTAAATGAAAAAATGGGGAACAAAAAGGACGTATCTTAAGAAAAAGTCTCGTACCATCTATATTATTAAAAACAGAAGTGACAATTTAACAAAGAACTAGTATAATGTCATTGGCTGAGTTGAGGTGCTACAGAAAAGTGATGAAATAGAATTAAGGGTGCAAATGTTTTTAAGAGAAGATGATATTTCAAATTTGTGGGAGCTCGAACAAAAATTAGATATCAATTGTGTAGCTTTTTTGAAGACTATGAAGGACGTTACCGAAATATGCAATTATTAGAAGAAACAAATTCAATCAACCCATTTCTGATCTAGCTCAATTAATTTCCTTTAAAAATATCATGTATTTCCGAGCAATACATGATAAGTTTTTCAAATGAAAAAAATAATTATAGAACTGAACAAGAAATAAATTCATTTGTTACTTATAGGTGAATTACTCTATGTGGAGTGATCAATGTAATCATAAACTATTCGAATTAAAGATTAATAGCATTCATATCTAAATATAATGTAATAAATAAATATCCAGGAGTCAAAGTTGAACTTGGTATCACAATCAATTATCAGAATCAATCTGAAATGAAATAAATATCAACCCAACTTCAATATGTGCCGTGTCTTCAGTTTGCGTAGTGGCAATAATAACGATTTGTTGCATTAAAATAGGCAAAACATGGAATAATTTATGTTTAAAATGCTGAATAATCCACACTTAGGTTCTGTATCCATAATATGAGTCTAAAATTCATGAGGTTAAAGGTAAATATTCAAGCAGATATCGTATATATATATATGTACTGGGGAGTAAGATGCATCCTTGATAATAAACTCTTAAAAAATGAACCACAAACATATACTCATCTTTGAAATCAAATCAAGAACACTATTTTCTACACTTTAATGAATTAGAAAAGAGAGATCAAATCCAAATGCAAGAGGTGAGACAGGAATTACTTAATGTCAAGTCATAATAGATGAAAACAGGTTCATCAAGAGACACTCTTCTCCAATAAAAGAGAAATATGTTGATCTACGAAGAAACTGACAATCTAATAATTATTTTATGGATATTCTTCCAAAAAATGTATTTATTTGATGTGTTTTAATAAGAGGTCCTTCGTCCATGTTCACTAATAATTAAATGGTATGCAATTAAATGTTAGATCCTAAAGGAATAAAGGAAATATTGTATTAAATAATAGCTCTTTCCTCGACAGAATTGAATCATACTTGATCATTGCTTTTGAAGGACTCTTTCTAGTCTCACCCCCAAATAATGAAATTTTCTCACAAAATATTTACCCAGACAATCCAGAAAAAAAACAGAAAAAATTTCAAAAATCCATAGTTACTTACAGAAAATCAAAATTGTAATTTTTTTTCAAAAATCCAGATCTATTTACAAACAATTAAATTTTTTGGAAAAAAATATACATAAATTTCGAAAAATAATTTGAATATAATTTTTTTTTCCTCTGCTGTATAATTTGCCAGAATAACGAACATTTTTTTTTTGTTAAAATCAAAAATTCCTTTATTTTTTTTTTTTTTTTTTGGGGGAGCTGCAGCCTCTCCGGACGTTATATGACATTAAATGTGCGGCATACATCATATTTGAACAACTTATCAGGGTTCAGGGTTTGAAAACAATTAAATTTCGAGCTACTGTCTGAAATTGTGTTCTATTGATATACCGAACTAATGTTCGAACTCGATCTAAAAAAAAAAATTAACTAAGACCAAAGCAAAAAAAAAAAAAAATTATGTATTGTACCGAACAACAACGCTATACAATATTTAACATACAATTGTATCTACATTTGTGAGAGTAGGAACGAGCAACGGCTTGCGGTATTAAATGTGTATGTACCTAAAAGCAATTCCTGCTTAAAAAGAAGAAGCTTTTAGATATTTGGAGCAAACATATAGGAAAAAAATACGTCATCATTAAAAAAAAAGTTGTTTATTATGCAAAATGTATGTTAAAACTTGTATTTTGATAAGTAAGTGAAATATTAAAAAAGCCCTTCTATATTCTGAAAATATACGTGTATATGTGACACGTCAACAAGGAAAAAGTATTAAACAGATATCAAGAATATGATATATTTCTAATTGATTATTTTCTTTCATATTTATAAACATTTCATACGACTTGTTTCAGTCTAGTATTACATTATTATTGGAATGAATTTTCGTTTCCTTATCAGTTGTCATTATAATTCAATTCCTGAGTAGTGAATATCCCTTCCTAAATAGATTCAATTATATTCAAAACTTTTTGAATTGAACATTCCTGTGGCTCATAAAAGACGGAGCGTAACCCTGAGGATTTGTTGTAGAGTTATAGTTGTAAGTCTTTGTTGGACTCAAATTAAAATTGGGGAACGACATCGAAGTAATTCTCGCGGATATCTTTGTTTATTTCCATATCACCTTCCTCCCTTGTCACAGCTGATTGAAACTGATCTCCTCCAAGAAAAATCTGAAATTGTCAGGGATACCCCCTGTTGATTTTCTGTTTATGTACAATTTTTATTTTCTAAAGCTGTTCTCGATATACTTTCATTCTTGAGAAGAGAGGATATACGTATAAACGATCAAGTGTAACCACGAATGGGTTCACTCATGAATGACGGAGAGAACGCTGAGTATTTATATGTGTAAGTCTTTGTATAACTCGGAGTATAATTGAGTATCAACATTGTAGTGACTGATGCCTATAACATTGAAAGATAGGGAGTGGGGTTTATGTATATTTCCTTCCTCTCATAGATGCTTGCAGCTGTGACAGCTAAGATGCTCTCCTTCAAAACATTTTTCAAATTGTCAAGTGACCAAGTTAATTTTCGTTTGTCTTTTAAAACTAGAGTAGGGTTGCCCGGCGTTACACGGGACATTAAGAAATTAAAATTAATTATTAACTCTTCTACGTGATATATAACAAAAAGTAAATGCCGTCAAATATTAAGAATTATTCTAATATTGGTTTTATGAGCTTCAGTATACAAATATATAGGCATTCTTCTTTCAACAATAAGGAAGTAGTTGCTTTATTCTGGGTCAGACCCCGAACTTGTAATCTCGCATACGCTTTCCCAAGCATCAAAGAAACCTCCTATTATCCCAAAATACAACCCGGTTCTGAGGTTGTACAGTGAAGTATTGGGCCAAAATGCAGTTTAAACTACACCGGTTCCGTGTTTCTATGCTCCAATTAAGATCATCTAATATGCTGTAATACACCACCGCCCACGTATATGAGATGCTGGTCTCTGAGGCAGGTTAAATTTTTAGTACACCACTTCCCTGAGTATCAAAGAGCCCTTATAATATACAAATTACTCACCATCCCCTAGATCGTACACACAAAGTGCTAAAAAAGTGCTATTTATAGGTTGACATAGCCTTGGAGGCAAAAAAAAAATGTTATCAGAAACGATATTGGATCCTTAAGAACCTTCATAAAAATTCATGCAATTGTTCGGCCGTGACGATAGGGCAAACTTACACACACATAGACATTCACATTTAGTACTCAACATGATAATGGATAGTATTACTTTCATCTATTTCGAGAATACCCTCTCCCCATGTTGTTTCTGTCACGGGTAGAAGGTAAGATTAGTAGTCATTTATTTGAAAAGTGTAAAAACTGTTAATTTTGTCAACAAATTTCAATTATTCTGCTCGTCTTCATTCTTCGGTGTTCTTTTCATCACATGTCGTCTCGTCCTCGATAAAATACATTTTATACATTAGCAAATTATAAGAGTTACATTGGATAGGGTAAACGTATCACAACGTCCTATTAAATTTAATCACGCCATCAGTCATTTTAATTAACAACTATTAATTGATGCTATTATGAGTTACAATCTCGTTTACAAGTGAAAAAAAAATATATATAACTCCCATTTAAAACATTCGTAGGATTATAAGTAGAGTTGTAAAATATATGACCATAGAGGACCCCGTGACTTCTTGTAGTTGCAACATGAAACGTGTTTTCTTCATATATTCCAATGATGTTATCATTATACTTTTATTCTTGAGGAGACGGCATCTATGTATTAAGTAGCTACGTTTGAATGTGCTCTTGAAAGACGGAGAGTAACACCGTAGATTTGATGAAGAGTTTTAACTTATACAAATAAAGCAAAGTTTTTCGGGCTGTCTTATTGATTGTCTAAAAATTAGTGATGGGAAGATTAAAAAAAAAACACACAACTCAATGGCGATTCCGATTCTTTAATATTTGAAATAGTAGTTAAAATACAGTTTTGCTATAAATTTCTAAGAATTACAGTGGATAAAATAAAATAAAGTGATTCCTCTACCCAGCAAACTTTTCCCAAGGCGAGTAATCCAATGGCAAACTTTGGAAAGTAAAGCTATCCCAGATAGTGTCCGGTAAAATGATTGTGCTAAAAAGGTTGTGGTAATATCATTGCGTGGTAATATCGTTGTGTACAGGGAGCGGGGATCAGATTGCCACCTATTTTAAACCTTGATAACTTGAAGACGACATTATCAAATAAAAACCGGTTACCAAATAGGAAAGCTATTCTCGTCAGCTGACGATACGTAGTTCAGTTAGCAGCATGCCGTCATCATATGAGGAGATAAAGAGCTATAAGTGTAACGAGGAGCTTTCGAGGTCCGCCGTAGTCATGGCATTGGTTAATAATGGAGGTGAAATCTCCAATTCAACGATTGCTTCAACCTTAGGAGTGAATTGAGCGTATCCGTATGAAACTAGAGGACACCTGGGATGTTGATGCCACCTTGAAGAGGGCACCCAAGGAGGAGGGCGCCGACAGGAAGGTCAGGGACACCGACTTTGTCGACAAGGTGAAAAAGATGTTTGAGGATGACCCTACCAGGTCCATGAAGGTCATGGCGAGGGATCTGGGCTTCCATAAGAAAACAATAAGGGACTCAGTATCTGAGGTGCAGGAGCTACAAGATACAGGTGGGCCAGATCTTGACCTAAAAGGCAAAGGACAACAGGCTGATGAAGTCAACAAAATTGCTCAACGAGCTCAAACACCCAAAGCAGCCCGGGATGCTGTGGTTTTTTTCTGATGAAAAGAATTTCTGTCAAGATCAGAAGGTCAACAAGCAGAACAACATGTGGATAGCCACCTGCACAAGCCATGTGAGGAAGGTAATGAAGACCAAGTTCCATGCAACGGGCATGGTGTTCGGGGTGGTCAGCAGTGAAGGTCATGTTATGCCTCCCCACATGTTTGAAACGGGTCTAAAGGTCAATACAGAGGTCTACCTGGATGTTATGGAGAAGGTGGTTCTGCCCTGGATCCAAAGGGTGCCCGGAGACAGGCCCTGGGCGTGGCAACACGACTCAGCACCCTGACATGTGTCCAAAATCTCCATGCAGTGGTTAACTGAGAACTGTTATGACGTCGTAATCAAGGATTTGTGGCCTCCTATGTCTCCCGACCTTAATCCTTTGGACTATTTTGTCTGGGGCTATGTCGAGAGACATACCAACAGACATCCCCATAGCACCAAGGCCAGCCTGATGGACTCAATCAAGGAGATATTCGGCAACATAGACAATGAGATGGTCAGAAGAGCCTGCGGCCGGTTCAGAGGCCGTATTTAGGCCGTTATTGATGCCAACAGTGATTATATCGAATGAATGGCTACTCTATACCTATTTGCTCGGCATAGTTTTGATTTTCAATAAAAAAGTTAAAAAATGTATATTTTGTGTTGTTTTTAGTAGAAAAATATTTTGCCGACAATTTGATCCCCGCTCCCTCTACATTATCATTGTGAGAGAAAAGCATTGTGGGTAATATCATTGTGAAGCAGCATGGTTGTGAGTAATTTCATTGCAAGACAATATCATCGAGTGCAATTTTGTTGTAATTTATATTATATTCGGACGATAAAACTATTGAAAAATGAAGAAACGTACCAGGATGGAACCCTTTTAATCTATAAATATAATACACCCTGGCCCAAAGGGTTGTAACTTTGAAGTGATGGACCCAAAGCATTTTAAACTCCACCACCACTGAGTTTCTAAGCACCAAGGAACCCTTCTAATAGGATTTAATACACACTGGACCAAAGGTTGTATAAGTGAACTGCTGAGCCCCGAGGCAAGTTGAATTTACCCATCGCCACTTCCCTGAGCATCAAGACAACCCTTTTACCCGCAGGATTATATTTTGGGGGCTTAATTTTGTCTAGAAATTATTCTAACTTGGAACATATTATTAGGAAAAATTATAAATTTAGTGCATACCATATGACGAATAAGGAAAGATACTGTACTCCTCCATCGCCAGAGTCTAGGCGTGGATTTGAAACCCCAGCCAACCTTAGAGTTACAAACCTAGGAGAATCAATTTTATCGTTTGATTCTGGATCAATGGATGAAAATTAAATAATTATTTATTCAACTAAAAAGAGCATTTAGATACCCTCATTGATTTATGAATGTAACTTTTAAAGTTAGTCCAATAGTTTTTTATAAATGAATTATTTACGGTAGACGCTCTTGTCACGGATACAGTAATTCCATGTGTATATGCACTTATTTCAAACAAAAGCCGTGAGACACACAGTAGATTTTAGGATGGATTAATGAGGAACACATATGGAGTTACATTTAATCCCATCAGTGTATTAGCTGATTTTGAACTAAATACTATATCTACAACTAAGGATGTTTTCCTTTTATCAAAAGTTGGAGGATGTTTTTTTAATTGGTGTCATTCGTTGTGAAGGCAAGTTCAAAAGTCAAATTTATATTGAAAACGAGGATATACTAACTAAATAAAGAGTTTTATTACATTACCTTTCCTACCTTCCGATAGAATTATAAATACTTTTGAGATCCTCACAGAAACATTTCGTGAGGATCTCAAAGTCATTGCCGATTGTTTTGTAGATAATTAAATCGGTGGATATATGGGAAGAACAAGAAGAGAGCCAAATTATCAACCAGCTTCTTGGAAAATATAATTAAAAGAAGGTTTATCTTGAACAAATACCCCCTTAAAGTCTTCACATATGGGTTTCAGTCTTCAATGCAGAGACAGAATCCTTCACTATGGAAGCTTCTCCCAACTATCATTAAGAAGAATTGTTTATTCGAAGTTGCCTTCCAACAAATTATATCAGGATCAGTTCCTTTGCCCCCAAAAATATAAAAAGATAAATGATGCACTAAATAATTTAATTCAAAATAAAAATAATATGCATACTCTTGATTTTTTAGGTGGATGAACGATAAATATAGAAATAAACGTATAATTTGAATATTGAATTTGCTTTAACTTATTTTAATATAATGCATAGGTATAATGCCACAAAAGTAGATGGTAAATATCCCGAGTCGTCGCCTACACAATTGGGGGGGGGCACGTGTAAACAAGTAAATGGAAGAATGAAGGGCTCAAGGAATAAATTGTGTATTATTATTGTCGAGATTTATCGACACACTAAAAAGGTCAAGATGGGTACGTATAAGATGATAAATTGTTATATAAACAAGTTGAAACTAATTCTAATATGCTACGATTTACAAATATCTAAGTAAAAATACATAACACCTGACCATCAGCTATTACTGATCAATATTAGACTTTTAACCATTTAATGTTTTTTTGTTCCAACCATGAAACATACCAACTAAATTCCTAGATGATAATATATTCAACAGGAACGTGTCCAACCGAAAAAACTATGTTGGTAAGTGTGATTAGATATTCGTATGATATTGACATTGCATCACCACACGCACTAAATACTTAATTAGTCAATAAAAAACATTTTAGGGTAAAAGTATTTTTTATATATATAATTCGGAATAAGTGTGACTATAATTCTATAATTCGTATCTTCTATTAAACCAATCAACATAATAGTCAATTAAAGAAAATCATCATGTGGCACAAAAATTTAACTAGCATCCAAGAATAATCAAGATTTGTCAAAAAGTTACTAAATTATTATAAAAATTCTAGAAAGATAATTCCATTTAGGTCTTTTCAAGGTTTCCGATCCATATTCTAAATGAGAATAATCCATAAATTTATACATTAAACATTAATTATAAGGAGATATTATAGTTTAATTTGTCCTTAAATTATTTCTACATTCAATGAAGCTAGCAGTGTGATGAAAGAGTACCCTAAAAGATCCGTCCCAAATGCTGTGAAGCCTTCTCCTAAAAAAACAAAATACAAGTAATATAGTTTGGAATCCAGTCAAAAATGACTCATAAATTAAAGGTTTACTGTCATAACATGAGACAAAAAGTGATTGGATAATGCACATCGTTTTTTAAAAGATCCTACTCCAAGAGGACCCATAGATCGAAGTGTTTGAATGCCATCCCACTCAATATGTTTTGTAAATTCCTTCCTTCAAATAAGCTTACGGAGTTGAGACAAAATCTGATAAGAACCAAACTTATCTAATTTAATTTTGAACACCGCTCTGGTGGTTGATGAGTGATGACGTCTAATAATGAAGTAATTTATTTCATTATATTGAATATATGAAAATGTCGCTGAAATGAAGCTTTCCGAAATGAATACTTGCTTAAATGAATGTTGCTAAGATGACCCTCGCTGAAATAAATGTTGCTTAAATGAATGAAAGCCGTATATGTACCTCTAATCGTTATGGCCACGGGCCAGTCTATATTTATATTAATGTAACAATATTAACATTATTTTTTTAAATCCAAAGTATTCCAATGTAAGACTCTGAGCTCTCTCACATTTTTTTTTGTTTCAATGTAAAGTTTAGTTTTTAGTCTTAGCGATGGTATGAAGCAATTTAAAATATAAATTAATAAAAATATCTAGGATCTATGAAATGCAATTAGGGTAACTTAAAAAAGGGCCTTTTGTTGAAAGTTTTGATGGTTATTTTTTATGATTTACAGGTTCTAGCCGGCGGGCAAAAATATCGATACAATTGTGACTTTCAACCATATGTTCATGATCAGAATTCTTCTTTAGATGAACCTCATTTCAATGTTAAATGTTTCATAGATAATTTCAACATTTTAATCAATTTATTATTTACTTAAAAATCAAAGAACACCTCTCACAAGAGAAACAAATTAAGGATCGACGAAGCACGTAAATCTAAATCCATCGTTGAACCAAAATCATAACAGGACCATGGGCTGTTCTCATTTTTAAAATAAGAACATATATATTAAATAAAGTATTAACTACAAAAATGGCCTTAAAATTCAGCTGTCAATACGTTGTTTCATGGGTATGTTGAAACTGGGTCTTTATATATGCCAGGTGGAAATAGCTATCAGATAAGGGTTTTCTGTAATATAAAGGTTAATCAAAGGGATTTGTAAAAGGATACAATATAAAATAAAACATATTTTAAAGATAATGCATGTGTTCTTTTGATCTTATGTATTATTTTTGAAACATTCCAATAAGTATATGCTCTATGAATATGAATCCAACTTTGTATATGAAGCATCAGGGGCAACCGCAAGGGGGAGGGGGTGGGGAGGAGCTGTATCCCCCCTAAATTTGGAGAAATTTAAAAAAATCACTTCTATGCAAAAAAAATTATACACAAAAATCAATTTAAGGATTTTTTTTGTAAAAAAAAGTTCATTAAGAAGAAAATTTCGATTTTCTTGATAAAAAAATTTTTGTTGTGGAAAAAGCCAGGCCACCCACCCCCTCCCCCAACAAAAAAAAAATCCAACGAACGCCTTTGAGCATGATAGCTGCTATAAATTAAAAATTAACTATTTTTGGAAATAATTTTATATTATTTATCATGTGGAATAGGAAATAGTAATTTTTCATTTAAAAACGCAACTATTACCTTAAGATAAATCACATAACCTCTTAACATAACATTACACAATGAAAATAAACTGTTTATAATTGAATATTTTGTGTACAAGTTTCAATATCTGTTGCAACTTTTATAAGCAAATTGTTCAATTTCTTCGTCTTAAAATGGGTTATTTAATTACAACATTAATTATTATATATTAATTGATAACATTATTTTATTATAACCTATTAAAATTATACGGTTATTATCTAATTATGAGTATTATAACAGATGATATTTGAAAATAAAAAGTGCCATATAATACTTATATTCTAGTAATTTTCATTAAAAGAGTCAAAAATTAAACCACTAATATATTGATCATCCATTGAATGTTTAATAATTGCATTATCTTCATCCAAAGGACTGTAAATTGTTCTATAAAATTAATTAGGCATCTTTTTGGTTTCAACATGTACAATTTGCTTGAAAAAGTTACAGCTTGTACAAAATTGCAACTTGTACACAACGGTGTACGGTAACCATTTCGTGTACCACCGGATCCAACCCACCGTCGATATTTGAAAAAGACTAATCAGAGCCCCTTACAATCCCCCCCCGCCATATTGTATCCGAATGTTGGAGGTGTTAACGGGTAATGCCGGGTCCCAAAGGGATGCAACTTAGTACGAATACTTGGAGAAACAACGAAGAGTCCTTCACCCCCCCCCATTGTACCCCGATTGTTGGGGTGTTTTCGGGTACCACCAGATCCCAAAACGGAATGCAATCCACCACCGATAATTAAGTAACTACTAAGAGTCCCTCAAACCCCCACAATTGTAAACCGAATGTTAGGGTGGTTTCGGGGTTTAGTAATTCTCAATTCTTATTGCCTTAAAATTATAATCTGACGCGTGTTCCTCCTTTAAGTTCGGAGTACAATTGGGGGGGGGGGGTCGTGAGGGGCTCTTAGTAGTTACTTAAGTATCGGCGACACGCTAAAATAACCCCAACATTCGTGGTTCAAAATAACAATTCATAATGTTTTATCCTAAGTTACCTATTACCATACGCAACAAATTGTATATTGCATATAGTACATTTTTAAATATTATAATGTTTGAAAAGATGGTTTTTTTGCCAATAATTTTTAATTTATTAAGTATAAAGATATGATTCAGATAATTTCAGGAAAAAATGGAGAAAAAAACTGCAATGTAATGTTAACAAACGGAAAAAAAGACAATTCTTTGAAGCTGACATAATATCTATTAAATACTAAAAAAAATATTTGTCCGGTAAAATGGTTGCGGACAAAATTGTGTGATACTTTAACATTCAGCGAGACAAAATTGTTGTGATAAATATTATTGCAAAGCAAAATCATTCTAAGAAATATGAGAGTAATTTCATTGCATGACAACATTATCATGTGTAATTTCATTATAATTTATTATGTAATCGGACAATAAATTATTGAATGATGAAGAAACATGTCATGAATGACTCCATTTAATATTAGTTAACATGCCCCTGTCGTCTCTTTCTTGAGCATCAAGGACCCCTTATAATATACCAAAATACATCCCAGTCGGTGACTTGAAGCTCTAAGAGGCGGTGGAGGAGAAACTTAATCTGCCTCGGGGCCGAAGAGGATCCAAAATTGTTTTGTATTTAAAAAAGTAATAACATAATACTTTATACAATATTTTATTTATAAATAAACTAATACATATTTTGGCTCGGAAATATTTTACGGGTTGAAATACTTTTGTTTAGTATAAAAGAAACTGGATATACAGAATAGGTCATCTATTTTTTCTCAATGGCCTGTTGCTTTTTGGGAGCAGTGATCATGAGGATACCATCAGAGGAGAGATTTGAACCTACTTCCTCAACGATACAATCCTTAGGTAAGGTATACTTTCTCGAAAACTGAGTAGAGATAAATCTTCCATCTTCCTTCACTTCATGCTTCCCTTCCACACACAGGAATCTATTCTCATCCACATGGACCTTTAGCTCCTCAGGACGATAGAGATGAGTATCCAGGGAGATTTCAAACTTCTTATCATCATCAAGAACGTGAATAGTAGAGTCATCCCGGGGAGCAGTTGCAGCTTTCTGAAATACTTTCTCAATTGATTCTGGGGCATTTCCATCCTTGCTTAATTGACGAGAGAGCATCCAGTTCCGTTTAGGAGGAATTGCTTGCAAGGTATTCATTTCGGGTACTTCCTTCCAAAAGTCATTGGACTCCTTCATCATGTTTTCACGGATTTTGTCAAAGTCGGACCATGTGGATTCAAAGAAGGGGTCTTGCCAAAAGACATCCCTTAATGTCATAGGAACTCGAGACATGATGTAGGAATTAAACTCTTCAAATGATTTGCACAAATGATAATTATTATGACGCTTTATATATGCTGTAGAAATCGCGTCTAGAAAGTTGGAGGGAAGACTCGATAGAATGTGAGGAAACAATTGAAAATCCAATTTAATACTGTTGCCTGGCGCGCCTGAAGTGTGCGTTGTTAGTGATAGGAAGGTGTAATACATAAAACTTGTTGCTCAAGAGACATGATTCATGTGCTATTACTCCATATTCTTTAAACTAAATAACTCTATACCTAATAGGGATATTTAATCACGAATTTTCTAGAATTGCATCTTTAAAGTAAAGGTTTAAACGTAGTAGTAAAATCCACGTCATGAACAGCTGAAGAATCTCCATACGCTCATCTTATTTTCATAATAATATGTTAATTGTAGATATTAAAAAGAAGAAAAGTAGAAAATCTATTTATCTACATTTATTAATAAATTTAAGTCATTTATGAGTATTTTTCAATCACAATGTATTAAATTATCTATAAATAAAGGATAATCATCATCGTTTTAATAATATGTATATTTTGAGAATATAAAAACCATCAACATAGCGATGAAATCAATGATATATTAAGAATAAGTGGATATTATCCACACAAAAAAGAAATGTTCATGTGAAAAACATAAACTAATAATAAGATATTAATTTGAATATAATAAATATTGAGTTCCAGTTTAAATATTCTTGAGGATAGAGGCAATGATTCACGAGGTCAAAAGTCACTATCACATATCTTGATGTGGAGGGTCATCTGCACAAGGAAAGATTCTTCCATTAAATGAGATGCGATCCACCGAATTAGCCACAAAGAGGCGAGATATAGGTAAAAATATTAGCAACCGAAAAAGACGGTTTGTATCAGCTTCAAAGTTCTAATTTTTTTACCTAACTTGAAGCAGGAATTCTCGGAACTGGACTTGTTTTGTGTAGCATTGCTTGAGCACCCTCAAATATAGATGGAAGTGCATCTTTTTTAAGATACGCGGGAGAAAATTTGTTTGTTCAAATTTATAGTCTACGTGTCTAACATGTTTGCTGCATAATCGTAAATTTGTATTCTGTTCCTAATCTTTCCTAGAAGTATAACAATAGAAACTTTTAGTATTAATAAATTTTTTCAAAGTGAACATAAATGTAATTAAAATTAAAAAAAACCAAGTAAATAGTAATTGTTTGGAAATCATATAAATAAATGATATCTCGGTATAGCCTTGATTTAACTATGAAGGATAGTTTTAATTTTCATAGGTAGCCATTGAAAAAATGTATTGTCTTCTTTTGGATTTCCTGGAGTCACCTAATCTACGCACACTTTGATGAACAGTATGTAGGTATGTTACAAAATGCCAATTTACGGAGAGAAAAAAACTTGCAAAAGGCGTGTGCGAAAGTATAAAAGTGTTTGGAGACTTCCATAGAAATGCTAAATATTCATTACTCAAATGGAGAAAATCAATGTCACGTCATTTATAAATAATGTAGATGAGTTCTTAATCTTTCCCACAGTAAATTTTGTTTTTCAATCCATTACTTCGTTTAATTGCACCATTTGCTGGAAAATTAATTATGTTAAGATACCCTAAAAAGTATTAAATAAAGCGCAATGGATTTAAAAAACATACAATGGACGTTAACACCTTTGTTTATTTAGTATTTTGTAAAGTTTTTAATCAATCTGTTTATGCAAAATACATAAATTGTAACCCGACATTAGCACCTTCAATCTTTATTAATGAGCAAAATGAAAGTACTTTGTCTTAATTTTTAACTTCTCTTTTTTTTTTAATAATCATCATTTATCTGGAGAGGATGGGAAGATATTCATATACTCGAATTTCATATTATACAATTCAATTGGAGGTATTTAAAAGTATCATCGTTTGCACAATACTGTACTCTGTAATTCCTGAATATTTCATTCAATTCTCTTGATGTTTAAGAATATTGTGTTGTTTTATTGAAATATCATATTTTATTAGATCACAAATTTTGGTGTAGGTTTTTGATCAATTGATCATAACGTCCTTAATATTAAAGCTAGACATGATTTTGGTATCAAAATGTCTGCACAGGCTGTGCAGATGAACTACTAGGCCCAAAGCTGGTTAAACTCTACAACCGCTGCGTATCTAAGCATCGAGGACCCTTCTACTTTCCTATAACATACCCTAATCCCAAAATATACCCTGGCCGGTAATTTGATGCACTGGGAGGCTGTGCCAGATAAATTAATACTGCCTCGGGGCCCAGCAATTCACCTACACAATCCGTGGGCCGAGGCATATAAGATGGGTTCCTTGTTGCTCAGAAAAACGGCGGAGTTAAAACTCCCTTGGGATACACCACTTCACATTTACAACTTGAGGATCTAGGTGAATTTTTCGAAATTAGAAGAGATCCATGCTGCTATGGGAAGCGGCTGTAGTGGATTTTTCTTATTCAATAGTTTGATCGCCTGAATACATAATAATTCCACATTATAATATTACCTTGCAATCAAATTACTCACAACCATATTGCTGCCAATGTTATTACTTAAAACAATTTTGTCTCATAGTGGTAATGCCAATGAGTTCCAATATTATCTGTAGATAAATAAATAATAATACCGCGTGATGTTGATATAAAATTACAACTACGACAAATATTTTAGCATTATAATTGTACAACGTTCACGAAATCGAATTTATCTTAAAAAGGATGTTTTCACCACGACAAGTTTCTTGATTGGAGCTTGTCCTCCTCCAGAAAGCTTAGTAACCATTGAGATAGTACAGGTCAAGATTTTACACACACAGGAATCGATTCTTATCCACATGGATATTAAGCTCCTCAGGACGATAGAGATGAGTAACCAGGAAGACTTTTAGGGAATTATTATGCTAGTTTAAAGAAAAATACTATGCTGCAAATCCCGTACTTTTTTGTGTAACTTTTGTCAAATGAGGATGGGAGATTGTTTTGTATTTAAAAAACAAGGAAATCTATTTCTGCGTTTGACAACATTACATTTTTTTCAATATTTTATTTTTAATTAAGTTTATAAATATTTTGGTTTGGAAATACTTATGTTTAGTATAAAAGAAACCAGATATACATAATAGGTAATCTATTTTTTCTCATTGGCCTTTTGTTTTTTGGGAGCAGAGATCATGAGGATACCATCAGAGGAGAGATTCGAACCTACTTCCTCAACGATACAATGTTCAGGTAAGATATACTTCCTCGAAAAGTTAGAAGAGATAAATATTCCGCACCCATCATACACCTACTCTATGTGATAGCAATTCAACAATTATGTATGTTTATTAATTATAATATCTTCGTTGTGGACTACTTCTAATGTAGCTGTGATAAAGAAAAAATGATTTTTTGTAAAGATTTATTTTATGTTTTTTATACTATATTCTATCTTATTATAATTTCAAAATGAATCTATTAAATATCCAATTGAAAATAAGTTTTCTATAATAAATTTGTATAAATATATTATAAGTTAATACATGTTTTGCGACATTAAATACTTTTATTTAGTATAAGAGACCAGATATACTGATGAGGTAATCTATTTTTTCTCAATGGCCTGTTGTTTTTTAGGAGCAGTGATCATGAGGATACCATCAGAGGAGAGATTCGAACCTACTTCCTCAACGATACAATCCTTAGGTAAGGTATACTTTCTCGAAAACTGAGTAGAGATAAATCTTCCATCTTCCTTCACTTCATGCTTCCCTTCCACACACAGGAATCTATTCTTATCCACATGGACCTTAAGCTCCTCAGGACGATAGAGATGAGTATCCAGGGAGATTTCAAACTTCTTATCATCATCAAGAACGTGAATAGTAGAGTCATCCCGGGGAGCAGTTGCAGCTTTCTGAAATACTTTCTCAATTGATTCTGGGGCATTTCCATCCTTGCTTAAATGATGAGAGAGCATCCAGTTCCGTTTATGAGGAATTGCTACTAAGCTGCTCATTTCGGGTACTTCCTTCCAAAAGTCATTGGACTCCTTAATCATGTTTTCACGGATTTTGTCAAAGTCGGACCATGTGGATTCAAAGAAGGGATCTTGCCAAAAGACATCCCTTAATGTCATAGGAACTCGAGACATGTTGTAGGAATTAGGCTCTTCAAATTATTTGCACTAATGAGAATTGTTATGACGCTTTATATATGCCGTAGAAATCGCGTCTAGAAAGTTGGAGGGAAGACTGGAAGGAAAGTGAGGAAACAATTTAATTTGCAATTTAATACTATTACCGGGCGAGCCTGAAGTGTGATGTTTTAGTGATAGGAAGGTGTAACACAGAAAACTTATTCCTCATGTGTAAGGGCTCCATATTCTTTATTCTAAGTAACTCTATACCTAATAGGGACATTTATTGACGAACTTTCTAGAATTGCATCTATGAAGGAGGAGTTAAAGCTTTCAACCAAGTTGCGAAACTCACGTCATCAACAGCTACAGTGAACAAAGATAACTTGAAATACGTTATTCAAGTATTTCACGTTACCTTGCAGTACTCTACTACTTATGGTATTAGTATACTAAACAAAATTAACAAATCAGTAATAAAATGAAAATGGCACAGACACAATACTTTCTAATATAATATCAATGTCAATAATCAATTAATCATCATTACAGTGTATTTTGTTATCAAAGTTATTTATTTTAGAATTCAATGTAATTTTGTTGCTGTCATCATCGAATATGATGATTGAATAAGCTTCTATTGCCTTGTGATTTTACTATTATCTTTAGAGAAATATATATTTTACTAATATTATCATATTGCATTATATAGTTTGTAAAACTGACCAATAATAGTTCTTTGACTAATAATAGCAATGATTTAGAAATCTCTACCCTCTGACAAAAAACTCAACGAAATAGCATTTGCTTGTCCAAAATAAAACCAAATGAATCAATAAGAAGAAAAAAAAAGAAAAAGAAAGAAGGACCCATAAATAGCCAGAGAGTTTAAGTTGAGGATATTCAAATATTCCAATGAAAATCTACAGAAGTTAATTTTTAAAACTTATAGTCATATAACAGTTCCCCATAAATATTTATATGTAATAGAATAATGAATTGCAGACCAAAATATGGAGAAAAGAGTACCATACTATCTTTGAAAGTTTAAAATAATCATCCACTTATTTCCAAAGGCAAAATAGTCTTACGAGTACTAAGGAAATTGTAAGTGGGATTTGAAGTGTTCAAGATGTATAATTAATGGTCCATATTTGTAGCACGAACTCAAACTTTTAAATGAAATTGATATTTGTGATAGAGCCTATTCATTAGTGATTGGCACGTTATGGGCATTACTGACTCTTATCAAGAAAACAGTTTACTTAAAGTAAGTTTTTATTGAAGCGGAGTTGACTTTAGGAGGATTGAACACAAGAGTTTCAATTAATTAAGGATCTGTGGTTGGAGAGTGAGAATTTTTTTTTTTAATAAAAGTATAGGATGATTGATGCAAGATCCAATAACTAAATATATGCAATATCAGAATAACAGACAAAACTATCGAGAAAAGAGAGGTACTTTCTGTATGAGTCTAGAATCATCTTCCACTTATTTTCCTATCACAAAAGAGACTCACAAGTATTAAAAAATCACAAATAAGGCATTAACTTAAAGTATTAATTTTTTTATGTTATAATGTGAAGTTTTTTCTTTAGTTTTAGAGATGATATGAAAAAAATTAAATCATAAATGGGGAAAAAATAGCTTCCAAATAAAATCATTTTTTTTATGATTAGACACATATTTAGGAATTATAATCTACCCAACTCAATAAATAATGTATCTTTCAAATGCTACAATGTAATTCATCAGTTGTTATTAACTTTGATTTAGTTTCAACATTTTTACCAATGCATTATTTAGTGGAAATTCAAAGATCACTTCTCACTAGGGAAAATAATAAGGATCAACGAAGTATGTACATCTAAAATCCATCATTGAACCAAAATCATGAGGACCAGTTCTTATTATATCAGCTTAAAATAAGAACTTATATTCATTAACGTAACGTTGTTATAACAAAATACCCTTAAAACTAAGCTATCAATACGTTATTTAATGGGTGTGTGGAAATTCTTGTCTGATTAGGTTTTTCTGTAAAATAACGATTATTCTAAGGGAATCGTAAAAAGGACCAGTTTTAATAATAAACATATTTGAAACATAATGCATCAGAAAAGGATTTTTTTTTGTTTAAATTTTATGTATATGCTCTATAAATATTAATCAAATTTTACATATGAATTATGTTGGGGCTATAGATTAACCAACAATTTTATGTAGAGTTTCTCATTTAAACACGCAACTATTACCATAAGATAAATCACACAACCTTTTAAATTAATATTATATTATCAAGAATTTGGTGAATCTCTTTTGTATTTTT
The DNA here is from genome assembly GCF_016086655.4 of Lepeophtheirus salmonis. Classification (NCBI taxonomy): domain Eukaryota; kingdom Metazoa; phylum Arthropoda; class Copepoda; order Siphonostomatoida; family Caligidae; genus Lepeophtheirus; species Lepeophtheirus salmonis. Next base: position 31,611,334 of record NC_052143.2, on the reverse strand, counting down.
TAAAATATTATAAGTTTTAAAAGAGAGTTTTTTGACCATTAATTTTTAATTTAAAAAGTAAAAATATATGATTATAATCAGCTTAATTGTATTTCTGATTTTAAGCATATATATATAGTAATGTTGCTTTATAATAAAAATGCTCATTTAAAAATGGTTCAGTAGAGGAAAATCAAAATTTTTTGATTTATCAAATTAATGTTATAATAACTATTAAATAAAAGATTGGAAAGATAGGATATTATTAGTAGATAAGTGAAAATGCGCGCAATTTTAAAGTGTGTAGGGATATAGTTGAACAATTTGCTTGTAAAAGGTAGAATTGGAATATAATTAGTGATGTAAATACTGTGAATTTTTTAGCTTGCCCGTTTTTTAAGAATTGGTACTCTGAGGAATGATTTTTTGATGATGTCTGTGTGTGTATGTCCTTCAATCACGTCCAAAAAAATGGATGGATTCTCCGGAAATTTTTCATGTAGGTTCTTAAGGGTCCTGAAATGGTTCTGATTTTTTTGGGCTTCAGGGACATGGCAGTCTTTAATTTAATTTTTAGCATTTCGCCATTACAACCTAGGGCCAGGGTGTATTTTGTATATTATAAGGGTTCTTTGATGCTAAAGGAAGCGCCAGTGGAAGAATTTATCCTGCCTCAGGAACCAGAAGCTCACAACTCGTGGGTGAATGAAGGGGGGATATTCTGGCATATTATAGTGGGTTCTTGTTGCTTAGAAATGCAGCCACGGTGTAGTTACTCAAAGAAGGGGTGGTAGTGAAATTGAACTTACCTTGGACCAGCAGTTCACCCGCATAACCCATAAGGTGGGGTATATCATAGATTATTTGAAGGATTCCTAGGTACCTAGAAACACGGAGGCAGTAGAATTTAAACTGTATTTTGGCCCAGCACTTCCCCTGAACATTGCACTTTTGTATTGTATTTTGGAATATTAGGAGGTTTTCTTGATGCTCAGGAAATCGGTGGCGACTAAACTTAACGTGACACTGGCCCAGTAATTTACTTAGACGACCCGTGGTATTGAGTAAACTATAGCATATCAGAAGCATTCATTGGTTCCTAGAAACGTAGTGGCGGTATAATATTTACAACCTGAGAGCCGGAGTTTATTTTGGGATATTAGGTGGTTTCGTTGATGCTCAGGGAAGCGGTTGCGAGACTGCAAGTTCGGCGTCTTACCCAGAATAAAGTAATTACTTCCTCATTGCATGAAAGAAGAGTGGATGTATAATGCCTAAATATTAGTATACTTTACTTATACTCATAAAACCAGTATGAGAATAGTTCTTAAAATTTTACAGTCTTTATTTTTTGTTTAATATTAAGGGTAAAAGTTCTTTATTAATTTTAATTTCTTAATGTCCCGGTCAACGCTGGGCAAACCTACTCTAGTTTATATTAATTTAGCATACTTTAAAAAAAAAAGACTACTTTAAGTAAGAGTTATTATTTATAATATGATGATAAAAATATAATATTTGAAGTACAATAATCTCTTGAGTTGAATGAAGCTGAGCAATGTTTCTTTTGTCATAATGATAATAATAATAAATATTTATCCCCTCTAAGCCAGACAAAATTCCTTATCACAACGTTGAAAAATGTAATAACAATTTTAATAATATAAGTAGAAAAATAGTGACCAAATTTGCAAGCTTTTGATAATATTAAAAGGATATTGGACAACATACAGGATAAAATTACTGTTACCTATTAAAAACTCATAATATCATGAAATAAGAATAAAGTGATTCTAAAATATTACTAGATTGAGTCTAAACAGATCTGTCGTCGCAATAAAGATCATTGCTAAATACTTGATCATTTCTCAATTCCATATAAGTTAATTTGTGAATAAACATTAAGTATTACATTTTTAGTTGAAGATGTTATGTTAGCTTTGATAACTAACTGTAGTTGAGTATTTATTTAAACTACTTCTTCTTAAAAATTCAATAAATATTTAAAATATGGAAAAAAACCCATTCAATTTGGGTAGAGAGAAAATTTCGCTTTGAAGCTTTTAACTATACATGCATACAAAATGAATTAAATCGGCGAATAACTTAGGCCTCCTCTTCTAAAAAAATCAAAAAAATTAGATTTATCACTTATATTTCTACTCAAAAGTTATTAAGTGACTTTATTTAATGTCATATAATCCGAGATAGATATCATGATAGATGTGCAGACATAGCAAGTTTTGAGACAATGATTGTGATATACCGGGTGCAGAAACTATCAATCCCGGCCTCTTGGGTAAACGCAAGCAATTAGGGAGCTGATTTTTATTTATTAGTTAAGTTGTTCAAATTTGCACCAGTTTGAAAAAAATGGAATCAATTGACGCATAAGTTGCCCCAAATATTTGGAAAAGGCACGGAGCTCTCCTTGGAATCCGCGCTGGGAGCGACAACAGAACAATTACTGGAGACCAAGGTGAAACCATGGATCGACATGGCTTCCTACGGGAGGCCTTACATGTGGCAGTATGACTCGGATCCGTATCACACCTCCAAAAAAAAGAAAGAAAGAAGTCTCAAATGGCTCCTACACCATTATGAAAGAAATCCATCTCCTCCATTGCAAAACTCTTTTAAATGAGTCTTTTGAACTCTTTTTTGAAACTTTTGGCCCCCATCAGCCCTGATGCCTTCCCCCTTGACTATAACTTTTTGGTGTTGGTGTTATTAAGAGGAGAACCTTCTACATTTAAAATAACAATAGAGTCAGGGAAAATATTATAATTATTTTTTATACATTTTTTAAACAATCAATACCAAAGATAGGCGAGAATGCTTACTTCGGACGGAGAAGTTAACATCCCCATAACATATTAAATATTGAAAAAATAGCAAAAAAAGAAGAAAGAGCAAACGCAACAACTGTTTTTCCTTTTCTAATTTTTAAAAGTAGTTTATTCATTACAAACATGACATTCTACCTGGGGCGTCTGACTTACAAATACGTCTATTTTTTTCCTTTTATTCAACTAGTCACTTGATCTTTCTGTGTGCCGTTAGATAAAAATAACAGTTTTAAAATTATAAAAGGATATTGATCTTACTATTCATCTTTTTCGTATTTATGTTTTTTCTGTCATAAATCGTCGTGGTGACGGCATTTCTTTTTGAAAGATGAATTCCCTACTACTTTTAATACAGGATAAAATAAATATATGTATTTTATCCCCAATTAAATTTTTAAAGAAAGACAGCATTTTCTTTCTATTTGTGTAATTTTAAGTAATAAATACTAATGTTATTTCTGAGATGGGGATATAGAACAATGTTAACTCTCTAATACAAAATACCCTATATATTTTGTTATCAGCTGTCGATTCCATCGCCTGACTTGATACGTCATGTCTATTTCATAATTTATTATTTTTGATAAGTAAACGAAGTAATCCTATATATTATGAAATTTTTTTTGTGTGTGTCTGATTTTTGTCCCGCTTAGAAAAAAAAAAAGATAAAAAAGAATTTATTTCAAAAACGGATACAAACATTTGACATTTAAAATAAAAGTTGTTCATAATTCTGAGTTACGTACCTAGGGCTATGTTTCATTCTGATCAACCCAGATTTCTGGGCTCAAGGGACAAACTTTGTGTCAAAGTTTTTTTAAAGGTATGGATTATCGATTTGAAAATGCACAAAAAAAAAATCCAAATTATTCAACTAGAAGAAAAAGGAGGGAACTTATTATAAATACGAATTAAAAAAGAAAAGAAAGGAAGAAGAGGATTAGCGAGTTAGTCTCAGTATGGTTCTAATTATGGTTGAAGAAGGAATATTTTATATAATAATTGTATTTATTCCAAGAATTACTCTTAATTTTGGTGGCGAGGAGTTTCAATTTTCAGTTATAAGAAAACTGTTCCCAATTAAGTTAGCAATAACAATAAATAAATAACATATCCAAAAATATAAAAAAAACTGCTCTATATTTACCAAAATCAGTACTTCATGTTGGATTTTCAAGAGTGTCAAAAGGGGATGCAAATTTGAATATATTTACATCAAATGGATAGAAAAAGAAAAAAAGAAAAATGTGGTATACAAGAATGTTTTAATATAGAAATTTACGTATTATATATTTATAGTAGATTGTTTTAGTTTAGAATTTTAACATAAACAAACTAAATATTAAAAAATTCTTTTGAAAATTTAATTGGCTATTTTTAAGGTAGGGTGTTCGTCCTAGTAAATTATTAATATAATTATGCTCCATTTCCAAAGGGACAAGAATACATTTATTTATCCTTTGTCGTAGCAAGTGGTACATCAAAATATGAACACTTTGAATTAAATACTTCAACAAGTTCTGTCATGGTGTCCCATTGCCTGCTGACAATGCCTTTGAGCTCCTGGGTGTTTGGGTAACGGACATTGCAGGTACTGTAGTCCAATCCTGGGTGTACTTTGATCTAGTACATGGAAACTTAATTTGAAGGCAATCAATTAATCGAACATAGAATCGACTAAACTATTTGGAAGATCAGCTAAACTTTCTTGTTATTAGATAAATGATATATTTTCCAACTATAAGAAGTCAAAAATCTGCTAGATCTAACCGAAAACCCGCTAGCCTGGGTAGAGTAGATAATGAATTCTATACACATGGAATAATCACGCATGGAGCTTAAGGCGGATTAACACATCCATCGTGCGTATAGACGTGGACGTGTAGATATATCTATCTATCTATGTATGTCATATCTAATGATTATTTATGTGAATAAACTATCAATAATAGTGATTGAAAAAATGACATCAATCATAAATATGTAGATCAATAAAGGTGTTACATATTACAGTCTTCGTAGTCCAAGATTATTAATAGTTATTATAGGGTGTCTTATTTGGTATAAATGCACAATGAATGTATATTTTATAATAATATATTACATACTTGGTATCAAAAAATGTGATTTGAGTAGTAAAAATGAAATGAAATATCAAAACAAACGCGCGTCATACGGGGTACCAAAAGGGAATATTTATTTATTGGTTGTATGTTTGGAACTAAAATACTCATATTATGAGGCAAGTTAGATAAAAGTTGTTAAAGTATTGAAAGAAAATATATGTTTCATCTATAATACTTAATAAAATAAAAATCCTGTTACTTGATTCATATCGATTATTTTAAAGAAACAACATCGAAATTTAATTTTTATCGACATTTTACGTTCATGAATTTATTTCAGAATTTTAATGCTTATTTTCTTGTTTAGAGGAATAAAATGCAAAGTAAAAAATATCCTGTCGTACAAAATTCCCAACTTTTATCATTTTGGTATAGTCTAATATACATGATATCGGGAGAAGAGTTGCTCTCAAGGATACTTCCTTTAATCAACAGCTGTGACGGAGGGTGGGGAAGATAAGGGAATAAACAAGAAAATAGGAAAAAGTTACTCCGACGTCGTTCTCAATTCTACCCGAAGTCCAAAAGGACTTACAGTTAAAACTCCGCTACAAATCCTCAGGATACCTCTCCGTCTTTTATGAACAGACGCAAAATCTCAATCTGGTTTCGTATATATCAATGATATCTTGTATGTAGAAAAAACGTAATTTTCAGAATTAAATAACATTAATAGCAGCTTAGAAAAAGAAAATTCACTCCTACATATACATGTATGTTTCTTATGTACAAAATCAGGGCGTACGCAGGATTGTATTTGGGGGGGTAGAGTTGTTTTTTGGGGGGGATTTTTTGGAAAAATTTCAAAGATTTATAATTTTTTCATTGTTCATGGTCATTTCTTCCTTTAGAAGGGTGACAGGCACAGTCCTTCGTGTCCACCCCCTGCGGATGCCCCTGAAAGTACCCTTGCTCATGAATGACAGAGAGTAATACTGATGATTTGTCAGGAAATTATAAGTATGGAAGAAAATAATATTATCATTATGCTAAAAAAAAAAAAAATCGACAACTATGTTCGTTACCCTAGATTAGCTGTCATAACGTTTAACTAAATGAGCAGCAAACAGCTTTTAGATGAAGGAAGTAAACACAAACCTTACTTTGTATCATGCAATTATATAGGTAGTAAGGACTCCGTTGTTGATACTCAATCCCACCGCGAGTCCAACACTTAAAGCTCTACATAAAATCCTCAATATTGTTTTTTTTTTGATTACTTTATACTTATATTTTCTGTCTTCAAAAATAAAATAATTTTGATAACAACATTGGAAAATAAAAAAGAAAACACATTTTCAGGTTGCAACTAAAAAAAATCATCCCCTCTCCTTCATTATCATATTTATTTTTTCATCTATGATTACTATTGTCGGACTTGATTCCTTGCTAGATACTAAATTGGATTTATGTTATTTTCTTTCCTCTCATAGAACCTTGCAGCTAATTTTAATATATCAAAATATATATTTAATTGATTATAGTTTATAATCCGTAAAATATCTCTGAATAGTTCAAATAAAGAAATAATCATTGTTTACTTTAATAATAAAAATTTCAAAGGAACATTGATTTAAAAATAACACCCGCTTTTAATTAAAGTAGATACTTGAATATCGAATATAAGCTTTATTTTATTAATTACAATCTAATAAACCTTAAATAGGATTAAAAGTACTTTACAAAGTACGCTCTTAAAGTACCACATCTATCATGCGTACTAAAGAAAATCCTATGTTTAATGGGCATATTAAAAATAAGAAACCAAAAATCAATATGGCAAGCCTGACAATTTGAAGAATTTTTTGGAGGAGATTAGTGAGAATATCAGCTGTGACAAGGGAGGAGGGGGGAGAAGGAAATAAAGAATGACATTGCCAAGAATGACTTTGATGTCGATCCCCAATTCTACTCTGAGTCCAATAAGCACTTACTATTATAACTCCACAACAAATCCTCAGGGATATACACCGTCGTTTATGAGCACACACGAATGTTCAATATAGTCTGATATATATTATCATTTAAATAATAATGAAAATCGTGTGCACTTTGGCCTTGTTAAAAAAACAACCAAAAATCAACATGGTAACCTTGACAATTTGTAGAATGTTTTGTAGGAGGGTAGTTAATCTGTCATTTGGTATTTTTAGATCAGCTACAATCAGCTGTAACGTGGGGAGAAGAAAACCATTGAGGACATTTGTAAGAATTACTCCAATGGTGATCTTAAATTCTACTTTGAGTCAACAAGGATATTATAATTCTACTACTAAATCTCAAGGGAACGTCTTTTATGAGGACACGCGAAAGTTCAATCAGGTTTTGAATATAATAGAATGTAGTAGGAATGAAAGTTTACTACTTAGGAGTTAAATGATAATGACAACAGCTGAGATAAAGAAAATTTATTCTTCAGATGACCAATTCCATAAAATCGGGCGAACTAAAAAATACAACGGATTTTCATCACTAAGTACTGCTATATACTTTGTGTACAAGTTATAATTTTATACAAGTTGTAACTTGTACAAAATTGTTGCAACCCAAAAATAACTTTAAATTAAGGATTGACATGAAGCATAAGGATAATGCAATAATTGAATATTCCATGGTTGATTGAGTTATTAATGGTGTAATTTTTGGTTATTTTAATACAATTACTAAAATTTAAGTATGTACTCTGTGGGACATTGGAAAGTTCAAATGTTCACAGTTATATTACTCATAAATACATAATAACCATGTCTTTTTTATAGATCAAAAATGAAAATGATGGTATCAATTATTAGTTGATAATCAGAATGAGTCATATGTTAATTATATAATACACTTTAAAACGAAGAATTAGCAACACGTACACAACATATCGGGCCAACCGTTATTATTTACTCATATCTATTTTGAAAATTTTGAAATGTTAGTAGTAATTTTTTTAACAATGTTCCTATGAGTAATGGGGTAGAATACATAATTAGTTGTCGAGTGCAAAGAAAAACATTTTCCTAGTCGCCATCGTGAGCACACAGTTCAATATGACGATTGAGATTGCAGCGCTCCTTCGCGCTAGATTGTCCTGGAAGGCCATCTAGGAGTAGACTGGGGCATGGAGTTAGACGATTTACTATGTATCCATGCGGTTGAAGTTCGAGGAGAACATCAGATACTCCCCAGGAGCAGGCAGGAAATCCTCCGTCAAATGCCGGAAGTTGGCCATCAAGAATGTTATGTATTGTCTTTTATTTACTTTTAGATCATGACGTAGGGATTTGTTTTAAATAGATAGTAATGTACCTTGTGTTTTACGAGTTGGTATATTTTAATAGTTATATAGTATGTACATCCTTTTAAATGTAATCCCTTATTGAATATATGTTTTAGTGTATGATTGTACCCCCCCAATCCAAAGGTGTTCTTATTGACTTTACTCCGGTCCGTTGCTTCCGTCTGTTGGTGGTGTTCGTAGAACATTACAAAGAAAAAGCTGAATTCCTCAATAGCTGTTATGGCCAGGAAGATGAAAAAGTCCCATCAGTGGTGTCCAGAACTCTAAAAAAAGGCAGGAGAAGATTTTCTGCGACGTATTTTTCACCCCCTGTTTATAAAACACTTTGTGCAAATAAATAGGCAAATAGTAACGGTTGACCTAGTATATGGTATATATTATTCCTCCACCTCTCTTTTTTATTCTTTCGGGTGTTTTGGATCTTCTGGAGTGGGTTTTCATCTCGTCAGACACAACAGATGCAATGGATATATCATCGGAGTTAAAAAAGATTTATCTATTCATGACTGTTGAGAATAGATAGATCTTTATAGGAATAACTCTCCCCCCCCATTATCTACAAGGATTGCCAAATACTAAATAATACATTTTTAGCTTCTTTATATGTAATGCATCATTTATACATTACATGAAACATACTAAAAGCAATAGTCAAATATGTATTTGTTGGCTGTGATGGATATCACGAAACTCTCAAGTCTTTAGCTAAAAACAATATTAATGTCATCTTAGGTCCATATATGATTATATAAAATCTCTAGAGGTTAATAAAATTTAATTGAAAAAGATCTCTTGAGAGACTCATTCACCTACTTTCAAAGAGCTGTTTCAGAATAAATTGTAACAAGATCTAAATTTTAATCAGTCGAACAAAATCCATTGAACCTTAATAATTAGTTAAAATATAGCAACGATGGTGTTCACTGGACAACTGGGTGCTGGAGAGAAGTATTGAAACGAGTATGTGTAAGTTTGATGGCGTTATGTACTTTCGCCTTAAAGCCATTTTGTCTAAATGATATTTCGCCTGAACATATAAATAAATTATGTTTATATGTCTTTATTTTATTTTTTGGTTGAAATTAATGCTTCCCTTGAATTATTTAATTAATGTATGTAATGTTTATTAATATAAAACCATTAAATGGTTCTTTTCTTTTGAGAAAATCATGAAATTATGCCCAAAATTTCAATGCATACATACTATTGAAATCTCATTATGTAATGAATCCGAATAAAATCCGTAATAAAATTACTATAATAATAATAAAAATAATGATTCGAATTTAAAAAGTGCTAATTACTTATCCAATTCTCCAGTTATTAATTTATCATTATTAGATATGATGGGTTATTCATACTGGAAAGTTCTCATGGATTGACATATAAGCATAAAATGAGGCAAGATCATACTTTAATACTTTATCATATTTCAATAGAAAACAACTATGTAGTGCATTTTATATTAATAAACGTTACATATTTTGATTTATAAATTCAAAGGAAGCATTAATTTCAACCAAAAATAAAGAATTACGACGTTTAAACCTTATTTATTTATATATATAAATATATATAGGCAAAATATCCTCGAGGCAAAATATACTAATGCGAAATGGTTTGAGGGAAAATATACCAAGGCAAAATTGTTTCAGCAAAAGTGCAGGACACCAAGCTTGGCAGGCCGGTCGCTCCTGGACAAAGAAATATGTATACGTTAGAATTGTATAAAATATGACTTTATATGTGACTTTTTTCTGGTTGGTAATATGAAGTGTTTTATTAAATTCCAAAGCTGTAATCATTATTGTTTAATCCTTGAAGAGAGAACATCTATATAAAAAATAATCACTAGTGCATATACTCTTGAAAGACGGAGAGTAATAACGAAAACTTTTTGTTTATTTCCTTCGTCTCATAGCAGCTTACAACTGTTCTAATGAACCAACATTTTTAGGATCCCCATGATAACTTTAAGGATTTTTTTACTTACCTAAAATACTCTTCATTTACGTCCCTATGTATAGCTATAATATAACGGGTGATCCATTATAATCTGAACACTTACTAATTCAATAATTACTGAAGGTTAAGTGATTGAAATTAGTTACAAAGCAGAACAAACCTACGCTCTGAAGCTTGCATAAAAATCGAGAAAATGACAATTGAACGGGATCGACAAATTTTCATTCGCACACTCCAAGCAGTTGGGAGTCTCCAGGACCACCGTCTACACCGTCAGCAAGACTATGTCAAAAAATGCCCGTAGGAGTTAAAAAAACAGCCCAGGCCCACCCCCTCAAGTCCCGTAGGGCCCATACAACAGATCTTGGAGTTTCAAACCGGACCGTCCAGAGAGCTATCAAAAAAGTGGGAGGAAAGAGCCTTGTGAGGGTAGAGAGACCATTTTTGAATCCAGCAATGAAAAAAAGCTATCTCCTTTGTTCCAAGACTCTTTTACTCGAATACAAAAGTTTTGACCGTATTCAAATATATATAAATTTAATTGGTCTTAGGACTATTCACCAAAATACATTTGAGGACATTTAGCCAAAAAATTATATTTATTTTATTGATACATGCGGCTGCATATTTTAATTCAATTGAAAATGATGTCATAATAAATATGCATTTTTCCTACTCCTTTTAATTTACAATAGAATTATTCATATAGTTTATCTTAAATTGGTAAATATTATGGTGGTCTTTTGCAAACTAATATAATTTATTATTGATATTTATAGAAACACAACACAGTAGCATATGATTCGAATATAATTCAAATCCTTTAACGTTGTAGGAGTTTAAATACATAAAATAATATGTTACTTTATCTCCAAGGCAACCTTAGCTATTTTCTAATGAATAGCTTCTCCATTTTTAAGATGAATGCCGGGTCCCTGATTTTGTATATCAGTAGGGCTAGATCACTGGCGGCAAATCTGCTATTGATGATCTCTCCCAAAGAATGTAAGAGTAACGATAACGACTTGAAATAATAATGGTAAAAAAAACTAATGCCATAATTAGGGATTATCTACTTCATTTTTCTCTTTTCTTCTACCTTCATTTTTGTTTCAATTTCCTTACTATTCAGCCCGGCAACGCGGGTATCCTCGGGTAGTTGGCTAAGATATGAACTGCTAGTATGTAAAAATCAATGAAATGTCTTACTTATTTTTTGTCATTCTGTTAATTTCTGTCTCTGAGATAAGAATTCTCGCCTATCTTTCGCCTAAATTGATTCAAAAAGAGCATATAAAATAAAAATTTATAAATTTAAATATAAGTTAAAATAATTTTCCTTACACTGGTGCTATTAATAATCTAGAAGAAATTCATTTTCTTCCCCCAAAATCATATAACATGCAGCTGATATTAACAATGGTCATAATTCAGTAATACCATATGCTTTGCTCCTTCCTCCTCCTTCCTTACTCTTACACAAATCCCATTTCTATTTATACTACACATACTCAATTTCATTTTTTGAAGTGACAGCAGGCTCAAAGTTACGAAAATGATAGTACATTAGACAGAAATTCATACATACAGATGAACTATTAACATATATTGAATATCATTCTTCGGCCAAATATCCCAAATTGTCTTTCGATGAATTGTTTCACGAAACTCACTATTTGACAATATAAAATACAAGCTTAACAATTCATGGTTGCTCTCTTATTATCTCGCCCAAAAAAATGTATTACAGCAATACTGATAATTAAATATGACTCTATTTGTAGGAAACCAAGATTTGTAACATTCACTCGAGGATGTTTTGAAAATACATATTTTAACCATTCAAATTTAATGATTACATTTATTAGTCCTACATACATTGCTAGATAAATACTACCTACGGAGAAACATATAAAAAAGGCAAGATTGCGAATATGATATGCTAACATTTGCACTCTAAAATAATGATAAAGAATCAGCATTAAAAGGTTTTTGGTTGAAGTGCTTATACCTATATACAATCAACATACATGAAAGTGTATAAAATAAAAAATGAATATGTATTCCATATATTTTTATTTAGTTATAATGTATCAATACAAATTTCCAGAAAAACATTTTTTTGATTATATTCTTTCAAATCTTATTTCTTTTTATAAAAAATGATGATAGAAAAACAAGACCAAGAAAGTGAGTTACCGACTCAGTGACTCGCTTTTTGAACGGGATAACGAATATTTAATTGTTCTTCGTTTCTTGGTTTTATTTAACACATGGTCACGTAGTATATGTGCTGCTGTTGAGATCACTGTGGCTCCCATAAATATGTATATTACACATGGCCAAAGATCCCTAGCAGAATCATCAGAGGGACGTATTCCACCAAAGCCCACTGTGCTGATACTTAGAAAACTAAAGTAAAATCCGTCACGAAATGTCCAACCCTGAGCGCTTGATACGAGAAGGGATCCAAATACGACATAGCTTAAAATCAGGAGTACAACTCCGAGGATCGGAAGTAGAAGTTGAGGACGACTCCTTTTGCTACTTTGAAAGGACGCATTTGATCGCCCTCTACGACTTCCATTCTCCTCCTGACCACGGAGTGGCGTAAGAGATATCCTCTCTGTGGAATTGGTGGAGTAAAATGGAGTTTGACTCGATGATCGTTTACAACTAGATGTATTTGCCATTATGACGGATCCACTTCGATGGGATCGGAAAAGAATACTGCTTCCACCACTTGGGCCGGATGAATGAGAGTTTTGTCGACGACGAGGTCGACAAATGAATCTTACAGATTGTACAGAGATAAATGTAAGGGCTTGACAAAAGAGTTTTCCACTCGTTGAGAGATAGAGATACATGATGGGTATGCCGATAAGGATGTAAATGACGGTGATTGCACGAGAGAGAGGAGACATGGCCCAATCCATTCCGGATCCTGCAAATAACAGATAAGAATTATAAAAATATTATGTGGGACATAAGCGCATAGTGATAAAAAATGCATTTCTAAATTGGGATGTGACATTTCTATGTCGGAAAAAATGTTTAACAAACTTTGAATGAAAAAAAAAAAAATATATTTGTACATTTATGCAAAGTCTCTTGCTTGATAAGATTTATTTTGACAAAGACTTTCTTGAAATAGATATAAACAGATATGTTGTAAATATATACATTTTGTATGCATTGTGTTATCAACAAAATATGATCTAAATGATACAGTGTGGCCTATATTTAATGTCCCTTTTTTAAAGTTTGAATTAAGCCTTATTCTCGATTTTTGTAAAAGCCATTCGTGAATTTCTGAGGCTCTCAGCTTTTAAATAATATTCATTCAAATCCAGATATAAGAAAATCAGATTTAATAAAAATACGATTATAGTCAACGTTCTCTGGCATAACATTTTTTTAATACATCAACTCGCAGTAAAAAAAAATCCACTCAAGTCAACTTTTCTTCCCTTTTTGGTTATCAACTTTATAGGAATTCATGAGAATGAAAAATTTCCATGAGGATATTTAATTATTCACAATAAAAGATAGGAATGTCCCCATAAACTAGAGATGATGACAATTGAAAAAAATAGTTGTAGCAATTTCAAAAGCCCGTTACACTCTTACAGTTTATAACTGACAGCTTTAGCTGCGCAGGCCAAGGGACATGGAACATTTTTATGTTATTAAGATTATTTTTTATTTTAGAACATAATAAATATTTCGTGGTCCTTGGACCTTGGAGTTAATAGCAAATTCGAATCCGATTTTGGAAACTCAGAAAATATAAGTATAACCAACTTCTTCCAACTCGACTTGACTTCAATCATCAAAATATCGAACTCAAATGAACTTCAGAATACTATCTCGAATGTAGCTCCATTTTTATATGCTTCAGATACAAGAAACATCCAGATTGGAGTAAAGATGTCGATGCACACACATCAAAGACAACGTATTGTTGATTTAATGGTACCGCAGTGGTAAAATTGGAACATTGCCGACATCGTAAGAGCAAATATCTGGACCGTCCAGCTATCAAAAACCCCATAAAAGATGAGATGGAGCATGAAGAGGTTGTCAGTGATTTGAGAGAGGCCAAAATCCTCATAAATTGAAGTTCCATCAAACAGAATCCAACCATTTGAAAGAGAAGAATTGGAAGAAACATGTAAGTTTTGAGGTCAAAAATTTGACTACAGAGATTGGTTTAAGGTTGTGTGTACGGATCCCGAGGTAAATGTTGACAAAAACTCTTATACAGAAACAGGCCATACGATTGAGGTCTATTGTTCACTTTTTTGAACTATATAGACAATTATATCTTTATAAAAGTCCTTAGTCCTTAGTTAGAACTGAAGTCTGCAGTCTCCTCTAGTTCAGTCCTGTATATCAGTCCTAAAACTTATAAAGTTATTTCCTTTGTTTCTTCTTTTTTGAATTTTTTATACTACAGACAGTCCCAAAGACCGAGAATCTTAAGGACTCGTCCTAATACTGGACTTCACCAAATAAATAAGGACTGACAAAGCACTAATGACAGATATTATCAACACGGGATGTTGCTGGCCTGTATCGAACAAAATATCCAAGTCAAGTCATGGTTTTTAGAGACGTTGTTTCGGCCGAAAAAAAGCTCCTTATTTTGGATTATTATGATAACAGCCCGGAAAATAATAAAAAACCTATTATTATTGCCAACTAGAAAAAGCCACTCCTCCTTTTTAGGACATGTTTTATTACAGTGATGTAAAGGCTGTGAATTTTCAAGCTGGCCCGTGTTCCTTTGCAATCGTTATTATTGTTTAATTCCTGAGTAGTAAACATCCTTTCCTAAATAGATTCAATTATATTCATAACCTGATTGAACATTCGTCTGTGTTTTAATAAAAGAGCGTAAACCTAAAAGATTTGTTGCGGAGTTACTTATTGGAGTCAGAGTACACAGATCGACACAGGAGTAATTTTAGCAAATGTCATTATTTATTTCCTCCTCTCCTTTATAATGCCCATCTTTCT
Organism: Lepeophtheirus salmonis; assembly: GCF_016086655.4. Classification (NCBI taxonomy): domain Eukaryota; kingdom Metazoa; phylum Arthropoda; class Copepoda; order Siphonostomatoida; family Caligidae; genus Lepeophtheirus; species Lepeophtheirus salmonis. The sequence goes on along the minus strand of NC_052143.2, from coordinate 31,596,107 downwards.
TTCTCTTCTCCAAAACATTATCGAATTGTTAGGGTTACTATGTTGATTTTTATTTGGAGTTATACATAGGTGGTGTTGCTGGTCTGTATCAGACAAAATATCCAACTCAAGTCATGGTTTCTAGGGTTATTGATACGGGTAGAGAGAGGATTATAAGTATTAAGCCATTGCGCTACTATCAAATCAGCTATCCCTTGTTTTTTTGTGGTTGAATAGACATATTTACTACAATTGGAACATGTGATGATATATCATTTTAAAGCTGAGAGCCTAAAAAACTCAGTGATACCATTGATTTGTAGAAATTTTCATAAATAAGCCCCCCCCCTCCCTAAAAAATGTATTGACAATAAATGAAACTAAATTGTATGTATTGAATCATGAGAAACATTTTGGGCAGCATAATTGAAAAATTCTTCCTAGCCTTTATATACAAATATGTAAATTTCAACACAAACAATCACCCCATTAAAACCATGTTCATTTCATACTGTATAATTGTCTTCATGCAATCTTCACGGATCATTTAAAATATGTATATATGAGTGGAAAATGCCACAATATCATAAAGAGCTAATAATGAAATGTTCTATACGAATGCTAAAATTCTATTTCATGCTTGTAAAAAAACAAAAACATTACCCCACATCAGACTCTCACAAAAAAAGTGTATTTGTACTACGAAAGAACAGCAATATCTACATATCTCTAAACCGTTTCCTCCTCCTCCTCCCCAACATTAATGAGTGTATATATTAAAACATAATTCATTACTATGCATATTAATAGCATCTCATTTAAACAAGTAATAAAGGATAGACATTTCATTAAAAAAAGAGTATCAATATTCACTCAACCTTTCATTTTTTAAATGTGGGGAGAGTGTTTACATTGAAGTTAATAAAGGTACTCAACAAATTATAATGTGTTGTTACAATATTTTTTTCATAAATAAATGTTGGTAAAACGCAGCCATCAATTTTTAAATGTGAAAGATATGTAAACTCATTTTACCAAATCTTAGATCGATACACCAAAAATTATTCACGTTCATCATCCCGCTGACAATTACGTACAACTTCAAACAGATAGTGCTATTATTTTGGCACTAACTGTTAAAAATGAATAAACTCAAAAAGGAAATATTTGATCAACTTTGCCCTATTGTATATTTGGAATGTGGCTCGAAAAAGTTCATTTTCAAATGATATTCAAAAGAATTGATCCCAATATTCTAAACGATGGCTACAACTTTGATTGAACCATCCAACGTTGTATCATTTAACTCAATTATATCTTTAGTTATAAAATCTTCGGATAAAATAGACTTAAGTAATCTTCATACCTTTTTGTAAATTAAACCTTTATTGTTTATGCTTCAAATAAGTTACTTTGACATAATTTTTTTTAAAGAACTGATGTGATATTACTTTTCAAACAAAAACCTTAAAGTATAGAGGTGTTTTAATATTTAGATTACCTGTTTTCAATATTGGATGAGCGTTTATAAAATATCCTCACCTTTTAAAAAATTAGTATAGAATTTTGCAAAAATAAATTAAATATTGATTTTATTCCAATTCATAAGTTAGATCCTATCGATCAAAATAACCCTTAACGACCAAGGAAGAAAATAAGAGAATTTTCAGAAATGTCAAAAATTTATAGAAATTAAAGTATTCAAAAATTAGATGCAATTTACGACCATATCACATTTGTAACCCGTCGTAGTTCAATGGTTAAAATGTAAAAAAATCGTTGTTGTTTTTTTTGTAAAAAAAATGTACTATTAAGCTTAATATATGGAAAATATTTATTAAATATTTTCCAATGACTATTACAAGTTGTCAGCCCACAAACTAATAACTATTTTTTTACTTATTGTCTCTAGTTATAAACAGTGGCAGTCTGGTTCAACTTTACAATGAGGTAGTGTTGATTTATTCAGCCAGAACTAAATTAGTTGTATTCGTTCACGTTTTGATTTTTAAAATAAAAATCAGGAGACAAAATTTGACTAAACTAGACGCATGAACAAATTGCAAAGAAAGTAACATAATAGACAGTGTTAATAATAGACATTCCTTACAAAATTCATCCCCGGATATTTTGAGACGTTATATGGCTTCTGTTATGTTTTTAAATTAGTTACTTATTTTTTTTGTAAGATTGTAGAGAGAGGGGTCAGAGAAACTTGCCTATTGCTTAAGTAGTTTTGAATTGTGTGAAGAGAAAAGAAAGAAAAAAATGAATTATGAATGTTGATTGATATGAAAGAGTTGGAGTTTTTGGGGAATCTCTTGACCTAAAAGTGGACAAAGCCTTACGAAGTCCTGCATTATTCCAGAATATCGAAAAAAAGTTGAGAAGAATCCCGACCAATAGATGAATGCGCCAAGGTCTACACCAGTATCCCCCACACAAAAGTCTTAGCATCAATCTTCAGTATCATGAAAGACCGACTTAGGATCTACTACAATTTATACGTTTTGTCCTAGTACACAGTACAATATCTCATTGTACATGAAGTATAATATAAATTTTTTTATTCTTTTTCATATAATGGATTAAAAATCCTAATTATATAATTAGAAAAACTAACTATTGACAAAAGAAATAATTATATAATGGATATATTTATTCTCTTTGAATCATTGAGTGTATCATGTATGTACTCATTTTTTTCCATCTAAAATGTATATACTATATGCATATATATTAACATTGAACATACATATATAGGTATCTCATATTGGAATATAGAAAAACTATTGGTTTTGACAAACGTCGTAATCAGATCTATATTTACCGAGGAAAAAAAAAAAAATCTTCTTGAAAGGAATATCGAAAGTTAACATGAATTATAAACGATTTTTATGTATGTAGAATGCAATTAGCAAAAAAACATTTCTGACAGAATTTAACCTCAAGTGACTTCAAGAAAACTTAAAGGCAGTAGATGTGGAAAATCTGTAACGAAATAAAGAAACGGATACAATCACAATTTATTATTATGTTACATATTCTTATAAATAAGCCAATATTTCGTATATAGGTATATTTGAGCCATTTATAGGGATTTTCAAAGAGTTTTACTACTATTTGGAGTATTACAAGCTCTAATTGCGCAACATGTTGAGGTGAAAAAACATCCTTTCTGATGATAAATTATACTTTGTGAATTTGTATAAATATTAAAGCTGTAATATTTGTCGTTTTATAATTTTATATCAATGTTACGTGGCATTTTAAGTAACTCTTCCACTTTAAGATAATAATTGAAATCCTAAAAAAAATAGTTTTGAGTGAAAAATGATAGATTGACTTAGTTTATACAATTCAATATCAAAGTAGATTGACATTAAAATACGACGTGACGTTGATATAAAATTGCAACTACGACAAATATTATAGCCTTATAATTGTACAAAATTCATATGAGTTCATCAAGTCGAATTTAAAAAAAAAATGTTTTTCATCACAACAGGTTGCGTGATTGGAGCTTGTGCTCCTCCACATAGTATCTGTCATGATGTTTTATTATTAAGCAGCTATAAGAGTAAGTAAATGTACACAAATTCCACTCAAACAAGAACATAGGTAGGAATTACTCTGTTGTCGATATTCAATTCAATTTTGACGTTTGGGGGATTCTAATGTTAAGTGGTGTAGTTAAGAGTTATGAATGTGACTGGCCAAAGTTTGGAAATTTTACAAAATAAATATTGCAAGCTTGAGAAAGAGATGGAGTACTTTCACGTAACCTTCTTTTATCATCCCCTAGAAATTGTACCGAGCATTGACCGGAGTTATTAGACATAGTTGATCCGACAAACTTTGCCTTGTTATAAAGATAACTAATCTCTAAAAATGCTTATTGATACTCCATGTTTTTTATGAGCTCACTAACACGTAAGTACTCAATGTTTTTTTTCTCAGGAATGATGTATTATGCATGATGAGCTAGGGAGTACTTTAGTCTCTACAGAGCTACCTGGCTCACTACACCCACTTAATATGCAAAACACTTGCGAGATTTAATTGATATGATTCCATTGTTATTTCTTAGATAAAAAAATATCTATATTTTACACAACAGGGAGCATTTATACAATGCACCCTGTATACACGCTCTATGCTACAAGTAAGCCACCTTCAAGATTTCATTAGATTGACTACAATGTTATTTATTAAATATAAAAACACTGTTTTTCAATTAAACAATAAAATAATACTACATACAGACACACTTTACTTTATTAATAAAGATGTTGAATCATTCATTTTTGATGTCATTTGATATATTTCATGGGTTGTGAAGTAGTGCCTTCATGTTCATTTAAACATATATGAAATGAACACATTTAAGGAGTCCATTTATTAAATTACTTTATACATATTTATGGGAAGGTATACTTTATTCAAGAGGAAAAGGGATTTGAGTCTCATATTTCCTACTTTAGGCAAATGATTATAGGAGTACATTATGGGATATAATACATCACACAGGTAGGGGATATCAACCACCGTATTAGTATAGGCATATACTGAATCTATTCATTGTACAATAAATATTTTAGCAACATTACGTCACAATTAATCAACGTTATATAGTTCTATTCGTCACAAAGTTTTGACATTTTGCCCGTCTCGTCCTAAATCTTGAGAATGCAAAATCATTGCCATTAATGTTGTTTTGGAGGAGGGGGCACCGTATAAGTTTTTCCGGGCGTCATAATTTCTCTTACTCACTCAAAATCGGAGATTGCATAAGGGGAAAGGTGAAATTCAAGCTCCATAACCTTTAAGTAACTTTGCTAAGTGAAGTGAATCATAATATTAGATTAGGATAGTAGTTACAAAAGTGGGGATTGCAGTACAATATGGAGGGACCACGAGATGGTTTACAAAAAGACGAATATAATGGAGTGGCATCAAAGCATATATAATGATAAATGTACATGTTTTTCTAAATCATTTTCTGGATACGCCCCTTATACCATCAAATGTCGTCTGACATGGAGGATGACATTTATCGAAATTTCATGTTACGAAACACTGAAAACAAAATTTTGATTCCAAAAAAGTTGACGAATTCTGGATTTCTGTGATGAATGAGTATCTGCTACTGGCTAAAACAGCTTAACATTTACTTTTACCATTTGGCTCAGCTTATTTATGTGAGAAGACCTTTTTTGTATTAATTTACGTATAAAATAAATACAAGCAACGAGGCGGATTATCTTCGGGCGACTCTATCTAAAATTGAACATAAAACAGAACAGTTTTGCTCATTGCACAGTGCACAATCCACACATTCAGACTTTGATTCGTTTATAAGCCCGTTTGCACATCCCCTGCACGTAATGTTACTTCTCGTGAGTCTTATCTTTGACTTTGTTCACTGTAAAAAGACGATTGATAGTTTAGGAATGATTCCAAGTAGTCCATACATATATCGCTGAGCTTATATTTGCAATATATTCCATTATTTTTTCGTTCTTCTACATAGGTATATAGTAGCAGTAAGGGACCATTAAGTTTTGAAAAGTTAAGGTCACATATAATGTTAACAATCCGATAGTGAACATCCTTTTTGTAACGCAGTTAATGAACGGGGTAAAAAGAAACCCCCAAAATAAAATTTATTTAAAGAAATTATAAACAGTTAAATGATTATAATTATTACCTCATTAAATTTTATTATTTATTCTGTATTAAATAGTTATTTCTAATAAAAAAATTATTTCGAATATAGATTACTTTTTCCTATTTTGTAATTAAATTAGAATAGGTACATAGCGTTTGACGAGGTTGCGTATATTATATAACAATATAATAATAGTCACAAAAAAATAAAAAAATAAAAAAAACAGTTAATTAAATTATCTATTTTGGGGTGTATAATATCCCAGTTTACTAACGTCATAATTGACCATAACTTTTGAACAAATTGAGATACATAACTCAAAGGTATGTTTATTTTTAGGGAAAATAGTATTATGTTTCCCTCTACCGAGTGCCCATTCTAGTTTTTGATATTTTAGTCGTAAAAGTATCAAAATACCGATATCAATTTTTGTACGGGTTGAATTCGAATAAGCTCTTGTTAAATATGAACAATTTTCAACGACTATTGACAATAATTTTTTGAAGTGAAGTATTGGCTTACTAATTTTCGAACTTTATTCAAGATTTAAAAAAAAGAATAATCGTGAGATTAAATAAAGGCTAATAAGTGTATATATTAAAACATTCAAATAATATTTTTTTATACATGAGTTAATAATTGACCAAAATACAACTCCAAGATGACGTCATTGATACTATCAAACCAATCAGACAGATTAGTCCAAGACTCCTTTTGAGTTACTTTTCTATAATGAAAAGTGAGTTTAGTCTCGTACCAATTGTAGGTACTTTTTTGCTGAGTAATAGGAATGTTGCTCTGGTATATACATGAGGTTATTGATGAATCAAACTGCAAGTTAGAAGAAAAACTAAAAGCTGGGATTTAATTAATCCTTCCTTTCTTTTTGACATTGATTTATCAACTTCAAGCCAATGAATATTTATTACCTATAGGAATGTTCTCCTAATGAAAAAAGTCTTATACATAGGGAAACATGGTTATGATCAGAGATGTGAAAAAGTCGAAATCCTAGCGGCTGTAAAAAAACACAAAAAACCCAGTATTTATTTTGCTAAACTGCAATATATTATTGCTCTTATTAATCATTTAAAACATTCCAAGCAAACATGGGACACTCTAGTATTTAATGATCTCTGTGTCTAAATATATATCGTCTCTCACAATTACACAGGGGTTTGTACACATACCTGGATGTTGACCTTATTCATATTTCTAGTTACCGAGTGGTCAATAAAAATCTGAAAACTTTGATTTTTAAACTTCAACAAAATATAATTTATTAATTAACAATAAAAGTTGAACTAAACCAATAATGTGTGTTTGAGCACTCTCAATTTCTAATGTAGCTGCTCTTTGTGATAATGATGGCTTCCATGCGGCGGCGGTGGAAGGCCTGGCAACAACTGCAGATGTAGTCGTCTATCATGGTGTCCCAGTGCTGACTGACAGTGGCTTTGAGGGCCTCTGTGTTTGAATGAAGGACACTGCAAGACTTCACCTTGACATGTACCCAAAAGCTGTAGTCAAGGGGGTATGCATCAGGGATGTAGGGAGGGCCAAAATTATCTAAAAATAGTTCAAAAGAACTCAACAGAGTCTTGATATGGAAGAAATGGGGTTCTTTAAATGCTGGTATCAAAAGTGGCCTCTCCACCCTCACAAGGCTCTTTCCACCCACTTTTTTGGTAGCTTTCTTGACAGTCTGGTGTGAAACTCTAAGATATATTGCATGTACCGTCATGTACTTTCTGTTTGTTTTCCCAAGAGATGCTATTTTTTTAAATACTTTTTTTATGTTGACGGACCACATATTTTGTTATTTGTTAAATATGTTTTTGTATTAAATCCCCACATATTAAGTAAATGTAAGTTTGTGACCCAAAAAAGGATGCAAAAAGTCCCTTCTTAAAAATTAAAAAGAGGTTACTTAGTTTTATAATTCCTTTTCTTATGGTAAATAGAATACAATACTTGTATATAGACAGGAAGATCTGTTACTATAAGGCAAATATTTCCCAGTAAACTAATTGTTATATTTAGTACAAACTAACTATACACAACTTTTTCATTGGGATAATGACACACTGTAACAAGAGTTATCATTGTAAAAACCATATGTTTGTGTCTATGTATAGGGTTAAAGTATAAAATATCGGCAATGCATTATAATAAATAAAATATGGTATTACTATGTCTCCTTATAATAAATACCTATATATGTGTGTTTACCTTTGTGATGATAATTTGTTTGGGAGTAGAATAAAAAAAAACACACACAGATTGTCGTTGAGTTTATTTAATAAAATCATCCCCAAAAAGAATTGAAAAATGCTTTATTTAAAGATATATGGCTTTTACTTTAGAATGGAATCCTAAAACATTAAAATAAGTTCAAATATGCAAATAAAAAAACTATAATTTATAACATACTAGCTGTAGAACCCAGCAAAAGCGTTGCTAGCTTTCATCATTTAGGGAGGGGGGTAGGTTACCCCTAAAATATCAACATCTTAATATAATTATTTATATAAATATGTTTATTAAAATTGCCCATGGCGAAACACATAACATTTTATCCAAATGATTGTTCAGTTTAAAAAAAAAATTAAAAAAAAAATCTTTCTTTCAATTTTCTGCATTTCCAAAAAGTTGAAATCTATATCGATCATTGAGAGTCTCTTTTTCCAACTTTGAATTTTTTGGTTAAACATGGTAGTCTGTTCTAAAAACCAAATGTTGGTTAAATTCAAATTATTTAAATTCAAAGTCTTTTTTTTCCAATAGCATTGCTTTGATTTTTCAAAAAAGCTTCCTAAACATACTTGGTTCCTTCATTGCTTTTGGATAGTCTCAAAATGTTCTTTGGAACTAAAGAACATTTGAAACACAGGCATATTTATTTCTACGGATTCTTTTAAGAATCCAAAATTAATAATGAATCTGTGTATGAAAATAAAGAGGATATTGTTTTTTCTTATTTTCAATTAAACGCTATTCAAGATGGGGGAAAAAATAGATTTATAATTTTTATTTTGTATATCAAGGCTTTTAATCATGAAAGTAAATGAATTTAAAAAAACAACTAAATTGTCTTGCATATTTCAGGAAGTTTCGTGATTTACATGGGTTTAGTTTGAAATAACTTCGTATTTTCAATATTAACTAAAAATTAGGCTTTTTGGTGACAATATTCTACTTCGATCAATTTGTCTTCAGTCTATTTTTCTTCAAATCATTTTACTAGTCCTAAGAAGGCTCCATAGACCGTTTGCATCTCTATCCGGACCGTCCATAACATCAACGAGCCCAATACAGTCCTATATAGCCACAAAGAATTAAAGCTTATGCGGCAACAATATGCCTTACTTCTGCCTACCTCCATTTGACCATTCTTCAGGCCTGACCTCTGCCGACTGAAATTTGAAGTGTGGGGGTATGTAGAAGAGAAATGTCTATCACACTTCTAATCCAAATTTGGATTCGCTCCAAGCTGCCATCTTGACAGCTTGTTACACCATGGACATGGCCTTCATCGTCAAGAGCTGCCAATCTGTTCGCCGTCATATCAAGACTGCTTTTGGATGTGAAGGAGGACATATGTATTGACTAAAAAAAAGTATTTAAACATATCACAAACTTCTCTTGAATGGTCTTTTTTGATTCCATAATAATCTCATTTTTTGTAAGAAATTCGTGCGACTGCATGTTTTGGGTCTGTATTTTAATCAATAGCTCTTTGACAAGGAAAACAGAACCACAGCAGGATGTAATCCAGTCTATTAATTTATAGTACACAAATATGTAATCCCCTATCGACAATTGTTTTTGAGTAGTTGTCGGAGGCATTCCAGACAGTGTGTGGTTTGTCTTAGAGACCCTGCAACTTTCTAAAAAGAATAAATTAAAGAAAATCTTTTTAGGGAACAGGAGGGGGGGTGAGAGGTGAGCAAACAAACAATATATGATGGAGTTTATATTTTTACATTGAACAATAGAAGAATTATGTATTTATTTTTTTCTTTATATATGTTCTAGATAGAGCCATCATCATCGCAGAGTTGTCGAATGTGACGCAGAGTCATTTCCTTACATCTCCTCGAAAGCTCTATGAACCATTCTCATTTCCTTCCTTAATGATCATTATAATAACTCCTAACTCATATTGACAATAATAATAATAATAAAGAAGAAGAAGATATAGATATTAGTCATGTGGAAGTGAATAGACCCCTTCTCAAAAATAAAAAATCCAACGTTGAACAAGAACAAAATACTTTTTACGACGCTCATTAGACATTTCATTAATCGTTCTGTCTTTTTATTATGACTATTTGTGCATTTATATCTGTTTATGGATTCATAAGAAAGTCAAATATTTTATATATCTCGTGTCAGCAATTTATATATATATATATTTACAGAGTAGCACAATTAAAAATGTAGATTTTTAATTAATGTTAATTTTTTCATTAATAAAGGAAGGTTTAGTGATGATTTTTGTTACATTCTAGTTCAATCATCATTTGTGCATAAACAAACAATAATACACATTCCGTCATTTCGTCCCATGAGTAAGCAAAAAACAAAAAGGAAGTGCATCTCAGATCTTCTAGACCTTGAAGTTTAGGTGGCGAGGATTATGGAAATTGGGAAGTGCTCCAGGAGCCTGGTTTTTTAGGTGGCCAAGATGAATAATGGTAGAAAATACCTCTCCAGGAAAGAAAGCAGTGGACAGCACAATTTAAAGACAGAAACCGGAGTTACTGTCGAGCATTGAGAAGAAGATTAAGGAGGACCCTACCAATCGCCTCGCCAACTACTTCTCCGTGCCTTTTACGACCATCAAGAGGGTCATTGGTGTAGTTCTTGCAAATGTCCTTTCTTATTTCCTTCTCCACCTCCTACCTTGTCATAGCTATTTTTTTTTAAATACAAAATTAATACTATCAATAGATAAGTGTCTGAGCTATATTATCATTAATGCAGCCACGTTTGTGGCAATGATGGCTTTCAGATGGCGAAGAAAAGCCTGGCACCTGCTGCAGATGTAGTCCTAGGTTATGGCGTCCCAGTAATGACTGACAGTGGCTTTGAATACCTCGGTATTTTGATGACGGATATTTGTAGGCCTTCCTATTGACATGCATCCAAAAACTGTAGTAGAGGTGTTTGGATCAGGGCTGATGGGGGTCAAAAGTTATAAAGAATTCCAAAGACTAATTCAAAACTCATTCAATAGAGTCTTGGAACAGAGGAAATCGGGTTCTTTCATTGCTGGTATAACAAAATGGCTTCTCCACTTTCAACAGGATCTTTACACCCCCTTTTTGCTAGCATTTTGGACGGTTTGGCGTAAAACCCCAAGATCTCTTGCATAGGCCGTCATGGACTTGAGGGGATTGGCCTGGGCTATTGTCTTTAACCCCTTCCGGATCCAGTTTGAGCTTTTTTACAGAGCCCTTCTTCCTCTCCAACGTTTCAGACTTACTGAAGGCGTAGACGGTTGTCTTAGAAACGGCCATTTGCTTAAAGGGTGCGAATGGAAATTCGTTGATCACGTTCAAGTATAATTTTCTTGAGGTTCTATGTAAGCTAGAGAGCTCATGTTTGTTTTTTTTGTAACTGATTGTTTATGTTTTAATAAAGCGAAATATGAATAAATTTCAATCATTATATTAGTAAGCATTCAGATTCTTATGTAAAACCCTGTATATTACCCGGTGTCGTTCTAGCTTGTACTTTGCATTACTTGTTAAAAGTCTATATAGAATTTAATTCAATAATTCATTAAATAATTTTATAGACAAATGAACTAATTTACATTGCTTAAAAACAGGTTGGGTTCTCAAATGGAGGTGCTATACCACCATCCTTCTAGTGTAAAGTCGATTTAAAAAAAAAATAGAGTAATACTTGAATTCAACACTAACAATCACAATTTTTTTCATTAATATTATATTTTTTTTGTCAAGAGTTGTTTGTTACAGCTTTATATTATTTTCGTAAAAGAAGAGTCAATAAAAACAAAGCAGGGAAAAAGTCTTTATTTTTTTACCAACAAAACCTATTCAATAAAAATAATTATTTTTCTTTCAGTACTTTTTGTGTATATTATTAATAGCTTATTCTCTTATTAATACAAATTATATTATATGCCGGACCAGTTCCCTTTGAGACAAAAGAAAGGAGATTAGAATCCTTACCCCTGACGCTTTCCTTTCATCCCCCCCCCCCTTAAAAATACAGGGAATAACATCACATATTTGTTTTTCTTTTGTTTAGTTACGCATCAGAGGATGCCATAAATTCTTTGAAGCATTTATAGTAAGAAAAGTACTTGAAGACATAAGAAAATTGGAACATATTTGTAATGTAGATATGTATATTCTCAAATATTTTGTAAAAAAAAAAAAAAGAAACATAGTTTTTATTCGGAATTGGCTTCCCCTTTTCCAAAAAGCGAATATTGATATTTTGTTTTAGGTAATTTTCTTATATAAAAAATCAATATAACTATTGTTTAAATTGAAATACCATGTTTTTAAAACTCAGCCAAAAGTATTCTACATGGAATGCGTTAACATAAAAAAAATATTGAACAAAAGTTAAGAAAAGGAAAAAATCCCAATTCATTCTTTAGTTCATATAGCGAGTGGTCCATTAAAATCTAAACACTTTGAATTTTAAACTTCAATAAGATATGTCTAATTTATTAATTAATGATAGAATTTCAACAAAATAATCATATAAATTGATATGGGTCTGAGCTCTCTTAATCAAGTATGTAGCCACTTTTAACGGCAAGTATGACTTGCCGGTGGCGACAGAAGCACTGGCACCCGCTTTGGGTTTGAAAGAGTTTCTCTTTAAAAGAGTGTAAATCTTTTTTTATTGCTGGCGTTAAAATTGGCCTCTCCACTCTCACAGGGCTGTTTACGCCCATTTTTTTTTATATCTCTCTGGACAATCTGGTGTGAAATCTGAGATCTCCTGCAAGGGCCCTCACGGACATGAAGGGATTTATCCTGGGCTATTTTATTTAATTTCTTCAGGGCCCCCAGTCACTTGGTAAAGGTCTGGACTATAGTTTGGAAGCTTAAGAACCTCCCATCCGAGCTCTTAGAGCTTTTGGGGTGTCGTCAAAGATGTGTGGGGCCTGGCATTGTCTGGATGATGTCTTGTTGTCTCCTATTCCCCAATACTGGCCGGTTTTGTTCGATGTTCACAGTAGAGGGCAGAATTGAACAAAAAAAAAAAAAAAAAATGCTCGAACCACTGTTGTGAAAAACGAACCAAAAGTGTATCGGCTCCGAATACAAAACTTATTTTTTTTGGTTGCTTTCGACACGTTTTTACCTTTGAGGTAGTAAAAATTTAAAATATGTCAAATTGCTTTCTTTCAGACCTCCATACATGACGCACGATAATTCAAGACTGAACAGTCCAGGTACAAAACTGTAACAACCCGTTTGTAGTATACATTTTCATCTTTAAAATGCTTCATCTTTTGATCCAATTTGACCAATAATTAACAAGATATATTTAAGCAGTTAAAAAAGGGACGGGAAATACGAAATTACTTTTTCCCCAACCAAATAGACATATTCTTTTAAAAAGTACCTATCAATTATTCATATAAGAAATAAATTCCTTGATCTTGTGAATATTTAAAAACAGAAGTGTTATTTATATTATGGTAAACACCAAATATATGTTTCTCTGAAATTCATAGAACTGTACCACATGAAAAATGAAATATGTGTTTGTATGTGAATTTCCTTGATTCAAAAAAAAGGTTTTTATCTTATTTAAAGTATGGTAATAAATAAAATCGATAATGATTCTGGAAATTCGCAATCAAAGTATCAAATAGTTATAGCTATACTAAAACATGGTGTAACGGCCACCTATTTTAAGCTGGTCAGTGCACTAAGAAAGTCATACACATTTTTAGAATATACTGTAGTTAAAAAATAGGAAATTTAGTTATTGGGATCACAAGCACAAAGTAATCTCTTCTTTAGTTTCCCTTGTCTGACCAGTTACTCCAGGTTTGAATATATTTCAAGTATTGATTCATACTGATTTAGTATTGATTCTTTTTCTTATAGTTATTCAGTGTGTCAAAATCCAACATTAATGATTTTGTTCAATAACTTGTTGCCAACGATAATTCAACAACAAAATGCCCTTCTTATAGATAAAATAAAAAATTGGGCAACTAATTTATTAGGCTTATATTGAGGCCAAATTTGTAGCCCTAAGCGCGTTGGCCATAGGTAGAAACAGCGAGTAGTGACTTGGTACTAGGTCCCACTGTAAAGTGGATGCATAAGAACATCCCATTCGAGCTCAAGGAGCTTCCGGCGAATTTTCAAATATGTATACGGCCTGGCATTGTATTGCTGATGACTTGTTTTGCCCTATTCACAAATGCAGGGTGCTGCTGTTTGATTGCCAGCTACAAACGGTCAAGTTGCTCATAGTAGAGGTAATAATTGAGCCTTTGACCATAGGGGAGGAGCTGATAATAGATTAATCCCTGTCAATCTCGCCAAACACACAGCATCACTTTACTGGCAGTCAATTCTGGCTTGAGCATAGTCTGGGTCCTTCGTTACTTTCGACCACGATCTCTAATGCTAGACATTAACGTAAGTGATCCATTTTCATACCAGTTAAAATTGGTCGATTTCAACGGTTTTTTCCCTTTCAAGTAGTAAAAATGTAAACTATACCAAATTTCTTCCTTTGAGACCTTCATACTTGCACACAATAATTCAAGGCTGAAACGACCAAGCCCAATACTGCCCAAAACTGTTTGCAGTATACACTCACACCTTCACAGCACTTTATCGTATTATCCGATGTGATCAATAATGAACAAGATTTATTTAGTTAAAATAATACGAAAATGCGGGAAATACGAAATTATTTTTTCCTAGCCTAATATATTAAGAAGCGATACAACCCAAGAAAATATGCATTAAACAAATTCTTAAAGCAGGTCACTTTCCTCATATTTATTTGTTTTTTGAAGTTTGGTTTATTGATGAAATATTGAAACTTTATGGAGATAAATAAAATACAACTAAAACAACAAAAAATGAGGTCACCTTTGAAAGGGTTGTCACGTCGATAAATTATGTACTTGTTTGTTTAAAACCTATATATTTACAGAGTCCATTGTAAACAAAGCTCTTCAAAGATAATACATTTTACAATGAAAAAATAATACATTGAAAAAAATGCCAAAAGAAAATATCATTATCAAAATAACAATTATCAGGCAATAATAAAAAAACAAACATTTTTGATATCAGTCTGAAATAGCTTTTCAAAAATTGAATGAACGAAATTCTAAATTATAATTAGTTAATTAGTACAACAGATAATTATTTTCTAGTCATTAACAATGGAGAGATGAAAAGTTGGAAAGACATACAAAAAAATTTGGTTTTGTTATTTTTTTTGCTCGATAAAAAGTAATAATTTCAAGTATTAGTGAGTGGTGCTCGGATTCAAGATTCATAAGCAATGTGGGAGTATGCTCATTTGTATAAAAATTGAGCGAGTGACACCTATATATTTTAAATAATGAGGAATGATGAAGATCGAGTGTAGAATGGGCATGTCACGAAAAAGAAATCAAAAATCAACATGGTAACCCTGACAATTTGAAAAATGTTTCGAAGGACAGAAAGAATAGTGCTCGTGACGTTTCATTAGACCAACTACAATCAGCTGTGAAAAGAGAGGACGGAAAAAATGATATAAAAAATAATATTTGCTAGAATTAATCTGATTTCGATCCCCAATTTTAATCTGAGTCATACAAGGACTTACAGTTATAATTCAGCAACACACCCTCCTTTTACGCTCCGACTTTTATGAACACACACAAAGGTTCAATCAGGCTTTGAATATAATTTAATCTATTTAGGAAATGATGTTCACTACTCATGAATTAAATAATAATGAGAACTGCTTAAGAAAGGAAAATTCCATCTTTTTACTACCTATTAAAAATTGACGGCCAGCTAAAAAACACACGGGATTTACATAATTGATAATGAGTAATTATAATTTAAAGAAACACTTTGTGCATAAAAAAATTTGGAAATTAGTATAAATGAGTGCCCAATTGAGCAAGAGCGTGAGCACGCTCACAAAATGGAAGGTCAGCATAAAATTTTGTATTTACTACCTGGACATTGCTTAATATATTCAAAATATACTGTTTGAACCACGACAGGTCTTTAATTTGGGACATACAATATAAATTTATCAGAGAATCCAAGATATTTTTTTAAAATTTTATTGCAAGCCCCAATTTT
Organism: Lepeophtheirus salmonis; assembly: GCF_016086655.4. Classification (NCBI taxonomy): domain Eukaryota; kingdom Metazoa; phylum Arthropoda; class Copepoda; order Siphonostomatoida; family Caligidae; genus Lepeophtheirus; species Lepeophtheirus salmonis. The sequence goes on along the minus strand of NC_052143.2, from coordinate 31,580,117 downwards.
TTTTCCTAATACCCCACTAGATCTGTTACCTACTCTATTAATAACCTCCCACAACTCACAGAGATATACCCCTTTTGAATATATGTGTGATCCCTCAACACAAGAGAACGCTTTTTATCAAAATTATGTTTGTATAACATTTGTTTTCTACGACAAAATATCGTCAATTTCTATCCACAAATTAACTTTATTTACTTTTTTATGCGGTGCAAAATGTAATGAAAGTAGTCAAAATTGATTGTCATAATAAAAGAATCAAAAATGTACAAAAGATGCATCTTAATTCAAATAAAGTTTCTACACTAAAGAATAAATTCATAAGTTTCTGAACTCATACCATAAATTTGAATACAAGTCCTTTAATTGACTCAAATATGTTTATAAAATATTTGATGGTCCGTGTATATATGTATAAATTGAGATTAAGCCCTTTTATTTGTTCAAGCTTGTTTTTAAGTTATACAAATAAACCTATTAAATGAGACGAAAAATCTCGACAAAAATAAAACTCATTTTTTTAATTTAATTTTTTAATGGTTGTGGGAATAATTTCAAGAACAAAAGTATGATTATATTGTTACTTAATTAGATTCTAATCCATGGAGAATAACCTTGTGTCTAATTGAAAAAGTAATGGATGGATGTAAAAATACAAACGTAGTTACATATACTAACCATTTTTTTTTTGAGTTATTATTTAATCAGAAAAGCATCAACTTAATTTTTATCTTTTTTGAGGAAAGACCACATTATTTTCATAAACAAATATAAATCTAATTACATTCAATTCCCTTCAGATTCTCCGTAATTTCCTCTGTAAAATTTATTAAACCATGAACAATTAAGTCTTATTACGTTTCCTTACAGATTAATTTGAAGAATCCCTTTTTCAATTTAATTATTCATTTGTATTATCAATTTATTTTGGAGAATTAAGAAAACAAGGTATATAAAATAATTTATAGTATAACCCTTAATAAGAAAAATGTACAGGATGATTCTACAAAATTTTTCTCCCTGTTTTTGCAAATTTTGAACACTTTAAAATTTGAACAATTAGATGAAAGTAACGTCTTTGGATAGTTGACACTTTAAGCTTTTGATGAATGTGCAGTTTGCCTATTCGAACTTAAGATAAAGAAATAAGAGCGCCATTGGCATAATCAAGGATTTACTCTATAGCTCTTTATCAATTTTGCAAAAATCAGATTGTTCTAGTTAGCCTTAGAATAATTAAAACATCGAGGATCAAATCAAAGAGTTTGGGGAAGATGTAAGGGTTGTGGGGTGAAATGAAAGAACAGTTTCTCTATGGTGGAATGGTTTGGATAACTATCGGCTTTCACATCATTTAACCAAGCATCGAATGAAATTTTTCCGACGGAGATATAGTTTTTGACAAAAATACAGCACACATTATACCAATCCAAGAAAAGTCTAAAATTATAATTTCTGCGAATGTAAAAAGCTATAGTTCAAAGTGCTTTTCAATTTTGAACATCTCAAAGCTTCTATTTAATATGAGGAGGGGAGGGGGGTTGGAAGGGGTTAGATGGACTGGCAGGTATTGTTTGGAAAAGCTGAGGGAAGATCCAAAACTTGCCGTAGAACTTAATTACGATTTCATCCCTATTATTTTAAATTACAAGGTTTCATTACGTAATCAAACGACAGCTCAAACAAAAAATGAACAAGTTTTGTTTTATTCCATGTTTCTAAGTGTAAAAATGACGGATCTATGAAAAAAAGGGATAGTGTGTGTGTCAGTGTTAAGAAGGCTGCAGGAGCCGTAAACATCTCCATCTATACATACATCCAAATTCATCAAAAAGTTCAGTAAATCCCCATAAAGAAAAGAAGAACCAAAACTTATGCAGCACCGATAATGTTAAATTCTGGCTTACCTCCATGTAGCCCTCTTGACCCCCTAGACTTTCCAGTTAAAGATGTCTTGTAAAAGATTGTCTGCCAGAGTAATAATCCAAATTTAGATCCGCTCCGAGTTGCCATAATGACAACGTCGTACATTTTGACCACGGTCTTCAGTGTCAAGAGTTTCAATCTATTCGCGGACGTGTCAAGACTGTTATTGCTTGTAAGAAGGACGTATTGAATTAAAAAATATAACTAAATATAGTATTTAATAGCTATGGGAGAATTAATCGGAGAAGGGGTTGTTTTTTTTAGAATCGAATTGAGAAAATAATGTTTAATTTACAATTCCAAACTTATTTGTTACTGGTATTTAACCATTTATGACTTTTGTAGGTTATAAAATTGTTTTATAAAATTAAGGAATTTTTACTTTTTCTTAGAAAATTAAATATTCGAAATTTAATTACATTTTTGAAATTTTTTTCCAAAAAATTTAACTTTCTGTGAATAACTTTGTATTTTTGAATTTTTTCTCCGAAAAATTTTATTTTCGAATTATGAAAAAAAAAAAAAATATTAAAATGATATTTTTGACTTTTTTTCCTTCTTCTGAGAACAACTAAGGATTTTTGAAATATTTTATATTTTGTAAACTCTTGTAGATATTGGAAATTTTTGATGAAGATCTGTAGATTTTTGAAATTTCTACCAAAAATTTAAATTTGTAAGAATAGCCATAGCCAGTTTTTGAAATTTTTTTCAATTAGATTTTATTTTTTTGTGGGTAGTTGTAGATTTATGGAAATTTTTTAAATATCAAAGAGTATATTTGAAATTTAGTTTTTCAAACTTTTTTTCAAAAAAAATTCCAAAAACCAAGTCTCACCTCAATATATATATATATATATATAATCCTGTGAAACCCCTAATAGAAAAATGGATTTTTAACAATTATTTAAAATATTAAAGAATTGGAAGCAGCATCGATATTTTTTTTTTGGGAATCGTCCTATCACTAGTATTTTAACATATCAAAAACTTTTTTGAGTTGTCTATTGTTGATTCCATAAAACTAACATTTCGTAATTTATTCATGCTTCTGCAAGTCTTGGGTGCACAGTCTTTATGTTTGACATTTCATCTACACTATAGAAATGTGTCTCCACTAGAGGCTAAAAAATTGGATAATGGCTTTAGATAAATTTATATATCAACACTATTTATAAAAACTTTTTTTTATATTGATTCAACACCCTTTTTTATTGGAATTTTCCTTCAAAAATGAACAGATAAAATTTAAAAGGCTCACCCTGTAATTTTTTTCCCTTCCGTCTCTTTTGTTGTGTTCTTCAAGAATATTTGGACTAGATCTTGAATGTATGAAAAAAAAAAAAAATACTCGTACAAGAGAAAATAAATATCTTGGAGCGTAAATGATGAATGATCCCTTTTCATAATTCTTCACTCTGATGATATTTGTTTGTATATGTATGAAGAGTTTTCCTTGAATAATTATCTTTACGAATATAAATTTTTGTTTGAGTTTATGCATTAAGGGATCATTGGCATAATTAGACTTTTGACATATAAATAATGCTAGAGTAGGTTTGCCCTGAAGTATCCAGATTCTTAAATAGGTTTGTATCTTTGCACACTTTTTTCATAAGGTTTACAGAAGAAAAAATATTCAAGTTGTACTTTTGTTCGGTCATTTTTCGTATTATTGTCAATAATCATTTGTCATATTCATTTTTTTTCTTCTTCTTTAATCCTTATTTATTTTCTAAACATTACCAAGCACTCTTACATTGCTTATATAAAAAGTATTCTATAGGAAAATTAAAGGCTAAAGTTAAAAAATCAATCAAAGTTGAACTTTTTTTTAAAACAAATCTTTTTAAGTTGTAATGTAAGGCTTATTCTATTTTTTTAACTATAATATAATGTAATTGAAAAAAATTAATGCAAAAAATGTTAGTTTCTTAATAATACCCTTCATTTTAATTGTTTTTGTGTGATTAGACCCATTTGGTAGGAACTGTATTGCACATAACTTAATGAATATTGTATCTGTCGATGGCTAAAATGTTTTTATTGTTATTATTTTTAATTCTCATTTATATAGTCGTTTATTATTCTGAAATATGGCTCTGAATTGAAATTATACTCTACAAATGTGATTCTATATAAAAAGGGCTTGAGTGGCCAAATTCACTACAATTAAAAATATCATTTTCTTGTTCTTTGTCTTAAATAACTATAATACATTTGGGGTTTAGTTGCTTGATATTCAAGAACCTTAATTATGTTGCATAGTGATAATGATAGTGGATGTCAAAACTCCCATTATGAAAAAAGTATTTGGAAATGAGGAAGGGCCCTTTATGGTTTTAAAGTGGCGGTGGTTGTTTTCAAACTTCCTCGAGGCTCCAAGTTTATGATACAGAACTCGTTTACCTGGAGCATAGGTATTCTAAACGGAGCTATTTAAAGTGGTGGTGGTGGTTTTTTACCCCTCTCAAAGTCCCACTCTTATCCTACACAAGTCCAGTATGCCTGGGATGAAATCATTGGAGATGCATATTTTTTAAATAAATATTTTTCTAAGATATAAGCTATGATAATCCTTATCACTATAAACTATTTATAAGTTGTAAGGGTCTGACGTGTTTCATCATTTTTCACCCTAAAAATGGAAATATATGGTGGCGGAAGGCAGCCACCCCGGATGTAGTCCTCTGTCATAGGGTCCAATTGATGGCGGACCGTGTCTTTGAGGGTTTGAATGACATATATTGCAGGCCCTCCTCGGATGAGTACTCCTCTGTAGTAATGGAATACGTCTTGAGATATGAAAAGTTCTTCCCTGAAAAAATAATGTTATAAAATTGAAAAATATATGTTGAGTATTTGGTAATATGCATCCCAAAAAATGGGATCCTTGACATGCACTCAAAAGGTTTACTCAAGGAGGTTAGCATATGGGCTGGAAGGGGCCAAAAGTGTCAAAATAGAATTCAAGTGAACCCAAAAGACATAGTAAAAAGATTCTTCCATGAAGGATAGGTGTTTCTTTCATTACTGGTGTCCAAAGTGGCCTCTCCACCCTCGTCTGATCCGATATTACAAGTAATGAACAAGATGAACTTGTTAAAAAAGAGCGGAGCATACGGAATATCTTTTTTCCCAACTTAATATTTGTTTTATATATTTGATAAATATATTATATAATACCTCTAGTCTCTTTATATTCAATACATATACAACAAATATTAATTTATATACAAAGAAAGCCCTTTTCTCCATTTCCTTAGCAGTACATAATATTTTACTTACATATATTATATGTCTGCGTTATGCTTGTATCAACTTCACAACAAGGGAACTCACCAAGCCCTGCTGTCATTAACTCCAACAATTTTTTCTTCAAAATGTGTAGCTCTATTTATCAAAGAATAATAATAATGGAGCAATTTTTCTTGGAATTATGTACATACAAAGAAAGGGCTGTCTTGTTTGTGTTTGCTTTTTTAAATACAATATTTTTGTTCATACTTTATCCACATGGCCTAAAAAAAGACATAACTCTTACTACAGATATATACTTATATCTATAAACTAGATTGTGTCAAATACAAGCACTTCAAGCAAGTCTCTTGTACTTGCTGACAGTGATTCATATCTTCCCTTAGTAAATAAGTTTTTATATGTAGGTTGCAGAATCTATCTGTGCTGCAAAAAGAATTAAAAGAATAAAACTAGATTTCTAAAGAAGGATGGATTCTGATTTATTTTACTCAATAAAATCACCTCAATTATAGTCTGTATATGAGGAGAAAAGCGGCAACAGGCCTTCGCCTCTTGGTTTCTTGGCAAATCTTGAAATTCCTTCTGATAAGCTTGTTTTTGGTGTTGCAGGGGGTTCATTTGAATTTTCATTTGATCGTGCCCCACACACAAAACAAAATCCATCGGATTCCGACTTTTTAATTATAAGAAACTTAAAAAAATGTTCGAATATTGCATATGGTTTCATAAAACATCCTTTCTACGAATTAATTTTAAATAAAAAAGTTTATTATGTTTGTACGATAAACATTTAAAAATATCATTGAATATATTGGAAGTCAAAATTTCCCTTGTGTCCTAAAACATGCTCAAGTCATTTCCTATATCGATTATTACCATGTTCACCCATTTCTTAAATTCAATTATTAATTTTCTTTTAGTTGTGTTTGTTGTATTAGTCTTTGCATAAAAGTAAGTACTATTTTATTAGATAAAATAGTATTTGGTTACATATATATATATATACACAAATGAGTTAATATACTCAAAGCAATATTTATTTTTACCAAATAAAGTGTATCATAGTCTCATAAATAGCTCGTAATTGGCCATATTATATTGTAAGGAAAATCATTCTGAAAAATAGATTTCCTCAGTGATGAAATTACATATACGTTTTTAGAGAGTGGGCACCAAAAAAACAGTAAGGATGACTGCTGCCCTGCCTTTATGTAGGTTTACTCCAGTCCTGAGCTCAACACCCTAAGCTTTGGAGTTTAGAGCGTATTGGAGAAGTATGACAGCCACAACTCTCATTCAAATTTGGAATCTCACCAAGCTGCTATCATGGCAGTGTGGTACGCCATGAACTCATCCTTCATCATCAAGAGCTGTCAATCTTTTTGCCAGTGTGTGGATAAACTATTCTATCAAGGAGGATATATTAAATAAAATATATAGCTAAATATATTATATAAACATATCACAAATTGGTTATGAGTTGTCTTTTATTGAATCTATTAAAATAATAAATACCTCTCTCTGTATTTATCCCAAACTTTATAAAACTACGTCTATATATATTTAAACTACACTAAATCCGCAAAACTTTTTAGCATGATCCTGTAGCGTCTTGTCAAAATAAATGGAACTTTCGTTATTGTATTCATGTCTTTTTAAAAATATTTGCATAACTTGCAATTTTTAATAAAGATTTTGGAGAATTTATTTAACTTTTCTGCTTCTGAAGCCATTCTTTTGTTTTTCCTTTTCCCCTTTTCAATGTGAGGTATCAGGTCGTTACATTTATTTTTTCACGCAATCTTTCCTCCGAAAAGAAACATAAAAAATGCCCGAAATCATTCGGTAGTTAGCCATATAAGTCAATCATACCAACTGCTATTCGATACTGTATTAATATTTTGCTTAGTAATATTCTATTAAAAGCGTACCTATAAATTTATATTTCTATATGACTTATGTCCAATATAAATACGAGGAGGGATCAGCAAGATATTGTATTCCTGTTGTTTTGGCAACGAAGCATAAGTATAGAATAACTTATTACTTGTTTATTTATTAAAAAGAATACATAATGAAATACCAATGACGCATCTAGCAAAAGATGGAGTCGACAACTGATAACAAAAATACATGGGATATTTTTGTGTTAGCGTGATTACGCTGTAGTATACCTATTGCTGCTTAAGCAAGCTGTTAAAATAAAATAATAAAAATTTAATAGAGATATTTATCAAAAAATATTTTGTAATATTTTAATTATAATTTGAAGAAATAATATTTTGTCGAAATCTTTACTAATATTGTTTAGACTAATTTGTAAGAAGTATGAATCTTTAACGTATTTTTTGAACTCAATCAATAATTTCCAGCGTTTCAATTAATATTTATAAGTGCAAAATGGATGTAATAGTTAGTTTGAGTTAATGTCATAATTATAGTTGAGTAGTTGAAAAAACTACCCTTTAAAAATTAGAAAAAGAAAAATGGATGTTGTGTTTGCTCTTTCTTCTTTTTTATTATTTATTTAATTGATCGTCGTGATGTTAACTTCTCCTCTGAAGTATACACTATTGCCTATATTTGGCTTATATTGTTTTAAAGATTCATAAATTCATAAAATATATAAATTTAATTATAATTACTTTATTTTCCTTGCATTAATGTTATTTTAAATGTAAAAGTTTCTCCTCTTTATAGCAGTAATTCATTTTTCTCCCCCAAATCATATAACATTCAGGTGTACCATATGTCTCGCCCTCGCCTTTTCCCTGCGCTCTTTTTTTCATTAAAAAATACTCAACTCTAATAAAAAACATAAGATTTGTTTTATTTTATGGAAATTGCTTTGAACCAGTTCACTAACTACACATTAAAAAAGGATTTTCACAACATAATGAAGAGTTCGTATAATTAAATAATGTACTGCTCTGACAAAAAGATAGGAGAGATGTCATGTGCAATGTTAGGCATGAAAAAATAAATGTCCGATGCATTTCTTGACAGATAAAAAGCTAGGCCTGCACTTGTTTGTACATATACATATGTTTGCATATAATTTTAATTATAAGTTGTTTTCAATGCCTGTTTATAATAAAGTATTTGTCCAAACCTGAATACATCAATCATATCACATCATAAACTGATATTCATTTACTTATTGGAGTTGAAGCTCTAACGATGAATTGAATGGTCAATTTATATCTGAATATTTTAAAATTTTAAACTTCAACAAGATATAATTTATAATAATAGAATTTCAACAAAATTATTACTTCAAACAGATATTTGTCTGAGCTCACATAATTATCAATTTAGCTTCCATTAACTGCAATGATGGCGGCGGGAGAAGTACTGGCATCTGCTTCCGGTTTAGTCCTCCGTCAAGGCGCCCTAGGGAGGCCTGACAGTGGCTTTGAGAGCCTCGTTGTTTATATAACAGATGTTGCAGGCATTTCCCTCGACATACAAAAGGTTGGCATCAGGAATGTAGAGGGGAAAAAAGTTTCCAGGTTCGCCTTTTTGAAACATCCTTCTTCCTCTCCAACGTTTCTGACTTGCTGACGGCATAGAATGTGGTCTTAGAGACGCCCAACTAATTGGAGTCCGCATATCTAAATTTGTTGATCACATTCAAGTGCCATTTTCTTGACTTGTACGTAAGCTAGAGAGCTCAGGTTTGGTTTATTTGTAACTAATTGTTTATGCTTTAATATATCATAATAGAAATTAATTTTAATCCTTTCAATGAGTTAGTAAGTGTTCAGATTTCAATGGACTACCCGTTACATCTATAGATATTACTTAAAACTCGATACTTATAAGGGGTTCCGAAATTAGTGTAATCTTAAGTATCTAGCTTGTCAAGGTTTCGTGATATCAGGTTTAACTTCTGTGATTCATTTATGCTGAGCCAGTTGATCTCTTTATGTCATAAAAACATTATTTCACCAACATCACCCTCACTGAGGATATCAAGATATGAATTGTCGAGAATGTAGAGCGTGTCCTTCTAAGTGATGTATAAGATGATTATTGTTGAAACTGCCGTTTAGAAAAACACAACACAATCGGCCCATAGATTACATGCAGGTAATGCAGGCTAAAAGTCAAGCCTAATTCAAAGATATATCAATAGAAAATAAATAAAAATCCATTTAAAAAAAGTCTTCTTTTGTAATATGTAAACTCCCATTAATATTTCTTGTATTTATGAATAATAACTAAACACATGTTCCTCCTATCCATGAGGGAATTCCGTTACTGTGTTATGCTGACATATTTTATATTGTTTTTGCCATAGATTATCCTTTATTTATTGGCAAACCGACATAAACATTACCATTTTTAATAACATTTATAGATACAGTTTTGTATGTAAATTTTTAACTATCTGTTTTCGTTTATACAAACAACTTTAAAAGTATTGTTTAAGACCACATTCAACTTTCAATATTAAAAATATTTATATGCAATATAACTTATATTAATATTTGTACAAAATATTTATAATTGAGGCATCATTACAACAGTAACTTTAAAATGACAATGACACACTTAAATAAGTTTAAACGTACTTTATAAAATTCGTAAGTATGAATGATGAAAAATTTAGTAATCAAAGATAAGTGATTTTAAATATTATTACAAAGATCGATTTCACATCTGAAAAAACATAAATTTATAGGATCAATCGATTACTTAATGTAACGACGTAGACATGAAATACTCTGATGTCGATTCTCAATTCTATTCCAATTCAATTCCAACAAGGCCTGACACATACAATTTCCTAACAATTCATTAGAGTTACTCTCTGTCTTTTATAAGCACATGCACTTGTAAAGTTAATTATAGTTAGAGATTTATTCCTCAAAAGTTAAAGAATAATTATATCAGCTTTCAAACATAAAATAGTTTTCATGTTAAAACTACAAAATGTATATGACTCATTTATCGTCATATTTTTAACAACTCAAGTTTTATTCAAAAAAAAAAATATATGTATAATATTTAAAAAAATTGCCAATAGTCATAAAGTAAGTGCTAAATAACTTTGTTTTTTAATTTTTTTTATTGCTATATAAATAATTATAGTATTGTATTCGATTCAAAAAATTGAGTTTGGAGTTTTTAGCTTTATGTTGAATCAAATTTGTGAAAGGACAATACATAATTGAGTTTTGAGATTTTCCGCATACGTACATACTAAAAGTGTTTTCTCCTTTGGGTAAATCATCCTTTCCTTTTACTAAGAATTTTTTTTATTAATCGAGTTTAATTCAAGTCAAATTTTCCAAAAATATTTCGCACGTGCTTAAGTTTTTTTCGGAAAATTGTCGGCTTTAGCTTATTTCTAAGGAACTTATAAATAAGTTAGGTAAGGTTTCATAAAAAAAAATTGTATTCATCAATATGTATACTTCACGAATGTCTAATTAATTCTTATTCAATACTAATCATGGAGAAAATTAGGTAGATAAGCTTGAATATATCATAATCAGTCAAGTTTATTAGTTGTCTTTCATAAATAAAAATAAATCAAGAATATAATAGTTAATATTTATAACTATTCATATTGACATATAGCAATGATTAATAATAGTTATTATTGCTTAATGACTCCCCTTCAAAAACAAAAACAAGAAAAAGAAACAAAACAAACTCTACTGGAATTGTTATTTGTGGAAAATATCTGCAGCAAAAAAATACTTGATTTATACAATTGTACAATGATTTGTGACGTTAGAAATCATGTAAATTAGTTTATGTTCGTGCGAAAATTTCCTTTCATTGTTTGACAAGGTATATTTATATATAAATGGTATATTTTCAATCATTTGTTCAAATTTGCAGACAAATGTCACCAAATAAAGCAATTTGGAAAGACCACCACCAGAGTCTATAAATACCCTACCATTACAATCTTCCCAACATAGATTAGTACATGGTATTTAGATATCCAATTAGGTTCGACTAGAAATGAGTTAATCATACTCTACAAAAGTTACTATTATTTTCTATAAAATCTGCTTTTCAAAATAAAACTAGGTTGAACTCGAATGAGGTATGAACGTTGTTTATTTATGTTAGTTTGTAAACAAAGCGACAGAGAGTAGCGACCTCTTCCAACAAACTAACACAGCTCTCTGAATAATAATGTTTTTAACATAAAAATAGGTGTGTTACTTACATACAGGACCCTGCATGCTCCATTTTTTTCAGCAGATAATATAAACCAAAAGCTACAGACTGCTACCCCACCTTGAAACTAATATATTTTGTATACCTTATTCATGCCCTATTTCTTGCTGTTAAGTAACTGTGAACAATTTCCTAACATTAAATTAATATAGCCACACAGTTGTAGATAATTGACTAACCATCAACTGATTAGAGGCCTTTTGTATTTTCTTTTAATATTCATTTAATAGGATCGATGGAGTTGAACTGATTAAGTATAAATAAACATGATTCCTGGTTGGACTCGGAGTAGTATTGAGGATCGACATCAGCGTAATTATTGTCTATATTATGGTTCGATAAAGAGTGGTATTTCTGTTTATTTCCCTCATCTCAGCCCTTTTGCAGCTAATCTAGTGAAATGTCATAACAGGTAAACTGTTTTACAAATTATCAGGGTGACCACGATCAATTTCCATTTCCATTTTTTAACATACCTGCAAGTCTTATTAGCGTTCTTAATAATTAATACTATTTTGGAAATTCTATTGTAAGATCAAGGAAGGAACACTAATAATTTATAGTAATTCCTTACAGCAGATATGTTGTTCCTTAAAACGGACATATTTTTTGTAGCGTTCTCTCAGTCGTGATTTTTACACTTGCCGGGATTTTGGTCATTTTATCATCCTTATCAATAAACTTTCTTTCAAAAGCTTGGAATAGTGTTGAACATTGAAATGTATAATTGGTTACTTTCATGTAATAAATATCCATTCTAATATATTTGCCAAAAATATAATTGTATATCTACAAATGATTTTTCCCCCTTCGGGACAAACCATCAACAATTATTCACGCTTAGCATATTTTATGTAGAAGTCGATTTATCATATGGATTGCAAAGGAAATAATAGCTTTCTATCTTTAAAAAATCTCTTTATAAGAAGGAATCCCACTGAATTAATTTTGTATGTTTTTGATGTTCGACAATTTATTTACTCATCCAAAAATATAAAAGTAAATTGGAGGTTCATTCCCCCCCTCCCATTTTTTTCCCTGATGAAACCATATCAACCACTAACTACCATTATGTTAACATTAATTCTATAATGTCGTTAGAAAAATAAAGCCCTCGTTATCAAGATTTAACAAAAACAAATATATTAGTCGAGCGTTTTGATCAGGTGTATCAGATAATTCAGTCATTACTTAAGTTGAAAATCCGTTGTGTTCTTTATGGACATTTCAACTAGTGATAAAGTCTTGGTATGACAATCCTAGACCTGTTTGCGACCTTAATATTTTTTTATTACCAAACTAAATTGGTTCATGTTTGGTATGAACCGATTAATCCTATAAAAAATCTGTCAAAATTATAATTTTGTTTTTGCTGTTGGCACATATATGACTTGTAGGAGTTTTTTTGTGTGTTATATAGGAATATTAATGCTATTTTTTCGGAAATCCTTTGTAGAGATGATAGAAATAAAGTATATTACTAATCAAGAAACCCAGAATGAGCATTACTTCAAGCTTCAAACATAAAGCATGCAGGCGTTGTTTAACAACTTTGAACGCTTATGACAGTGTGCATAAACAGATATGACTTTGTTTGTTGCTTTGGTGGCTAGCTAGAAGTAATTCACGTTAGCTAAAAAAACTCCCATCAATCTACAAAGTGGAAATGGAAAAGGCAGAGTGTCCTTGTTATGATATTTACTGGACACTACAATGATGAGATTGAAAACTTCTTAATCCTAGAGAGGTCCTTTTTCTGTAGAGTCAGGAAAGAACTGGAAAAGTCTGGAGGTAATTATGATCAAAAGCAAAGCGTGTTGATCATAAAATATGGATAAAAAAAATTCTGACTTTATTATATCCAGTATTTAGCCTCCAATCCTACCAGACCTCAACCCCATGGACTTTTTGTGTGAGGCAAATGTGAGTGACACATAAACATATCCGCCTGCAACACAAGATTAGAGCTGATGTATAGGATCCAGGAGAAATTCCGGAATCTGTCAAAAGTGACTATCATCAATACCTCCTCCTGTTTACAATGTCGAGTCGAGGCCGTTATTGACGCCAAATGCGATTATATTGAACAACATAATTTACAGATTACATCGCTTTGTAAAAAAAAATTGTTATGTGCTACTCTAATTAAAATTAATTGAACAACATAAATGTTTTATTTATTTATACAAAACATACTTTTTGACAGACTTTTCATTTTTCCTCAAAATAATTAACTAAATTTAGAGTCAGACTTTTATTTTTTTCCTATAAAACTTCAACTTCCCGTAGTTAAGATTTATATCAAACATATTTATTTGTTTAAAAAAGTTTTAAAGTTTCTTTTCAATACCTTAATTCACTTTTGAATATTTTATCCGTGTTTAGCAGAAAGAAGGACAAAATAGGACAAATCAGGAGAAAGCCAGGATTTTCTCAAAAGTTCTAAATTAAATAAATTGTACATTACAAAATGTAAATAATCAATGAGGAGTACAAAACTAGTTTATAAGGTTTTAAGGGGATGAATCAGACATATATCTCGGCTTTGATCAGAATGCAAGTACAAATTTAACCCCTATCAGATATATACAAAAATAAACTTTTGAATCTTTCTCCTCCTCTTCCTCCGTTTTTTCTACCTAGCAACATTTTTTGTATTACACTGTATTATTAAAAATTAGAATGGAAGGGGAGATTACATTAGTCACATAACTTGTCTTGGATTACTGCAATTCAAATGAACAATTTTGAGAATTCAGTCTGTTCAATAATTTTTTAGGTAGTCACATGAAGGTGAGATTGCATTAACCAGTTAATTTTTCTTGGATTGCTGCAATTCAAATGAGCACTTATGATAATTTAATCTGTTCAATAAAACCAAATAGTGACATCGTATAACTAATTTGAGATATTACTTTGGCAATATTTTGAAGTACCTATGGCCCATAAGCATTCTATTAAAGCATTGGATATTACTTAGGATACTAATTTATTTGGAGGTAAATTAATTCTAAATTTGTTTTGTAGTTGGTGTATGTATTAAGCGATCTTCACGTTAGGGAAATTACAGCTAGGTTAGTTTATGGACATGGGGTTAAACAGGGTTTGATTTATTAAGGTTATTATAATAAACTTTTTATTTGTGATGAAAAAAAAAAAAAAAAAATATGAATCATAAATTTGGTTTAGCTACTTGCTGAGAAGATTGTTTACTGTTACTAATTATTTGATGTACCGAACTTTAAGAATTGGTATCTATGCAATTTTTTGGGCTGTTTTCAAAGTATGAGTAACTGTGGAAGTATCATTGTACACAATACCCATTCAGGAGTAATTCTGAAGAACTCAAACTTTGTTTTATCAAACCAGGAGGCCACCACGCAAAATTTATAACATGGGTTGCTTATTTTCTGCGTTTTAATGATAAATATATTTTATTTTTTGGGTATTTTAATTATTGTTCGAGACTAAATTAAGTACTTTTACATTCGATTTAAATAGACAAACATAAGATATAAATAAAATTATTTATTGAAATTTTTAAATTATTTTACAGACAGAAACATGAACTATATACCACCAGCATTTTGTGTCCAAATGCGTTCCCCCATGTGTCCGTGGAAAGGACAGGCTCATAATAGTTCCTAACTACAAAAAAACTCACATATTGTGATGTATTTTTGGACCAAGTGAAATGTTTCTTTTTAGAGCTCTGGAGAAGGTTTGGTTGTCCTTTATTTTATTTTTTACTGTATAGATAGTGACCAGGGACACCCCAACAATGGCTTCAATCTCCTTTGAGTCCTTTTGAGCTTGAATCAGAGTGACAATGATTTTCTGATTTGGTTCCTTTGAATTCGTTTTTCAAGCTATCTCAAGGAAACATGGCGAGAGGAAAGAAATATAGCAGTACTCTATTTTTCACTTTTATCAAACTCAAAAAAGTTCTGTCATATTTTTTAAATTACCATCAAAATATTTTATGTATATTTCCCGACACCCTGCACGTAGGGGGTCCTTCATCCACAAAATTATTACTTTTTCTCATAACAGGGTTATTTTCTTCACATGGTGTATTTTGTTACCTCAACCTCCTAATTGTCAGTTTTTTCCAAATTTAATTTAATCCTCTGCTACTGAGCTGGGATATTAAGACCCAAAGATTTATAAAAATACCTCCTATTCCTTTTAATTGGCATTTTCGTCAAAACATTTTTGATTTCTCCTCAGAAATTAAATCAGATTATTTGCATTTCTTTATTTACCTTGATAGTGCCTGGTGTAGTATTTATTCGTATATTTGGCAATTTTTATTTGATTACATTTAAGTGTATATGTTTTGCTAAAAATCCGTTCCTCTGTTTTTCTTCTGATTTTTTGAATTTTTCTATTTTTTAATTTGAGGTCTGAGACTTACAACAGTAATTATAAGAACATCATATTTTGTGAAATACACACAACCTCATCAAAACAGATCGATACTAACTATTTATAATATATTAGTTGATATTTGCAAGAACAAAGTGGAGACTAGCTTAAAAAATAATACGAAATTTAAATGACACGTGGTTTGTGAATCCCCTCTAAAAGTAATGCATATTTTACGGATTAAAAAGCAAAGGGCTAACAGTTTATATAAATGATTGCACTTATATTAGTGATTCTCCTCACACAAACGTCAGCACACATTTAAAAGAAATGCCAGAGAGGGAAAGGAAATCAGCTTACTATGTAGGTACACGCAATAAACATAAAATGAAAAACTTATTATACATAATGTATGATTTTTTTTTTGTCAGAAGTGTGTATGCTGGTAAAAAATAAACGTTAGTATGTTTTAGTTAAAGAAGGAATAAAAATTATTTTAATAGCCAAAGGATTCAAAGCACATAATGCACTTATACAAACTTTGTAAGTAAGTGTGCAAAATGTGTTCATTAAGAAAAGTTGTTGAAGAAAGAAAGAAAAACTTATATTTTATGTCAATTTCGTAACATTGTTTTCTTAAATGAGTATAAATCAATGTTTTGTAAAAAAAAAAAAAACATTTTATGTAGTAATAAAGGTAAGACCCCTTCTCCTAGCAAAATATACAGGGTGTTCCATTTAAATATGAATAATAAATAAAGTTGAGTGATTTAAAATAGTTTATATTTCGAAATATTACAACATAACCAATTAGTTTCAAACAAAACAAACCTGAGCTCTATAGGTTACGTTACGTGGAGAAAATAGCCCTCGAATGTGAATAACGAATTTCCATTTGTACATTCCAAGCAATTGAGCGCTTACAAGATCATCGTCTACCCCGTCAGCAAGCCAGAAACCTCGGAGAAGAAGAAATGCTCTGTCAAAAAGGACAAACGCAGGAGACCTGGAGGAGTGGAAGAAAACAGTCTAAGTAAATCTACTTAAGTCCATGAAGGCCCTTACAAGAAATTTTAGGATTTAACACCACACTTTCCAGATAGCTATAAAAAAGTAGGTAGAAAGACCCTTGTGAGGGTAGAAAAGCAACTTATGACACAATGAAAGAAGCCTAACTCCTCCGTTGCGAGCCTCTTTTGAGTACTTTTTTTTACACTTTTGGCACCCCTTCAGCCTTGATACCACCTGTCAAAAGGAAAGTCTGCAGTGTCTTTCATCTAAATACAGAAGTCCTCAAAACCATTGTTCGCCAGCACTTGGACGCCAAGACAGAGAACTACATCTGTAGAAGGTGCCAGATCTTGCACCGCCGTCTGGAAGCTGCCATAGTCACTAAGGGGTGACACACACCCATTTATATGATTAATTTTGATGAAATTCTATTGTTAAATATTAAATTATATCTTTTTAAAGTTTAAAAACTCAAAGTGTTCAGATTCTAATGGACCACTCGGTACCAATAGGACAATCTCTTCATAAAGCTGTAAAACAGGCAGATTCTGGAATTCTTCCTGGATCTTCAACATAAACTTGGACTTTGTGTTACAGGAGGATCTATTGGTGTCTTGCTCATCTGTGTCCCACATAAAAAAAAGTCCACAGGTTGAGGTCCGTTCTGCTTGGAGGGCAAACACTAAGATCAAATACTAACATCCAGGTAGAGTGTGGTATAGATCAGAGACTTGCTTTTACCGTTAGACACTTCTAGTTCCTTCCTGAATCTTCAGTCAAAGGACCTGTCCAAGTTGATGAAGTATGCAATCTCAACATTGTCTCGTCCAGCGCGGATTACAACAAGTTCACTTTGCCTTTACCACAATTGTGGAATAAAATTATTAGGAAAAAAAATATATATTGATAAAACTTTGGATTATAATACTATTAATTTATTATGAGCTTCCTAACTAACTGTTTCTTAAAGTGAATTAATTTTTTTATCACAAGGGGAAAAAAGTTGGAGGGAAAATATTAAAATCTTTGTTTGATTGGCGTACTTTTGTTTGAAATATTCTGACGTAGAAACTAGAGAACATGGATCCGTAATTTTTTGTTTCTTGAGAGAAGAAGGAATTACCCTATGGGGATTTTGACATCCAGATTGGTTTTGTTTTGTTAGCAGTCATATGATTTTTGTACAGCCAAACACAGTTTAACTAATAGAAAAGGAGAAACGGTTGGTGCGTGTGCTTTTATTTACTTATTTATGCTATATGCACACACCAGCAATATTTCATAAATTTGTCTATACCGTTATTTCCTAGATCAATATATATTTATGATATACATCATTGAGCACTATATACAGTGACTCGTTTTCATATATTCATACAGAAATAAATACGCGCAAACTTTCCTTCATTAATAAAGATATCACGGCGTAACTTCACTCACACAAAAATTTAAACTGTATTTTGTTGTTAGCTATTAGTGTTCTAAAGCGTTGATTCGTTAAATTATTATTTTTTTAAAACTTATGACGAATTCCCAACAAATTTTGTATAATAATTTTATATTTGGAAAAATTGCCCTACTACCAACTTATTTTTTCCTTGTTTCTTTTCGAATGAAAAGTTGCGTTATACAATTAAGGTAATTATTTCATATAATTTACCAAGATGTATTTAAAGCTGTTTCATGAATATAAGAAGCATTTGTTATTACATTTATTAATAAAATCCGTAAATACAAATGAAAATTAAATGATAAATTAGCTAATTTGATATTATCAATAAATACTGAATTAATTCAATTCATTAATAATTTATTGCTATCTTTTTATTGATTATGTATACTTCAATGTAGACATATGTACATCCTATATCAAAAATAACTTTACAAAACGCATTTCTAAATATAATTCTAAAATAAATAAATATATACTTAAAAATGTCTGCCAAATAATTTTGCACAGTAATTTAGGAAAACATTCTCGTAAGTTATTAATTAATTACACTAATTAATATAATTTTTTAATCTAATTATTTTGATTATACATCTTTAGTGATAATAGATGCTGTAATTTTGAATTTACAATGTAAAAATTACAGATAATTTATATCATAGTTCAGAAATGAAGAATTTATTTTGACAGAGACGAAAATTAAGATTAAAGTTGGGGATTTAGAAAATACAAATCTGTTGGTACGCTAACAAAACTCTCATAAATCAGAATGATAATTTTGACAATTTGAAGTATGTCTTGAAATTATACATTTTCAGTCAGGCCTTTATTCAATTATGAGCAATGGATTGACCAGTAAAGAAAATATTTACTATTGGGGAGATAACATCTAAGTTAAAAGTGCGTCTGCTCATGAAGGCCCGAGAGTCCCACTGATGTTTTGTTGTAAAATTATAAGTATAGATGAAAATAATCTGCCGGAATGCTAAAAGAAAAATTAACATGGCTAACTTGTGTTAGTTGTCATAAAAAAGGGATCTGCGTAAGGAAAAAAAACTAAGTTTAACAATTAGAAAAGGTGATACGTGTTCTTTTGATTCATTTAGTTTATTATTTAATAAGTTGTGGGTATGTTAACATCTACATCTAAAAGAAGAATCATTAGCTATCTTTGGTTTAAATTGATTTAAAAACGCATAATAAAATATATATTATATGAATTTAAATATATTTTTACCATTTTGCATATACTTTTGCTATTTGAAATGTAGAAGGTCTTTTCTTTATAGCATCAATTCATTTTCTTTCCCCGAAATCATATAACAAACAGCTGATACTAACAAGAGTCATCTCCTCAAGCTCTTACTCAAATTTCGTCTCTACACCTGACGTTTCATTAGATTAGCCGTAAGCAGCAGCTTTAAGATGTATGAAATAAACACAAATACCTCTCCGTATGATGCCCGGACAAGGGCAGGAATGACTCATTTTCGATCTTCAATTCTACTCTGAATTGAACAAGTACTTAAACTTATAGTTCATCAACGTTACTTTCCTTTATTCATGAGCACACGCACTCGTGATTATACTCTATACTTATATGTACTCTAGTTAAGAATGCAAGAATAATGATAACAGCGTATGAAAATAAAAAGAGTACTGTTCAAGTTGCCAACAACAACAACAAGAAAACTTGCACACTAAAAAATACTTGGGATGTACAACTGTACAGAGTATAGAACTTGAGGTCAATACCATTGTAATACAAAAATATCCCATACTTTTTAAAATATAAAATATTTCTACAATTATGTTCTACCCATAAAATGGTTGACATAAAATAAAAACAAATGATTTGCATTTATTTTTTATATTAAATTGACTGTTAAACATGGTAAAAGTGACCAAAAATGGTAATTCTGACAATTTGAATAATATTTTAGAGGGGAAAACCTTATTTGTCATGACTTTTCAATAAATTAGTGATGAACAGCTCTTATTAAATGAAAGAAATAAACACAAATTCCTCTACGTATCAAATCAAGATCATAGTCAGGAATTACTACCTTTCGATCTTGAATTCTATTGTTGGGTATGAGCAGGATCCGAGATGAGCATTCTCAGTACCGCCATTTGGGGCTAAGTTGGGCCCTATACCAAGGGACCTATGCCTACTTAAGTAATTGAAAGACGACTTATTTTAGGGCTGAAACTTCAGAGAATACTCATCTCGAAATTCCTACCCCCAATTATTTTTTCATAAAATACTATACCTCATACAATAATAAATACAAATTAATATTTGGTAATTATGAACAAGCTCAGTAAAATAAAATCAACATAGTATACGTATAATTTTTGGGTGGGGCATTTAACAGTATTTAATTATGAGCACCAATTTTTACAACTTTAAATCTTAATATAGGGTTTAAAGGTTGTTTTTGTAATTAAGCCAATTCCAACATGCTTTTATGTATAGCTATGTACAAAACCATATTTATCATATCACAAAACTTTCTCTCTTGCTCCCCCTCCCAGCTTCTGTGCGCGAAAAAAAGAAAGAACAATGTTCAGCCATATTGGAGGATATTATATTCATATATTATACAGGTGTGCGCGTCTAAAACGGAAGACTCCTTTAAATTTTACGCCATGCATATACTCGTAATTTAATTGAGTTGAAACTGATTTATACTTCGAGGCAAGGATCTTAACTAGTTATAAACAAAACTCCAGCAAAATCTAAATAGCAACAGTGAAGCAACAGCCGATAATATGGAAAGACGTCGAGTCGCAATTTTGGAACTTTCCGCGTGGAGAAACACTCCCACTGAAATTGCCAAGGTTCTGAACTGCAGCCGCACCACCGTTTACAGCGTGGTAGCCAAAGGGACTCCTGAGGCGACCACAAGATCTAAGTCTAGGCTTCGAAGGTCGGACGAAATGGTTGCTGCCGTGAAAAAATCTGTCGAGGACAAGAGAGGCAAGGTCACCGTCAGCGGCCTCTCCAGGTAGTTCAACGTCAGCAGAAGGAGCATGGGCCGGCTAGTTAAGAAAGATCTTGGCCTTAAGGTCTACAAGAACCCCTCGTCAACCCCTCAAGCCGTAAAATTTAAAGTAGTGTTCAGTTTTGGACGGGACACCTGTATTGGTGACTAGCCTGCTGGTGAGTTGTGGGACAAACTGCCTCCATTTTTGGGAACACCTTTGAAAATTCCCAACAAGAACAAAACTGGCATGCAAAAAAAATGCCAAGGATCCTACATATTATTGTAAAATATCTCTTAGTTTCTATATTACCCTTTTTCATAAAAATCAATACATTGCACCTAATCAGAAATGAAAGCAAAAGCATAAAATGGTTGAATTCAAACAAAAACAAATGATTTTTACTCAATTTACATTTTTTTTCCATTAAAAATGATCGTCAAGCAAAGGAAAAATAATTAAACAAAAATATCAATTAGAAATTTAATAATTGTTTAAACATAAAAAATGAAATAGATTAATAGTTTCTATTGCAGCATCATTCAAATAAGGAAAATTAGAATGATTATTTTAATTTGAAAAATTAATTTCTTTCAGTGATATAATGCATCCATGAGCAAACACTCGATCAAAGAATACCACAAATACATTTACATACCATCAAAAAGAATAGTAAACAAATACTCCCACTTGTGATTTCAAAAGCTTTGACGTGACAGTTTTTATTGTACTTTTATATTTATTCCAATGAAATTATATCACGTAGTTTTTTTATATAAATTAAATCATATTATGTAAAGGCGTTAGTTCTACATACTACCTGTATTTATGTATGTGTAATTTTAATAAAAGAAATGTATGTGTTTTAAAGTATGAGTTTTTGCGGAGAATCCTTTAATATAATTAAGTATTACATATATAAGAGTGGCCATAAGTTTTCAACCTCTTTTTCAAAAAAAATAAAAAAATAATGGTTCTAATATGATTATTAAACTATCGTTTTTGAATTTCCACTCGAGATAATTTCACACGAAGAAACCGAGGGGGCTTATATTTCGACTATAAGAGGCCACATTGACTTGTCCGAAAATTTAATTACTGCTTTTAAGCCACTACTAACATTGAATACTTGTGTACTTCGGAACTCCTCCTAGTTGAAAGGTGACTTTTGTTGTGTTGTATTAGAAGAATTGCCTTCAAACCAGGCAAGGGCCAAAGGCTCCAAACAAATGAAATGTAATCGGTTTGCTATTAATATTATATATATTTTGACTGATTTCTATAAAAATATTCAAAAATAACAACATTCATATGTCTATCAGCAATAGAATATTCAATTATTGGATTAACTTCATCTCATGTATAGTAAATCCTTTCTTTAAAATTATTCATTTTATTTTTGGTTGCAGATTGTTCAATTTGCTAATACATGCTAGAACTTTTACAAAATCCTTACTTTAATATGCATAAGATCGAATAATACAATAACGAGTTGTGAAGGAATGAGTTTATAATACAAGCGCTTCTTGGATAATATTACGCTTGGGCTGTTCAGTTGTGAATTATCATGCATCGAGTATGGAGGTATCAAAGGAAGAAATTCGTCATATTTTACATTTTTACTAATAGAAAGGAAAAAACCCGCGTCCAAAGCAACTAAAAAAATTTGCCATGTATAAGGGGCCGATACTCTTTAAATTTGCGTTGCACAACAGTGGTTCGAGCAGTTTTTTTCCCGCTCAATTTTTCCCTCTACTGAGAAAAACTCGACTGTTTGAAGCTGGCCATCGTTAGAAAATATCATCAAGACAACACCAGGCCGCACACATATTTGATGACGCACCAGAAGATCAGGAAGCTCAGATGGGAAGTTCTTATGTATCCACCTTCCAGTCCGAACCTGGCACCGAGTGACTACCACCTATTCCTGTCTAGGGTATACGGGATTGGTTGTACAAATTTAGCCTCAATAGAGGCTTGTGATAATTGGTTGTCCGAGTGTTTTGCCAATAGGGACAAATGCTTCTATGAGAAGGATATTATACAGTTGGATTCTCGTTGGCAACAAATTATCAAACAGAATAGGGTATACTTGGATTTAATTGGATGATTGCTACACTTCTTCTTATAAAACATTGAAATTAAGTGAAAAATACGAAATTACTTTTTTCCAAGCTAATATATCATATATTAATAAAAAAGGGATTGTTGAGACGGAGTCATTGACCAAATCCTTTTTCGCTTCCATCTTAATTGATTTTTTTCTAGACTGCTCTGTACTGAAATTGTGTATCTTATCAAATTTAAAATTTCTTTTCTACAGAAGGCAATTTTTTGAAATTATTAAAAAATACAACCCTTTTGAATGTCTATTAAAGTGACTATCTGCACCCCCAAATTTGAACAAGGGAAAGGAACATTTAATTATCCCCACTGTTCATTATATAAATATTTATGTACTTATATTCTATAGCTACAATAAATTTTCATCATTTTGAACAAATGATTAAGATATCTTATTAATTATTATGATGTGATACAACCCATTCAAATTAACTGCGAAAACTTATGTAAATAACATACATGTAACCCTTATTTACAAGCAGAGAATAATTAAGTCTATTATCAGGGGAATTTCATTACATATATTGTACATTTTAGAAATGACATGGCAGTAATGCGTTTGAGTTTGATTTAGGAGTATATAGATATGAATTTTTTTTTTGCTGAGGAAAACAAATTATGTCACAAAAGGCTTTCAATGCAAATTATTGCAAATAACTTTTTTTTCTTTTTTAACGTCACATATGATTTGAACCAATGCATTAAGAATAACTTTACTCCAAAATAAATATTTTGTTAATAACTATATTTATTTTTGTAACTTTTGTTGAAAAATATAGGAACTTAATTGAGGTGAAATCCATAATTGAACTTCTTTGAACGTTTTTTACATTAACATAATGTAACGAAAGTACTAATAGCTTTGATTTAAAGGAGTGATTTTATTAACTTATCGTGGGTGTAGAACTAATGCTCTAATGGATCCGTTTAATGACTGTTTTTTTTTCATGAGGCTATAAATATTTTTGATAAACATTGAAATATTTTATTATAACAACTCAGTCGCCATCTTTGTATAATGATGCCTTCTAGGAGCATTATAGAAATTGAAGGTGCCTCAGTGCCTGTGATATTTCATTTATACTAATGGCCTATGACTAGTCTTTTGTCGACCCTTATTTAGTACTAAAAACTGCAGCCCAGTTCAGTCTTGGTCCTGTACCGTTCAATCTACATTTCAGTTCTAAAACTTATAAAGTTCGGTCCTTGATAACGTTGCTGAACTTTATTTCTTCTTTCACAATGGGAATAAAATAGATGAAGTAAGAGATTTATTTTGATATTTGGAAAATAATGCTAGAATGAACTGTAAACTGTTCAAAAAAAGTGTTAGAAATCATTAAATGACAGGGATCCGTCACCGAAAACAAAAGATTGGCATATCTATCAGACACGTCAATTAAAAGATATATAAATTTTGTAGGCGAAATCTTAAACAAGTAGATTGTTCATTAACATAATGACATTTGGAAAGATCAGAATAAAAATGAGAGGTTGAAAAGAAAGACAAACAGGAAACCAGGACTTATTATAATTTTTTGAGCATGGTTACGAATAACATAATTAAATATTTACTAGTTGAGAAAAAAACAAGACAGCACTTTTTTAATCAAATCGAAAAAAAGAAAAAATGGGCTTGGATTAGATGCTACGGTTAACAATATAGTAAGAACTGGAGAACCCTTTGCTCAATCATCAAGTTTTTAGTTTGAAGTGGATCCAACATTGCATTTACTTTTGTAATGGATTCGAAAACGAAAAAGAGCTGGAAATTATGTATTTTTTTGTTAGATACTTACTTCAAGGAAATACCCTGCAATCTTCTAATGTTAGAACAATTTGATTAAATCATTATTTTCTTCTTAGACGTAGACTTTAAATCTTAAATTTTTTTTGTAATACTTAATCTGTCAAACTCCATCTGACCAAATGAAAGGACCATTAGAAAAATGAATTAACTTAAATATATTTTGATCTAAGAAATAACAATGTAGGGGTATTTATGAAATATTGCGGGCGTGTGCATATAAGATAGAACGTGCATACAGTATGCGCTGCATATAGTGATCTCTGATGTATATCGTATACATATTTTTATTTAAAAAATAACAATGTATTAAGGAAATATTGCAGGCTGTGGATGTAACATTGAGTATGTACTATTTTTTCTGTTTGTTTTTGTCCTCATATATATATCATAATTCAAATGCATGTAAAGTAATGTTAAGATTTGAATAAAAGTTTGTACGTAAAAATGAATAAACTCTTGCATAAGTTTTATATTTAGAAGATAGATAAATTTATTTGTTTGTATTTGTTAGTGAGCGCAGTATTCCTCAGTCATCCATTAAATTTAAAAAAATAATCAAATTTTTATTATTATTCATTTACTTTTTAAGTACAGAACACATCATATGAATTGATAAATATATTAGGTAGTTTTGTGTGAGTGTCCTTAGAAATAACTGATAGTTCAACAAAGGCTTTCTTCTATATTATTAAAGCTAATTTGTTTTAGCCAACGTATAATTACTCGGGGGAACGCTGGGTACTACTGTTAGTTAGCTGTGTGTCTGAACAGACCCACAATCCTTTTTTGTTTTTATACGTGGGCAGTTAACGCAAAAACAAGCTAGTGTTATTTTTCTTAATATTAA
This sequence comes from Lepeophtheirus salmonis, assembly GCF_016086655.4. Classification (NCBI taxonomy): domain Eukaryota; kingdom Metazoa; phylum Arthropoda; class Copepoda; order Siphonostomatoida; family Caligidae; genus Lepeophtheirus; species Lepeophtheirus salmonis. The sequence goes on along the minus strand of NC_052143.2, from coordinate 31,554,131 downwards.
GCGATGATTACATATGTACTCTTTGACGAATTATCATCCATTTCTATCCATAAATTATTCCTATTCATCCTGGAGAAACACTGCAAATTGACCCTAAATCAGCCTAAATTGATCGTCACAGTTAAAGATGGATAGATTTTATATTCTTCAATTAAATAAAATTTAATTATTGTTAACATTCTTGGGTATCTTAACTCATCCCACAAATTTGAATACAAAGGCTGTTATTTACTCAAAATGTCAATACAATATTGGTCACTATTTATATGTATATGAAGTAAACAAATAAATGTGGATTTTCTTAATTTTTATTCAAGATTGTTTTTAGGTTGACGTATCAGTTTATTTTTGTACATCACATATACAAAACAGCCAAATATCTCATGGACATATTGAAAAACAAGCATAATATCAGCAACAGCAATTTCGTCAATACATGAGTACAAGGGGGGCTGTGTTAAAATCTAATACATATTTTTTAATTTACTTTCAAAGTCATAAGAAGAAACTCGTAAATGTTGTGATCATTAAATCTTTTTGATCGGTTCAAGCAATAGTTAAATAACATTTTAAGTTTACAAAGAAGAGTTTTAAGGTAATTTAACAGGTCAAAGCTCAATTTCTACTAAATTTTTATTTTAGCGTGTGTACTGGGATGTCCAATTTTGTAGGGGGATTTGTTCAGTTGGTCTTCTGTTGTATTTTTATGACAAAATTATGTTTCTAAAGTGCTAGTCTTCAAAAGGCGTGTTTTCACCTCTATAGCTATTTCAAAAGGACTTTTTTTTCGACAGCATTCTCTATTTGTAAAGGGATTCAAAAGATTACATTATAAAGTTAGGTTTCTGAATTTCAAAAGTTTCAATTTTAAAGTTATGTCGTTGAATTAAAAAAAGTTTAATTAAAGTCGCATTTCTCAAGTGATACATAAAAATATAATCTTATTTATCATTTAGAAGAAAAACAAATTGTAGCTCAACGAAATATTTTATATACTCAAGCAATCAGAACCACTGTAGTTGGCCAATTTTTTTATCTAGAGTGCTAAAAATATGCTCTTGAATGCGAAAAGTTGTTTTAAAATTAAATTTCCTCATTTTCATAAATTAACACCACCCCTAGTATAGGCATATTGATTAATAAGAATATATTTTTTTCATGGGAAATATTCCTTTTACGAAAATTAAAGACAATTTAAAGGATATTCCATTTTCTGAAGCGACAGAGTAGAATAGAGTTATTTCATTGAAATTTTGTTAATGCAAATACTAAATCTACCTATTTGAATACGTTTATATAAATTCCAATGATATAATATCAAATATGTCTCTAAACCATACCGGTAGTTGCATAAATACGCGGACTAATTTTAAAACTTTTATATCTCGAGGTTCCGTGACCGAAAATAAAAAAATCCAGCACAAGTAACTCGGCAAATCTTTTGGCTTTGTTTTTGATTTTCTTACACGCATCAAACAAAGTCGTTTACGAGGAATGACGAGGCCAAACGTCATATGGTTGCCACTCTCCTCCGCGCCAGTAGGTCTGTCAAGGAGATAATCAAGGACACTGGACTATCCAGGACTACTGTGCTCAAGATCCAGAAGCTTGTCTAGAAGGGAAAATATCTGAAAGACCTGCCCATACCCCTGGAATACCTCAGGATTGGCTCGCTGACAACTTGCCATTTTGGAACAAAACCATTTGGCCACCTCAATCACCTGATTTGAATCCCCTTGACGACAGTATGGGGTGGCAAATTGAGAATAAGGCCTGTGCTATCCGCCACCCGAATTTGGGCTCATTGAAGGCCAGTGTCAAGGAGTAATGAGCAGCCATGGAAGACCATAACATCATCAATGTGCGCAAGGCCCTCCGAGGGCACTTGGAGGATGTCATAACAGCTGATGGCGGTTATATTCAGTAATTATATTAAATTTTATACCAGAATCAATTTTCTATTATATAATACTCAAAAAAATACGTCATACGAATTTTATTACACATTTAATTATTTGCCACAAATAGTCCACGTATTTATGCAACTACCAGTATGTATATCTCTTCTTACATCGAAATTCTACTGATACTGGTGATAGGTTAATTAATTTATCGCCTCTTATCAGAGTCTCAGTGATTGTTCGAGATTATTTATGAATATAATTCTCTTATTTGAGTTGCAAATAAATAAACTATATCACTGAACTTTTTCTAACTGTCTTATATAACTTTTGCATGTAATGGGTTAAATATTTATTTTTTAAAGTTTAAGCAGATTATTAGTTCGACCCCGAACATCATCACACTACATTAATTTCAATTTAACTACACTAAACTAGACAGTTTTTCATTATTTCATAAATAAAAAAAAGAATAGTCACGATGAATTTATTTTTCTAAATCCTCATTTGTCAACAAGCCATTTTGATCTTATAGAAGAATGGGGTTTTTTTATACTGAGAAATATAATGGCTTATAGCTTCATAAAAAAATTCTTTGTTTCTTCAGAGGATCTCGCTTTTTATTTTTTCTTGTTTATTTTTTTTTACTCAAAAGTTAACATAAATCTTGATTTATGAAAAAACGAAGTATCCCATCAGCAGAGAGGGAGCAATAATAACATTCATGTAATTTTTTTTGTAGTCTTATAAAGATATAAATTTAAAAAAAATCCTATTTACCCTTATATTCCCTTCTATTTTCAATCTTTGAAATGATAAATATAACCAAAATGACACAGTTTTTTTTGTATTTATGTGGGTCAGTGAAGATTATAACAGCCATAGAATTGTAGGTCATAAGACGTCTGTATAAATGTTTGTTATTCCATATGTATAATGGAAGAAGACTTATATCTTACATAAAATTATATTAGTGTTGTTAAATATGTGTAGATAGGCAATATTTTCATTACTTTTGTGAATAAAGAATTTGATTAGCTCTAAGAATAAGGTGCTTTTATAGATTCAAAACGAAAAGGCCAATGTGTGTCTTTAAAAAAGGTAGATTGTACTTATAATCCTTTTAAGTTGAGGTGCTGAATATTGTAAATAAATAACAAAACCAAAACTGCCTCATAAAGAATAAAGGTGGGTTACCACATCTATCTTGCGTGTATTCGTCTAAGTATATATATATATCTATATAAATGATATCTGGAAAAGATTTGTACTCAAAAAATATCATATATATATTTATATACAGGATGCACAGCTATCTAGGCTGCCACTTTGGGGTGTTTTCTTGGACAAACGCAGGAATTTAGGGAGGTGGTTCTTTTTTATTAAGATATATGGTTAAAACTTGCACCATTTAGGAAATATAGAACCAATTGATGAATTTGTTGGCCCAAATATTTGGAATATTCTCGGAGCCCTCCTTGGAATCTTTGCAGGGAGCGACAATATAATATTTTCTCGAACTCTGGGACGCAGTCAGACATTCATTCGCAAGTTTAGTTGAGAATTGAGGCCTCCAAAGGATTCAGTATCCTGCCACACCTTAATAAAGTATCCAATAGCTTCAAGACAATTTTGACGACTTTATCTTGTCAAACGTTTGGCCTTCAAACTAGCCAGATATAAATCCAATTGATTTTTTTTTGTGTGAGGCACGATCGAATGACAAACCAACCAAACTCCCTGCTACACCAAAGCCAACTTATGAGTAACATCAACAAAAAATTCTACGATTTGCCAAGGGGCCATGGGTGAAGGGCTGCTCGTGACAAAATAAATGTAATATTTACTTTGGTAGCAGCGATATTTAATGTAGAATATAGATTTATTATAGTTCCGTCTACTGATGTTCTGTTCCTATTATTGGTCTACAAAAATTGTCCATTTAAAAAAAAATCCAAATATCTCTTAATCATTTTTGTAGGCACCATTAGCAACAATGATGGCTTCCGGGAGCCGGAAGAAGACCTGGCAAGTTCTGTGGATGTAGTCCTATGAAATAACGTCTTAGGGCTGGGTGTCAATGGGTTTGAGGGCTTGGGTGTTTAAATGACGGAAACAGCAGGCCTTCCTCTCGACATGAACCCAAAAGTTGTAGTCGAGGGGATTGACATCAGGGTAAAGGGGGGCAAAAGTGTCAAAATAGAGTTCAAAATAACTCAAAAAATTCTTGCAACAGATGTTTTGTCATAAAAAGTGTCTTAAATTAAAAAAACAAAAAAAAATCAAAATCTCTTCAATGCATCATTTTTATTTAGATTACAATAATGTCACTCATTTTTTTAATTAAAAGGGTTCGGGAAAATATTTTTCGTTGTGACATTTAATGGTAAAGGAAGGCATATTCATAAATATATCAATTTGATAAATAACTTGTTTTTTAAAAAGAAAAAAAGATTTTTTATTTTATTTACCTATACTTACAGAAATCAATGCATAAAAAGACAGATTGCTAGAAATCATTTTTTCAAATAAAAAGTATACATATAAGTTATGATTTTTTTAAATAGCTTGCAAGTGATTTAATATGTCAAAAGACTCATGAATCATCTATGTATGTATAATTGTAAGCATTTGTTTGCCCTCGTTGGACGAATTATATCATTTACATACAAATATTCAGCTGTCAGAACAAATATATTAATGTATCCAAAAGTTGTTTTGGCATGTAGATAAGTATATATATGAAAATGTGCGTATTTTTTGCAACACATTTCAGGCAACAAATTGTATAGTAATGAAAAAGATATTCCTTCATCGAACTACATTGAGTATTACTCAATAACTAACTAATTATCCTCTATGAATTCCCTCTTCTATATGAACTTACATTGTAAATTCTGCAAACGGAAGAAAATATGATATCATCTGTTTTTAAGCATTGCTAATTATCAAAATTGTCTAACAAATTATTTCAAAATTTTATAAAAAAAGGTTCTATAAACATACCAAATTTTTTATACCAAGTGGATTATTAAATCCTGAGCACTTTGAAGTTTAAACCTCAACAATATATATTTTATTCATCAACAATATAAATATATGTGTGTCTGAGCTCTCTTAATCATTTTTGTAGGCGCCCTTAGCGATAATGATGTCTTCCAGGTGGAGGCAGAAGGCATGGCAAGTTCTGTGGATATAGTCCTATGAAATGACGTCGCAGTGCTGGCTGACAGTGGGTTTGAGGGCCTTGGTGTTTAGATGACGGACACTGCAGACCTTTTGAGTGCATGTCCAGGGGATTGGCATCAGGGCTTAAGGGGGGAAAGTGTCAAAATATAGCTCAAAATAACTCAAAAGATTCTTGTAACAGATGATATATGTTTCCTTCATTGCTAGTGTATAAAATGGCCTTTTAACCCTCACATGGCTCTTTCTACTCACTTTTTTGATAGCTCTCCAGAAGGTCTGGTGTTAAATCGCGAGATCTCTTGCATGGCCCCTCATGAAATTGGGTGGATTTGCCAGGGCTGTTTTCTTTAACTCCTCCGGATCCAGTTTGACCTTTTTCTCTGAATTCTTCTTCCTCCCAAACGTTTTGGACTTACTGACAGTGTAGAAGGTAGCCTTGGATACGCCCAACTGTTTGGAGTGCATGAATAAAAATTTGTCGATAACATGTAAGTGTCATTTCCTCAATTTTAACGTAAGCTGGAGATCTTACGGTTTGTTTTACTTTGTAAGTTATTGCTTATACTTTAATGTATCGAAATATGAATTAATTTTAGTCTCTCAAACTTATTAATTATTGAATTAATAAGTTTTCAGATTTCAACGTACCCCCCAGTGTATATTCTTGGTTTATGCTCTGATCTGACTTATAAAACAGTTTTTTTTTAGCCTTCCTCTCGTACTTGGGGGTCTTTATATTATACGTGGATCCTGTCTTTGATTCTACATCAAAAGTGAATATAGTACTACAATATGAATCCAAAAGATGTATTTTCAAGGGTATAGAAAATCTTAGGGCTTTAGAAATTGAATCAGTTAATGCTAATATAATTACTCTTCATTAACGGAAACCCACCAAAAACTCTCTGTTATATAATGGAAAATATTGGCTTTCCTAAAATGCTTTTGTATCTAACAAGATATGTCAAAAGTTCAGAAGGAAATTGGAGCTGCCGGAGTATTGGGATAACACGATCGCAAACTCTTTGTGTAGACTTGTCGAAGCAAGATAATATTTTTAACACATGATACATCACACTAGAAGGACGATAGTATAGCAGTATAGCATCCCCCTTCATGGACTGTTGGTATAAAAAAGACAGCATCAAACTTTCAAAATTATGGAGACCAATTAATTATCTGTATTGATCAATATAGTTATGGTATTAGAATTATTTTGCATGGAAAAAATAAAAATAATACAGTCTGAGTACAAGTTCGAGCTATTAAAATTGGTGATTATAAAAATATCCCCTGAATTAGCATAGGGATAATTAGAAAGACTATAACTCCGAAACTTTCTTTATGCATAGTATTCACATGTTCAATAAAATATCGTTTTTGAAATGTCTTTGTGGTGGAAAAAAGATATAACACCACTACAAACATAAAATTGTTAAATGTGTGATAATAATTTCTGTTTTCGAAGTATTTGTATTTTCTGTCATTATGTTTTTTGTGACGATATATTTGAGAGCCAAAAAATAAAAGCTGACTTTAAAAAAAATGAACTTTATATTTATCAGAAGGTAAGAACATAGTATTTTGAAACTTTTCTCATTCAAAAATTGTTTCAAACCTACATCAAACATTACAAATATAATTAAAAAGTCGAAGATACTAATGAATGACGAATATCATTTATACTTTAGTCACAAGCAGAGTTAGGTAATAATAGGTATAGACATTATTTTCCGCATTAAATTGTGAATAATAATAACTTTTTGTAATTATATTCCATTAACTAACAAAAAGAAAAGTTCTTATCGTTAAATCATTGGCAAAAACCTGGAAAACTAATAAATAAGTATTTTCCAACTTTTGTTTAAGATTTTTAGGGAGTGTTATATTAAAAAAGTTTTACTTCGAAATGGGATGACAATTATTTTTCCTTTTCTTTCTTTTTCAGATTGATATTGATCAAGAAATCATGGATGATATGCATAGGTATTGTAAATATGATTTTTGTAATCCTTGTGAACGTTTTATAGAAAATATTCTTTTAATCAAAAAGGTTGATTTGATTAGTACAAAAAATTCTAAACATTATTAACTCTCCGTTTGTAAACTAAGATATTAAACACCCCAAAATTTATGAAAATACTCTACCGGTTGAGGACTCAAAAATTAGAATTTTTTTTAGGGCGTTTTCACTTAAACATATTTTTATATTTAGCCATTTTTATGACAAACTTTTGAAGCAAAAGTAATTAATTCAACATTTTTTTCCCTTTTTATTCAATATGTTCCCCTCCATTCGGAATGATGGCTTCAATACGGGAACTAAGGGAATAACTGCTGGTCTTGATTAAGTCTGAAGACAAATTGTTACACTCCTCCGTAATCACGGCCTTCAGGACATATATATTCGGGTGAGTAGTCTTGTTTGTCTTACTCTCCAAGACGCATAAAACCAGCGAAGTCCAGTGGGTTTACATCGGGCGAGGGCAAAAGCCAGAAGTATGCAAGACAGAAGGGAGCCATGCTCTCTTTGAAGAAATGCTGCACCTTCTTGAACGTGTGCCCCAGTCACTGTCTTGGATTAACACATAGTTGTCACTGGGGAACATGCTTTTCAACTATGGTAAGACATGGTACCTTTAGACCTTGTAGTAGAAGTCCGTATTGATTTCCCCGTTGGCCTTGACGAAGAAGGGAGGCATCTTGCTGCTGTCGGACGCCACGACCCGAGGACCATGACCTAAGCTGAATGTTTGGTCCTCAAGGTTCCATGGACTTGAGTTTTTGATTCAGCCAAGAAGGGACCATTTCTCCTATTTAGAACAGCGTCCATTGTGAAGATCTACTTGTTGGAGATCGACTTATACGCAGAGGAGATCGTACAATGTCGCCAAATAAAAAATTGTCACACCTTTAAAACCGAGGATAGATGGCTATGAAGACGATTCTAGTTTTTGAGTCCTCACACCGTACATTTATTTAAACCATCATTTTATCGTCAATATTTTTCAATATGCTTCAGAAAATACTAAATTTGAGTATATGCAATAATTTTTTTATTTGGATAATTGCACTGTTAAAGATGTATTCGTATATTTATCCATTTTTAATCAAAGTTTATAGTTATATGCATGCACACTTTGTATGTAAAGCTTTGGCAGGCTTTTAAAGTTCTTTCTTAAACAGTGGCCAACACTCTATATTATAAATCAAAGTTAACCGACTCCTAATAATTCCTATCAATGCCAGGTAATCCAGCTAGCAAATTATTAAATGGGTAGTGAGAATGTGTACCTGTTTCATCCACCCTCCCTTTAAATTGATCATGAACGACTAAATTTGAGTTGACAAAGTAGACTCAGGTCGACACTATAATAAATTACACAATTAAGTAATACCTATATGACTTGATAAGAAATTTCATCTATGACTCGAACAAAATCGCAAATTTTTTGTAATGAAATCATTTCAACATTAAAAATAATATACATAAAAATAACATTCTAAGACGAATCCTTTTTCCTTCAATGATTTTTACATTAAATTTAATGTCTACACAAATTATATCATGGATAATTAACTACTAATCACCTCAAAAATGTAAAATCGGACTTTACACAGATGTTTGTTTTAGTTAATGATCTATCTATTAACGTACTGTCTTTCTCAATAGATGAGAGATTTGTATTGTATTTAGGTAGTATATGATTTATCAAAAATATTCTTTATTTTAATATTTTCTGTATAAATACAGAAAACATAGATGGAGTAGATATGTTAAATCTTATAATTCTCTTACTCTGCTTTGTTATATGTATAAATATTTGTAATGTGTCAATATATACCATAATCATAATCTTTTTATCACAATTTTACGAGAAAATCTGATATTTTTTGGTTGTTTCATGGAAACAAAAAAAACAATAAAATATTTATAATTAAAGTCACTAAAAATCTCAGTAAAAAAGTTATAAAATTCAAAACCATATACTTAGTCGGAGTTAACTTTGATTAACTATCAACAAAATAGTTGTTCAATTTTGCGGTTTGAATAAATTATTTTTCTGAAATAAATCAAATTGTATTTTGATTCTGTTAGGTGTCCAAAATAATCTATATTTGCTTTGTTATGGAGCAAAAGAGTAAACGTGCCGCCATCATCAACCTTCTCAATGGATGGAATGACACTGACTGCCATTATGTCTGCACTTTAGGTTGGAAGGAGCAACTTCTTTACTGTGAATATTTGTTTTCTGTAAACAGGGAGAACTGATAAGAGTTCAGAACAAAGTAGAAATACAAATGTTGGACTATACAGCTTTTTTAGGCAGTCCGAGAAAAAATATGTGCAAAATCCCGAAATATCCATGAGAAAACATGCTAATGAGCACCAAGTAGGCAGGAGTTCATTGATGAGATTAATAAAAATGAACAAAATTCAAACTCCGCAAGCAACACCTAACATGCTGAAAGAAATAAAAGAACAAAGGCTCTACTCAGTTGTTACGCAATGAATCCGGAGGGGATCGTGATTTTTTTGCAAAATTTTTTTTAAGCTTTCAAAGAATTTAAAAATAAAAATGATGGGATATTGTTCAAGAGTGCCACAAGGATTTACTCAAATATCCTAAACATAAATTACTTTGAATGAAAATAAATCACCCTTTTTAGGATTCCATATGGCCACAAAATAAACCACCAACCCAATTTAAAATTCCTTGCGACAAAAGTTCTTCCCAATTTCAATGTAACATTCCCTGGGATCCAAATCTGCTTTCATCAGGACGGATCCCTAGCTCAAACATCTAAAGTTGTTCAGAACTGTTGTGGAAGAAAACTTTGAGAACTTTTGGGACAGTTCATGTTGACCTCCCTCCTCGCCAAATTTGATTATCTTTGGTTTTTACAAAAGTAAAAGTTGCATTGTCCATATACTATCTTTTTTAAAATTTTTCTTCCGTCAAAACTCCTTCCTTCTCGATTCTTTCACTAATATTAGAATTTGATATGAAATTAACGACATAGCTAAAAAAAATATTTTGTTCTTAATCTACGTTTTATCCTAGACGTATGCCTTAGATTATAAGTTATATTGATTGTGAAGTAGTTTATTTAAAAAATGTTATCAAATCCAATATAATCTTGATAACTTTTCAAATTAAAGTTACTATGTATCAAGTTATTGATTATTGATTTTCCTCTCCTGTCCCGAGTCTTTAAAATCAAACTAAAGCCTCGGCTGAGTATCAATCTTGTATATATGTAGTCTTAATAATTTTTTACTTAAGTTTAAAAAAAAAAAAAAAAAAAAAACCCCAAAAAAATAGACGTAGTAGAGCTTAGAAGTATAACTCTGCATTATAATTATGTTCGTGCTCAAAATTAAAGCAGTTTGTGTGTGTGTTTCTAGTTGCTTGTTTACTTAAAACAACATACATAAACTCATGTTTAGATTTTGAAGTAGATGAAAAAAAATATTTAATATAAAGTGTAGCTATTAGTGTTGAGTCTCGTTTCAAGACATAATTTTTCCACTGGTTCGATCTTAAGTATTTTTTTCTAAACAAATTAGGACTAATTTTTTGGTCCAGACCGTGACCATGGACAGAAATTTAATTGTTTCAAATCGTGGATCGTTTTTTTGGTCTCAATCTATGAAACAATTTTTTGATCTCAATCTACGGACCAATTTTCTTCCTTATCCTAATTTTTGAGCTGTAGGTACAAATATGATTTATGCAACGGATTCAACTTCATATGACGTTATTGTAAGTCGATGTTCTCAATATTGAAACACAACTGACGTCATTAAGAATGTATTTTTAGAATCGATGTAGCCCAAATTTTAAATGAGACTGATCCGGACTGATTTTTTTTCTTGGAAACCATTTAAATCAAGTTCTTCTTTGAGATCAGTCCATACCAAACTTCTTCAAAGGATCGAATTAGTTCAGTCCCTTTAGAATCATAACATTCTCATAACGGTCTAGGATTTTCTGACTCAAATCTATTTCCAAATTAAAGTAAACAAATACGTTATTGGTTGCACACCAGAGATGAGTTTGCACTTGCATTTAAGCCTATTATTTGTTTTTGAATACAAGGACCATGAAAAACTCTGGTAAATATATTGATGCATTCATTCCACATTCAAACATAATACTTAGATAAAGTTTTTTTATTGCATATCATTAAAGGATATTTACCATCTCAACCGAATAATCAATATTTCTTCGTAAATGAATTGTTCTAAATACAATTATAAATGATAATTCATAACATAAATTCATTACATTCTTCCAGAAATGACTAGAAATAATAAAGAAATAAACGGTAAAGTGGTATATTCAAATTTAAATTACAATGAAATATACCTTGCGCACTCAAACACAAACTGTCAAAGATTTCCATCTAATATCGATTAATTAATTGCAGCCATTTATACATTTTTTTTATTTAAATAATTATTATTTAAATTAAAAGAAGTGTTGAAATATGTAAGCAATTTATAATTATATATGGTCTGTATTAATTTTTTTATTATTGAAACTGTTTATTTTATGACGCCTCTAATGATTTAATCAAAATAGTTTGTTGATTGAAATACACGGTAATAAGTTAAAGAATACAAATATAGGTAATTAAGATTTAATTTAAAAATACAAAAAACCCATTCTAGCTTGTATTGCCAGTGGTATTTATACTTTGCATGATAATATAATTCCATCTTTTTATTAAAGTTTAATGATAACGTGAAATCATTTTAATGTATTATTAGTTTTATATACGTATTATAAATGGGTCTATCGGGTCTCAATTGGCTATATTAGTATATATTCTTCGGTCCCAAATATGACATTATAGGTCGAATATGTACTTTATGTATTTTTAGATTTTAATTTTTTTTATAATATTGTGCAACTTATTTTAAATAAATTAAGAGTCCTCAGATATACTCAATGATTTTTTGGTTTCCATGTGTTATCAAAGATAAAAGTGATATAACAAAATTAAACCCTATTAAACATGGTCAATTTTGATCCATAATACCATTGTTGTTTTTTAAATAGAATGATCTGTAGACTAGATTGGCTCTTACTTAAGAAGGTCAATATTTTATTTTATTTCCCTCAACCTCTCTATCGACTTAAAGGAAAAGTTGTCGGCTAGGTTAATGTCATTTTTTCATTCATTGGGAGATAACGATAACAATCAATGCAAAATCAAAAGACTTGACCTTTCACTTAGTATCATAGACGTGCTATTAAGGATATTATTACTCTTCGCCAAATTTTAAACAAAAAGATAAGCCTATCTCTCCCACCTTGGATACTAAATAAAGGCTACCTCTTCCACAGATACGAAACTCTTTGCTCAGAACACCATCTACCGTCCAAAACCAAATATTGACACTTTTAAGCATAGTTTTTATTACAAATCGACTAGTCTTTGAAATTGCTTTCGCAAGGTAAGTGAGGTTGGCCTCAAGTGATTTTTAATTCTGTGACAAATATGGTGATTGAGGTGTGGTGTTGAGTATTATCACTAAGTCCGTTTCTCCCCCCTCTCAATCTTCTTTATTATCTTAAGCAATTTTATATATGTGTACTTTTTACTTGTATTTGCCTATAAATATCCTGGCAAATTAGTCACAACCAGCTGGTATGAGTAAGTAAATAAAGTGTCTCCTTCACGACTTTCACTCTCTCTCTCTCGGTCACGTCACAACAAAAGGATATTCACTAGCGGAGGATGAAGAAGCAAGTGCCAAAATGAAATATTAATTAAATTCCTAAATGTTTTACAAAGCCAAGTCGGATTATGAAGGGAATCAAATAGAAAAATCCCTTGCACAAATACGTTTTCTGCTGAAGACAGTAAAAAAATGTATTTGCAAATTTGGAGGCTTCTCACGCAATTTGTATGGCTGTACAGTAGAATGACCCTAAAAATCAATGTTCTACTTTATTTAGGGGTAAAAATAATAAAATGAAAATAGGACAATCTAATTTCCATATAGTCTATTTGTAGATATAACTTATATCCTTTTTAATAAAATAGGGGGGAAAAAATCAATTTAAATAATTATTGCTTCTAATATATATACATATGCAAAAAAAACCTACTTAAATTTGCATAACGAATTAATTAAATTAGAATACTTCTTTGTTGTTTATGAAGCATGGTAAATAATGATGAAAAGTCATATAACTTTCCACGTACTGCATTGATGTTAAGAAAATTATTATGATATATGGGTGTTCTTCATTTTTTTTCTATACCCATAGAATAGGAAAAAAAGTTACGAAAAAAAAATTGTACTCAAGAATGAAAAAACAGCGTCAACACCACTTACATATATGTATTTATTGCCCACACGCAATATTTGCTTCTTGTAGCATCATGGAATGATATTTTCTTTTACTTTACATATAGTACAATATGTCTTCTCATATTTTGGAAATGGATTTTTTTATTAAAAAATAAATGATTTCACAGAAAGCTAACATAGCAGGAGAATGGGAAAAATTGGGGTTAAACTCGGTCAAAATTGATTTGGTATTATTTGATTTTTAATAGAGTGATCTGGATGGCTATTTCGATCCCAAACGCAATTGAGACCGTATAGTTTTTATTAAAAATAAATTGTATGCCAAAAAAACAATTTAATTGCAAATGGTATGACAATAGTCAATATAACATCAAAATGTAAAAATAAGTTTTTAAATTCGGTTCGAAATCGTTTTTTTATCGATTTGGTCTTGTATTATTTTTTAAAGACCAATCTAAAGCATTATTTCGGTCCAGGCCGTGGGCTTTTTTTTTTAATGGCATGAAAAGACTAATCATAAGATTATAATGTCAAAATTAGTTTTTAAAATCGTTTCAAGATCATTTTTTTATTTGGTGTTATAAGATTGTTTATTGATATTTTGTTTTAAATATTGGACTTTTACTAAAAAAAAAATCGTATTACAAAAACAAAAATAGTAGCAAAATGTAGAGACTAGTATTTAAACTCGGTCTGATATCTTTTTTTTTCAATTCCGTCTTATTTGGTTTTGAAAGACCGATTTGACCGATATTTATCATCCTCGACCGAAATTTTTGTAAGGTGCATGTCAAAATGTGAATCAAAATTTTCCATGAAAAAAAAAAAAAAAAATCACATTAAAAAACGTCATTTTTTCTCTTATAATAAATTTCTTACAAAATGTAAAAAAAATGTGGCATCAGATCAAGAACAATGTTTTTTACTGACGTAGTTTTAAATACTAAAAAGCGTTCCAGGCTATATTTGGATCAAATCAGTTAATATTATATAGATCTCAGACTGGGTTATGATCTCCATTTTCATTACCCAACACTAGTGTAAACCTTATGATTTGAAAAGACATATGTTAAACTTTCTTTTATTTCTTTGATGTTCCTATTCCAAACATTAATTTATGTATGCTTATATCTATTTATGTATGTACGAATATGCAAATGAATTATATATGCAGATCTTATCACGTTGTTTTTTTAAAGAAGGAAACCTAGAGAAAAAAAACAAAAGATTGATTTATCTATTTGTGAATGAAAGTAAACTAGAAGTTAATGCCCATAACGACATCATAATGCATAGAACTGATGGCTAATTGAAGCAGTGTCCTGGATCAAATTTGTTCGTGGGAGAAGTACATTATAACAAATAGTTGCCAGTTTTTTTTTGTTTGACTGGTCACGTAGCTTCAGTGTTATTACAGCAACGTAGAACAGTTAATTCTTAATGGTGCACAACCATTTTTCTGCCAGAAGTCTTCCAAGAAATCCGGAAAAACATGAAGAGCCGAATAATTCTTCATCATAATAATGCAAGTGCTCACACTTCAGATCAAAACTTTTCTGCATGTCAGAGCATCGAAATCATTAATCGCCCATTCAACTAAAATAAATTACGTGGTCAAGCGGTTTTTATCACCAAATGAAGTGACTGATATTTCATGACCTATTTCTTGGAGTTACCTCAATCAAAATGGAAAAAATGGTTGAAATGTATGCAAAGTATATTGATCTTCATGTAGAAAATTTTAAAAAGCTATAAAGCCTATTTCGCTAATAAGTATTATGCTTTTCATTTTTAGGCCAGAAATATATGTAAATAAAAACCTACATAATGTACCTGCAGAAGTTTTGATTATTCTTGGCTTAATCGGAATGTATGGGGCTGTAATGTACTTCTATACATTGTAGGCAGTCTGCATGAGGATGTCATGGGTCTGTTCAACTTTTTTACCACTTCCATTGGCGAGGAGGAGAAGGCACACGCGTTGTCTTTTTTGTTGTTGCTCTGACAATTTACCGACATGAGATAAAATCATAACTTGTTTATTTTTGTTTCAGCTATTGTTTCATTGCGTAAAAAACCTCAAAATACAAATAAGGGAGCATAGAGTCTTAATGAAATGCTATTACAAGTTTTGGGTTCACACTATCTGGGTATAATCAAAAATAACACTAAAACTTCCAAATGCATGAATTACATACATAGAATCACTAAGTAGTTCTTAGTTTTATTTAGCTTTTATGAAAAATGATTTTGTTTTTTCTTTTATTATATTACCAATGGGTTTTTGTTTGTTTGTCTGATATGATCATATAAAAAATACTTTTTTAAATAACTGACAAGTTATTTCGTGAATAATTAAGTTTATGTGAAACCTATTTTCACTTTGTATTAATTGAATAAGGTATAAAAAGAAAAAGAGATTTAACATTTTTAGGGCCTTTTTTTCTATTTGAAGAAATTATTAATTCCTTCAAGGTGAGGAATAAGTTGGGTTTAACAATACCGATACGTTGCCATGGGCTAATAGATAGAGGGAAAGAATTGTATACCTAACTTTTTGATACCTTTTATGTAGCTTTATACATGATTATGTTAGATTTTACTATTTAGTAGAGGAATAAGCTACAAGTCCAAGTCCAGTCTCAAGTATTTTATTTACAAGCCCAATCCTTGAATATTTTTATCGAGTACAATTCGAGTCTTCATATTTATTTGGAGGTAATCTCATGTCCATAATGATAATATAGGGTCTACAGAGTTTAATTTTATCTTGAGTACAGCATAAATTAAGTTTCAAATCCAAGTTAAGTGGCAATTCTCGAGTCGCAGACCCCACCTATGCTATTTAGTTAAAGGTAAACTTTGTAGCGTTGATGACAACATGTCATTGTATCTAAGTATGGAAGTAACGGACGGGAGGAAGAGCTAATAAAGTAGACGATTGGTTGGGCATACAATCATACACTAACTGAAATTTTACAGTTATAACTATTTAAAAGGATGTTGACAAAACTACAATAATTTATTTATTGCGGCAATGTATAATTTAAGGGCGTTGCCGAATCGTACGCAAATTAATTTTAAAGTAAATACTACAGACTGATAAAAATTAAATTTTACGTATACTTGATTGTTTTATTATAGTAGTTTAAATGCAAGACAATAGCTTACACTTTTATATAATTAAGACTAATTTAAAGTATACACTTACTATTCCATTAAATACCTGTAATATCTCCAAAATATATTAATAATAAGGTCATTGTGCATAGTTTCTTCTTAGGGAAGACTAAATTGTGTTTATGAATCCTGGATGTCTTTAATTTTCTCCGAAATTGTTATTCTTAACTTAAACTCTTTGCTTATAAATAGACTTTTGAGCGTTGATTATTTTTATTAGTTTGTTAAAAAACAGTATTATCTCGTCTTATGGCAAAATAATACAACTTCATGAATGATAAAAAAATTTCATTTAAAATATACCATAGGAATGATACTGTGAAGGACTGTGTCAATGTATCTAATCAGGATATATCCCAAATTGAGATATATACTCATTTGCAAGCCTATATACATATATTTTTATACGTAAATTCAAATTCAAAATTGTATTTTGGACGCCAGAAAAATAAATTAAAAAGCGATACACTTTATATATAAAAAACTATCCAATTGTTGATCTAATTTGGAAGAAGGGTCTTGCTATCAGAGCAAAGCGATACCAAGTAAAATTGCTGAAAGGAGTGAATAGGACCATTGAGTAAATATTACGGATGACTTTGGCATGGCACTTGATCTTCCAATGGTTAGTATTTACATCCGCTTAAAATTTTAAACTGGCTGCAATGCATTTTGACTGGTATTCAGTAAAAAAAAAACCTAAAATTTTAAGGAATTTACTCATTTTAAGTTTGTATTAAACAAAAATTACTATGAATAAGGTCAAAACCTCTAAAAAAGTAACTATTAAAAAATTTATTTAAATCAAAAGTTCACATGAATAATTCCTTTTGACATATTATTTGTCTAATATTTTTACATATATGATTGTACTTAACAAAATTTTTTGGACTGAAACATCCATATATATTGGTGATAGATTTTTCTCTTTTATATGTCATAGTATATTGAAAACATCCTCTATCAATAATTTATGATTAAATTTGCAAATCGATTATCTTTATCAATGAGTTGCAATATTGATACAATATATGATTTATATAGTGTTATGATTTTAGGCATTCCATTTTACGTATGAGAAAACAAGTTAGTTATTTTGTAGACATGATTTCATACATTTTAATTTTTTTATTCAGATTATATATTACTTAAACTAATTTGAAATATTCAATAATTTTTTTTTTCCTTTTTTGGGCTATTTATACAAATTACAGGGTGTGCAAGCTGTCTGTGCTGCAAAAATGGTTTTTTTTTTCAAAAGGAATTTTCTTTCGACCAGATATCAGTTGAAAAAAATAAAAGAAATTCTGAAAGTTGGATAGATTTTGATTTATTTTATTCAATAAAATTACCTCTACCCTCAAATTAAATCTCTATACGAACATGAAAATTGAAAGTAAATGTCTACTCTGAAACAATTACCAATTGAAATACTATTGTTACGACGTAAAAATCATTTAAACGTACCCAAAAACTTTCCGATCCCAAAAGTTGGAAGACGCCATACTGAGAAAAATCTCTGGTTTCTACATAATTTAGCATACGCGTAATTGGGTGTATTTTGTCCATATTTAATACCTTTTGTTTTTTTCAATAGTGGGTATCAACGGGTAAATTCTAAAGCAACGTCAATATACCATTTTTCTAATATAGTCAATAATATCCTTAAACTAATAAACAATTGATTTGACAAAAATATTTCTTTAATAATTTTGGTAAATTGTACCGTTACACTTTTTTGAGTATTTAAAAACTTACATTCTGCACTACTCGCTAGACATGTATACTAAACCAATTTGATTTATTTCATCATAACCCTCCGTTTGTGTTTATTTATATATATCATATTATTAAATATTATTTTTTTTAAATTTCTTCCATTTTTATTTACATCTTTTTTGACTATCTTAGTGTAATTATGATGAAATAAAAGACGTTTTATCGATGTCCTAATACTTATTGGTGATTACATTGGCATTGAAAGTGCTGGAAATGTTAAGAAATGTTTTTTTTTGCTATTTACTCAAAACATTTTCTTTAAAAAATAGCTTTAATCCCATTTGTCGTTGAATAGGCATAACAAAAATTGAACAATCTTTTTCAAGGCGTTCCATACAAAAAGAAAAACAAAGTACTTATATTTACCCATAAAAAAATCTAAGTATAAAGTCTAAAAAAATTAAATTAAATTAAGATGTGTATATTAGATATGAAAAAAGAGAGATACTTTAAAAAAATACTTTACAAAGATAAGCCTACAAGTTAAACAGAAAATTATTAACATGTATAAAAAAATTGTTATTATATATTATTAAACCAGGTTTTTTATTATACAAAATAGTGGTACAAAGTGTATTGACACCTTTTTTTGAGGGCTATGTCCTCGATAATTAATTCTACTCTCATACCCCAATTGATTTATGTATTAGGCTTTCAAATTATCTTAATATTTAGGTCTTACAAATGAAAATATAATAGAAGTATAAAATAAGGTAAAAAATGATTTGATGATTCTCACGACATCTTTTTTGTGAGACACACTTCAAAAAGAACTAAAAGGTTTTTTTTCCTTATTATTTAGTAACATTTAGGTGTTTTAAAAAGAATATTATATTTTATTTGAATATTTTTCTTCATAAGGGTATGAAATTATTAGACTGACATATATTTTAAAGCTCTTCTATTGAATATATAAGCAAAGCTGTAATAACTTTAATTTATAAAAGATGACGACATTCCAAGTCATTTTTTTATTCATCTGATATTTTAATTCATACTCAAATATGTGGATCAAAGATTTTTGATTTTTTTAAAATCCGCATAAAATGTCCTTTTTTCTTTGCATTTTGATATAGTGTGTATGTCATATTTGAGTTTACATATAAAGAGATACTCACAGATCGAGTTTTTATAGGGATGTTCACAAAAGTGAGCTTGCTTTATATTTTAACAATCATTTGTTTTTATTTATGAATATTGTTTGTATATTCAAAGACTACAAAATGGAAGACAAAATAATTATTTTGCTTGCTTGCCAGAAGACACCAGCCGAGATTCCCAATGACCTTAGGATCAGCCCGACGGTTGTATACGTTACTAAGAAGCGATTTGAAGTCAAAGGGATAGTGGGAAGAAAGGTAGGAAACGAACAGTAAGAACTAAGGTCATGATTAAGCTTGTCAAAAAATACCTTGCTAGAAATTATAAAGATTATTTGCAGTAGGATCACGAAGATTAATGTGAGCGAGCGAAGTTAAAGGATTATTCAAAATAATTTGGGAGCAAATTAAAAGCAAGGAGGAAGAAACATCTCATTACTATGGCAACAAAGTAGAAGTGGTTGTCTAGGGGCAAGTTTCTTTTAAATGAGTCCGGAAACATGTGGCCTCCCAGCTCGCTCCCGATCTAAATGTTTTAGATTATAAGTAAAGGTAGAGGGAGTCTCACATTCCTGTAAGATCATTTGAGTCCGCCATCAAGGCTGCATCGGCAGACTTGTCGGAGGAATATATCGTAAGGTTAGTGAGCTCTTCAAGAAGAAGGTGGAGTCCCTCATAGAGGCTGAGGTAGGCCATATTGAATAAAAAAATGTCGATTTCAGTTTTAATTCACTGGAAATAAACTTAATTTTGTTCTGACTGTCTTCAATAATAAATTTTAACATAGTGTAAAAAACAATCTATAGTGTAAAATTAAATCTGACTCATGAGATATTATAAAGACAATTTTGAAATTCATTTGTATATTACATAAATGATTCTTACAACAATTTAATACTCATCTTCTAAACAGTAAATTGTTTGTTTGTACGGTTGACTTTTGCATCCTTCTAACGAAAAAACTAATATAAAAAGATTTATAGCTTGATTAGATCTAAAAATTGACATTAAAAGTGTGTTTTTTCTCTTTCAATGTATTTATGTAAGTTTAACGTATTACTATTTGGATATTGAGGCTTTTTCTAAAACACTTACAAATAATTGGATATTTAATTATAAATTAAATTGGATTTTGTAAAAGCATGATGAAAATAAAGATAATTTGTCTGTTTTGATAATGCCCGGGTTACAATAAAGTCATGTATCATGTTTTACTTTTAATTGAGTAGCATTTGTTTCTAAAAAAAACAAAACAAAAAAGAAACAACATATGGAAATTTAAGTATAAATGATTATTACGTAAATATTAATACAATTGTTCAAAAAATGTATAATAATCTTATTTGCTTAGATCTAAAACCATATGATTTACTTTAGTTCAAAAACCAAATTACCATTATCTTTCTAATGTTAACACATCTTCAATTGAATATTTTCTATATCCTTGAATGTAAATAGGAATATATGTTCAAAATTCCTACTGAAAGGATGACCGGAAAATATTTTGAAGATCATAAAAGGAAAAACAGATAATATGTGTTTATTTTATGTGAAAATGAGTTATTTTAACATTTATAAAATCTTTAAAAGTATTAAATACTTTACCCGTCGCTTTTTGTATCCACAAAAAAGTTGTCCAATAAATAAACCCATAAAAATTTTCAAGCCATTAGCTCAGAATAAAAAGTGGTTACATTCTATTTATCATTATTGCAATAATATTATTTGAAAAACGGGAAAATTTGTTTTATCAGGATATTTTATAATTGTATTGGAAAAGTTATGTACTTTTCTTGTTTTCTATTATTTTTTATCTTTTGTGCCTGCTTGTGACTTTTATACTTAGTTTCTATATTGGGATTTTCTTGATTGGTTCATTCCAAGTGTGAAAAAGCTCCGAATGAAAACAAATATTAACTTAGAAATGTTCGTCACTTATTTTGTGAGCTATGCTATAGGTTTATTTTGTGACTTGTAATTTTCCCGTAAACATTTTTACCGAAGGTAATTTTGTCTCTGGGAGATTTTGTGGCATGATATAATCACTCTCTTTTTATATCTTATATAGGGTGATCTATAAGTCTGGGGTCAGCAACTTCAATTTCATATTTCTCCTAGATGCTATATATTTTTTAAAAAGCCCTTGATCTTCATTCGTGAGGTTGTGAAGGTCAATAAACGTGGCTATATGGACAAGTAACAGTCCCAAGTGTTTTGTGAATCCAAGGAAAGTAATGGGCAGGTTCTTACTAATATCAAAACGGAGCACCTTCACATATTGCAAAGTCTGTGCAAAAGTTTGCCAGACCACTTTCGAACACTTTTGGGGCAATGATATGTACCCCCTTCTTTCCCAGATCTTAATTTAATGGACTTCTCCATAAAGTCCATTCTAGAGAGGGAGGTTAGTGTGACTTCCTACCAAAGCGACGATAACTTGAAGGGGGCACTTTTGTGTCCACATGGGACACCTTAAGGAAGGATATCATCCGTACAGCGTGTAAAACAGTTCCAAACGTCTGAAAACTGTTATAGTTGCATATTTTAAAGAAAATTCAACGGTAATTGCAATACTGTAAAAAGAGGTTTCGAGAAATAAATATTTTTGCATTTTCTTAGGTGTTGAAACTGTAGCAAGACTTATAGGTCATCCTGTATGATCGGTTCATTTTATTTAGTCTTTACCTTTGTATCGCCCCAGCTCTGAAAAAAATGGAAAGTTGTAAGGAAATAATGAAGTAATACCAGACAAAGGAGTACCAGGTCTGGGATCATGAGTTTATTTCAAAAGTGCTCATTAACAACTACTACATTACTCATAGTCATGATTTTAGTTGAAGCTCGCAGAAATGTAAGAAAATTCATCTAAAAAGAAACGAATGTTTCAACAGTAAAGACTATAAGTAAAGTCTACAATATACAAACCTCAAAAGGCAGAAATATATCATGCGGCAAAATTTCCAAGAGGCAAAAATATTCGTGGTAAAATTACCTAGAACCGTTTATTTTATACTCATGATGTCATGAGTTATAAATTGAAACTAAGTAACATATGATACTACTTGTATGTCAATCATAATGGTATCACTTCACATCAAGTTTTTCAAGTCTAAAATTTTATTTTTTCAACCCTTAGAGAAATTATATATAAGTTTCAACTGATAGTATGACATAATTCACGACAATAGCTGAACAATTTTCTTTTTCAATGAAAGGTATCTTTAAAATAGAGAAAATTAAATTTCAAGTTCATTTTATAAATAGTAAGATAATGTAAATTGAATAACACCTTACTTACAAGTTAGTGTATCAAAGTTGTGTAAAAATTTAGCAAGGAATAGTTTTATTGCATTTTCAGTAACTTTTTTCTGAAGAAGGGCCAAAGTTATTTGAATAAATTGATAGTAACTATATCATTTTAAACTATTTCTTAATTAATGAGTAAAATATCCAAACTTTATCAAAAAAAAAATAAAAAAAATCTCAGATTAAAAAACGTTACTGCAGACACAACCAAAATACATTTTACTTTTAATTGTTCCTTTCTGTAATCACAGTTTTTCATTGGATAAATGAACTGATTGGAGTGACTATGGATGACTCACAATGGCCAATACATATAGCAACTAATATCACTATTTGGTTCCTGTACCTCCGGTGATTACGACCCTGTTATGTTCGAATAACCATAGTATTTTGATAATTGTTTATAACGTCCATGTCTAAAACCTTGGAAAATATCTCTCTCTATTAATAAATTAACGTTGGACTCCTGAATATATATAATAATATCAACTCCTGCTTCCCTCATTCTGAAAGGATGTCTCATTAGGGGAATTAGGGCAATTCCATATGCAACCATGAGATACAATTTGAGAAATCAGTGAGTTGATGCAATTTGATCGAATTGTGTGAAACATCTCCCCTTTTGCAAAAAAATGTTTATATTGTCGTGAAAAATACTTTAAAAAGTAATATTAATTCAACTTAAGAGACATCTTGGGCGTAAAAATTGCTAAATAATGTATGAAAACACCTCACTGGGTGTAATGTATAGAGTACTTATGACCCGTATACCAATAAAGTATTTTTAAAGAAGGGGTATATAATATGGTTTGAGGAAAGCAGTAGCAAAGTTTCAGACAATGGTGGCGAAAAGGTATTCCTTGGATACCATATCTCAAGAAAAGTGAAACGGGATGCAGTTGGTGAATATAATTCTAAAGGAGTCCTTAGCTGGGAAAAGTTATGAGTGTGCTTATTAGCCATATTGTTTATTCATATTTTATATGAATATTTTTTTTAGCAAGTAATTTTTTTTTGAACATTTCTAGAAATCGACAGAACCTCGAATCTATGAATTGTATTTTTCAAATACAATATTATTCCTGCTGTGGTTTTTTATTTGTTTTAACAGAATTTAATTATTTTATGTGTGTACATTCATGCTTGTATATGCTGTATTATTCTCCCAAAATTATTTACCAATGAAATGGGTGATATGTATATATTAAAAAAATAGATAAAGGGAGGATCGTATGAAATAAATGAAATCTTGCAGGTTTTTAATTCAACTCATATTTAAAAAAAAACATAAAGTGGGAAGAACTTTATTTAATTTTATTAAAATGAAGGTGACTTTATATAAGGTTTAGAAACTAGTGAAAGAGTAATCCCTGGTGCCTTCAATCATAATAATTTTATTTCTCTAAATTTGCGATTATTATTAGTGATGGGACGATTAATTGGAATCCGGAATCGGAATATTGATGTGTTCTCTGGAAACTATTGTTTGATTTGGGATTTCGATTCATATGTACTATTATTTATTAATGATATTTAACTATTTATTATTTTTCTTAGTTACAAAAAGAATATTAAATATATCCGTCAAGGCATAGAAGACGCCCATGTACATTTGTTACTTGAGTCTTTTATTTTATAAATGTTGTAAAAAGATAATTTATGATAAAAATGCTCGCAAACTGAGAAGAAACTAATTCAACTCAAACGAAACGTAAACAAAGCGATCTAAATACATGCAGTCGGTGCAGATATTGTTATTTTAGGGGAATAAGTTTGGTAAAGGGATATCGCCTTTTTAAAATTTTCATTGGAAAAGTTTGCCGGCGGATTACTCGCCGAGCGAAAATTCACATTGGAGAAAGCTCACCGGGCAGAAGAACTGCCTTTTTTTATTTATTATAAATATTTACTACAATTATTCCTATGCTACAACTTTTATATTATTATTATTACAGGCTTTGGTCTATGTAATTAGTTTTTTTAGCCGTTTTGTTCATTTATAGGTAGTAAATATATTTTTAGTAGAAAAAGAAAACAGAGTAGCTCACATGTAAGTACTAGATCAATTACCTTTTCCAATCTATTTCCAAATGTTAAAGGGTGTGAGTGCAAATTTGTTCATTTTGCGACAAATCGATCCATCAAGGATTTTTTTTATTTGGTTATTTGTTTATTTATCTGCCCTACTTCAAACTTAAAAGAACTTTGTTTTTTGATAGTAAAAATAGTATAGTAACTACAAAAATATTGCTGTTTGAAATGTTAGATAATAATTCGCAAATGATTAATAATTTACAATAGGGTATATCATTAATTGTGCAAACCATATCAAGAAACACTGAAAATACTATTGTTCTAGCATAGATGGCGCTATTTTAGAAATTCATCTAAGTTAGTAACAATCTTCCAAAGACAGCTGTCAAAATTTCATGATAATTTGTTGTTTGGTTTATAGTTATTGTGTTACGTGTGACGGTACTTTTGTAATTTCTAAAACAATGGATATAAAGCAATTTTGTTTTTAATTTTACACTGCTGTTTGATTGGAAAAATTACTGTTTAATA
Organism: Lepeophtheirus salmonis; assembly: GCF_016086655.4. Classification (NCBI taxonomy): domain Eukaryota; kingdom Metazoa; phylum Arthropoda; class Copepoda; order Siphonostomatoida; family Caligidae; genus Lepeophtheirus; species Lepeophtheirus salmonis. Next base: position 31,528,779 of record NC_052143.2, on the reverse strand, counting down.
TAAGCAAATGCCCTATAAAATCTTACAGAAGGCTCCATAAAGCCAATAATAAGTATGAATCAATTTTTCAAGACAACTGTTGATTCCCATATCTGACTTGATACGTCATTACTATTTTGTAACTTATGTTTTTAGACAAGTAAAAGAAGTAATAAGTTATTTTAAACTTAGATTCCGTTTACATGACAGGAATATAAATTCTTGTTGATCCCTCGTCCTATTTATGTATATATATCGGCCATTTTATTATTTCAATATATAAATTTTGCCTATCATATAATCTATTTACAAATCTATAGCTACGCGTTTAATCAATATATCAATTGCGGGTGTCTGTGTCTGGGAAACACGGCCAATCCCATGAATTGATTCATGTAGCATTGTAAGGGTCCAAAAATGGTTCTAGTAACAGTTTTTTTGGCCTTCAAGCTCATAAAATAGCATTTTATGAAAATGTATTTTTTTGACTAACAAACTTTATGTAAAACAAAAGTTTGTTTGCCCACTTAAAAAAAAAAGAAGGAGATTATAAGGCTTTGAGAAGAAAAAAAGAAAGACCATAACATTGTAATTGAGCAAATGACAGTTTAACAGTCGTTGCTTGAATATTTTTTCACCTATAAACCTAATAATCTCCTTAAAAAAAGTGTGGAATGATAGAAATTGGTATACAGCGAGAATAATTCTTATAATTTTATCGTCTTTATTTTTTGTTTTATATGCAGCAAAAGAGTTCAGAATTAATTTTAATTTCCTAATTGTCTTGGGAAACACGAAGCAAATTTACTCTAGAATAATATTATAATATACACAGTATCGAATAAAATACAACGTAGGATTTTAATATTATGAAATTTATACATATTTAATTAATTTTTAAAAATTGTGAAGGAATAATATGGTAATGATAGTTTGGAGTACTTATTTGATAAATAGTAGTTGGTATGATTGACTTATTTGGCTAACCATGAAATGCTTTTGGGCCTTTTTTTGAGGTTACTTTTTGGAATACAGGTTGCGTGATACAACTGACGTGTAAATAGATAATTTAGCACTAAATGTACTCACTTTCAACAAATTTATGCGGATAAAAAAATATTTTGTATGAAAAGAATTATAATCAACGTAAACTGGCTTTGCGTAAATGTTTTTATAAAGAAGAATACATAGATTATACTTTGAAGAAGTAAGGAATGGAAATGACACATTGTTTACTCTGTTGAAGAGATAAAAGGGGGACAAATTGCAAACTGAATCACCACCTATGTACTAAAAAATTTATCTTTTGTATTTTTGATTTATGATATGTTTTTTTTTAAGTTCAATACATATATTTCTTCCAGATATTGCTTTTTTCTAAAAAAAATAGGTTTGTACACATATCTTAAAAATAAATAAATCACATATTTAGGATATGGATTATATGTATCCCATATAACATTATATATATTATATAATATTATATTCTTTTATGAGGAAGCATAATATTGCATAACTACAAATTACGCTCTTAATTTTAAAACTTATTTGTTGAAATCAAACATAGACATTGTAGCAATATAACTTCCTTTTTTATAATTAATAACAATGAAAAAAGTATTTGAGGCGTGGTTTTTTTCTTGAGGTGAGATTTACAGTGTGTGAGATAAAATCGTTGAGTTTTTAATAACGTACTAATAGAGTAAACTTTTTGCAAGAATAAAAAGGAGTACAAAATTGAGGATTTATCACATACTTTTTTATTGGTACATCTTTTTATTTTCCAAATGATTTCCTTGGGCTGCAATAATGGCTTCCAACCTGGCCCTAAAGACGCCACAGGACTTCGTGATGATGGACTCGGACATGGTAACTCACTGCTCTTCAACAGAGGCCTTTATTTTATCCAAATTTTGCAGAGAGGTAGCATAAGCTCTATTCTCGACTACCGTCAAAATGGAATAATCATGGGAGGAATAGTCTGCAAACAGATGCAAACCAACTATGCTATATCCAAGTCCTCTCTTGGCCTGGTTCGCCTTGGTTGTTATTAAAAGCAGTTGTCGAGGTCTTCATACATAAGAAGCCATCGCCAAATCCTTCACAAGCCTCCTCACAGTACAATCACTGACATTGAAAGCCTTCGCATACCCCCTCATGGTCTTGGCCAGACCTCTGTTTATTGCAGTGTCATCTTTCTTCATGATGTCGATTTTCCAGCGTCCACAAATAACAAAGTACCTTTAAAGGCTCTAACCTGAAGTTACCATCCTTTTACTATTATAAACATGACTTCGGCAGCACACTACGATCTTTATGATCTCCTCAACACTTACTTGGGCGTGGAGCAAATTGTCCCTTTGCCTTTTCGACAATTGTTGATTTTTGAAATTTTTTGTGTATTGTTTAGTGAGTGGAATAGTGCCTACTTTTTATAATGCAACATAGTTTTTTAACATATTTTTCCTTAAGTAATCTAGATTGATTTAAAATCAACACCACGATTTTACCTCGTACATTGTAAGTTTTCTTGGGAATAGAGTCAGTTTCTCTCATGGGTTGGAATATTGATGATGGTGCATTTGCCGTCGAAAATAAATATTTCCAAGAAATCGTAAGAGTGTGTACATTTTAAAATTTAAATAATTAAAATTTTGCTCCTGAGTTTTCATTTATGGAATTTATGACAATTAGTTAATTACTTTATTTCGAATATACAAAAAACGATTTTTTCAATTTATTTTCATAATTTGGAATTTGCAAAATCTTTAAACGCAAACAACTCCATACAGAATAATGATAAGCAGCTCAAATTGAAACAAGATTTATTCTGTAAAATCAAAAAAAAAAAAAAGAGACTTTGGGGAACCTCCATTACAAAATTAGCTACAATTTAAAAATAAGATATATTACTTATTTAATAATGCATTTTTTTCCAAAAAAAATAATTACTGCTCTAAAGATTTTTAATGAAAAAATTATTTAAAGAAAAAATTAAAAAAATAAAACCACCGGGTATCAAAATACAGAATTTTGGTTTATTCAACATGGAACATGTCACCAATCTCATATGCTGTTCAAAATTTAGTAAAACAAACACTCTAAATCGGTACTACCATTACGAAACATAAATATATGCAATTTGTATTGGTATTTCGATATTCTTAAAAGTTTTTTTTTACAAAATGTATATGACTAATATTTCGGTAAGGGGAATTCGCACGTACTTACAAGAGTGTTTCATAAATCGAAGGGTTATGTTATAGGTGGTTCAATTAGTTTTTGATTTATTGGTGTTGTACAGGGTTGATCTTATGTAGTGGTACACATTTTATAACTTTTGTGCAAAATCAAGGAGGAGGTCAACAAGACATCTTATCTCTAAACAGAGTAAGCTAAGATGATAGGAAAGAGGAAAGTATACTCTAAAATCTAAATGGAGCTCCGTGTCATATTGCTACTAAGACCCAAGCCTTGCTAAAAGAAAACTTTCCAGATTTTTGGAATCTCAACATGTGGGCGCCCTTCTTTCCAGCTGAGAAGCACTTGGACTACTCTATCTAGGTGTGATTAGAGGAGAGGGTGTGTGCTACTCCTCACAGGAGTTTCCGGTCCCTAGAGGCTTCCATCAAGAAAGAGTTGACCAAGCTCGAGTAAGACTACAACTATTGTTCAATTTTTGAGTAGAAAATATATAAATAAAGAATATGTGAATGAGTAGCAATAAGGATTATTTGTGAGCTGTAAGTGTCAATCCTCGTTGGACTCAGTGTATAATTGAGATGAAGAACTAAATAATTTCTGCCTATATACTTGTTTGATAAAGAGTTCGCCTCTTTCATTACTTTGCTCTTTCATAACTGATTGTAGCTAATATAATAAAAAATAATAATAGCTAATCTGTACTCCTCTAAACCATTTTTTAAATTGTCAGGGTTACCAGTGGACTTTTCAGTTTCATTTTTTACATACCGAAAATCCTAAAGATTTAAAAATCTAAACAGTATCCTAATTCTGCAATCTCCTATTTCATATTAAAAATCCGAATATTTTCTATACATAAATCAAAGTAGTCTTAACTTTTATATTCATAGTTATTTCATTTCGCATTTTTTTCCAAAATTTACCCGCTTTTTTAAACAAGTAATGTTTAAATAAAAATTTGACAAATTTTTTATTTATTTCATTACAAAAAAATATAGAAATAAGCACCTATTCATGGCAAAATACATTTACGAGTATTTGTTACCATTTTAATATGTTGATTGTAAGCATTTTATATTTGTAAAAAAAGAAAGCAAAATTAACATGGTAACTCACGCAACTTGTAGAATGTTTGTAAGCAGAGCAGCTTATTTGTCATATCTCTTCATTAAAATTAGATTCGAACAGCTGTGAGATGAAGAAATAGGTTATGCACTATATTAAGCAAGGACATAGGCAGTTCTCGATCTTCCATTATACTTTATGTCTTCAAAGGACTTATAACTGCACAAAAAATTCTAAGCGTTACTTTCACTTTACAAACACTTTATAATCATAATCTTGTTTTGATTGTTATTTTGGACAGAGGACTGGGGATCAGTCCAATCGATCCCATTCAGTTAACTACCACTAATCCATCCTTAAACTAGGATAAATCGCCATTGAGGGTGTTGTACTTTTTTTGTTATATCAAATTTTTCAGGAATAATTCCAAGGACTGACAGTCCTAAGGACCGGTCTCAAAAACTGACAGTCTTAAGGATAGGTCCCAAGGACTATCAGTTAGTGTTTTGCCCGACCTTATTTATTCATTACAGTCTAGTTCTAGGACCTGGCCTAAAGCTGGACTGGACCAAATAAATAAGGACTGGCATATTAATGATGTGGTTCCTGAGATAGATTTTAGTATCGAAACCAATTTTGGGTACATGTATAAGTTTGCAGCACGTCGTATTACCTCTTTTTATCTCGAAATTGGATACCTTGTAACCCGAAAATTGAAATTAAATTTTTGCAATATTATATTTATAAGGAAGTAACTTCTTAAGCTAGAGTTTTTATTTTTCAAAGCTGTTATCATTATTTTTTCATTCTTTAAAAGATAACGTTTAACTTACATGTTATCTTCTTATTATTTAAAAAAATGTTGTGAGTTTCTCTCTTATGGAGTATGGGAGAGGGGGGTAGGTGAGGGACTTGGAGTCGATCTGTGGACTGATGATGAGGTCAAGATACATGGAACAGTAACCCCCCCCCCGCCCTCCCCCATACTCTACAAGAGACAAAACCACTACTTCTTCCACATAATAAAAGATAGCATTTTATCTTTTCAAGACAAAAAAAAATAATGATAACAATGATAAAAGAAAAATTCATGTTTAGGAAATTATTTCATGCTACTTCGACGTTGTCTTCTCAAAAATGAAAAAATAATAGTAACAGGTTAAAAAATAAAATTCTCATCTCGGTTCAGATTGCCAATAAAAAAAATACTTGCACACTCCCAAATGCTTAGGATTTACAACCCTATCCATAAGTATGAGAACAGTACATTAATAGTCACTTATATTTAAGATTGTATCAAATCAAAAACAGGGATACACGTTTCTTTTAAAATGAGTATTTACTTTATCAACGTTAAATCAATTTTAATCAAAGACGCAGGGGAAAATGTCCGAAATGAGGGTAATTGCCTTTCTAAATACATCTATATGTAGAGTACGTAGCAAAAGTATATTTATTTTTCAAAATATGAAACGAGGGGAGATTTTTGGATTAGAAACGTCATTATCAAATAATACATATGATATCAGAGGGAAAGAGTTAGTCCCCTCTTTCAACAAACTCAACTCCACACAACTCCTCTTCTGTTCATGTGAAAGCATGTTGAAAGTCAATTTTCTTCGGAATCATTTAGATTAATATGGATTAATAAGCTTAAGGGATAAGATGACTCTTATCAATTTTTTGAAGAGCTTTTGAAGTATATAATATATATATGTAAAAGTAAACAATAAATAATAACTTTGTAAAAGAGTCAGTTTAAATAAAGTTAAAATAATAAAAAAAATATTCGAGTAAATTATTTATTTACTACACGGCGTTACCTTTATTATATCACACTACCTTTAATTTAAAAAAAAAAAAAAAAACGGAGTGGGGGGACAATGTCCAGAATCATTTGTTAGTTAGACAATTCTTTTCAACTTTGGAAATATTCTTCAATAATTATAGGGAATGGTAAACAGCTTCAAAATAACGAACTATAGCACTCAACATTCCCAACACTGATTTTGAGGGGGTGAAAAGCGGAAACATTTGACAGCTGATAGGTATATTTTTGTTTTTGCAGAGTAAAACTTGACAACAATGTAAAGAAAAGAAGCTCTGAAAATCGGGCAAAACATATCGTTCTTTTGAGCCCAAAGCTCTTGTTGCAATAAATTGAAATATGGAGAGGTAATCAATAGATAAAACTTAGAGCCATACTTTGTTACTCTGTAGCTAAGTATGGTGCTTTTTCTTTGAAAATACCAAGGATGGAAGGTAACTCCTGGGATCATGATATTTACCTTGTCAAATATAAAGTGTCAGATTCAGTCTATAAGTTTCTACTTTAAAAATAATTGAGGTATGAACGCATTGATCGAGGGAGACCAATGAATTGATTACTATGTTGTCAAATATTTAGTAGATAATTTTGTGCTCGTTTTATTAAAATGTAAGATTGTTTTTAGGTTTATGTGTTGGCTAGGATGTCTAATTTTAAGGTAAAATGCTTATTTAACCTGGTCTAATGCAATTTCTCCCAGCAATTCATTTTATATTATTTTATGTTTCGTACGTATATATAACTACAATGTGTGTTCAAAAGGTAAAGATACTATGTATTTTTTAAGAAATAGCTTTTATTCATCAATATTTATGTAGTCCCCTTTAAATCTATCCACCTCAAATAATCCTCGAAGCACTTTTGTTAAAATCCTTTTTGGTGTAGGCTTGAGCTCTTCCAGCGATGCAAACTTTATCTCCTCAATCGTTACAAATCTTGTCCTTTCATAGGTTTTAGCTTTAGGAACAAGAAAAAGTCACATGGGGCCAAATCCGGTGAATATAGCTTGTACTACTTATAAACTTTTTTATTACTCAGAATAATTTTACCGTATGACACTTTTCAACATTCTAAGTGTTTCGAAGTACTTCATTTTATATTTTATCAAAATATTATCCATGTTTTTCAAAAGCAAAAAATCGCCGAGCCTGCAAAGTACTTCTAACTGTTGAGCCTCTCACAAACAAACTAAACATATTATATAGCTGAAATAATAAATATACGTTCGTGTTAAGTGTACAAGAAATTGAGTACAAAATTTGATGAGTCACCTTACTTTTTGAACACACCTTGTATAATATGAATAAAGATAAAAAAAAGTAAGATAGTGACGACAAACAATTATAGTGGTTAAAAAGAATAAAAATATTGCTTAGGACCAGAAAATTTTAAGTTTTTTTTTTCATATAAAGCATTATGAAGTTTTGCAAAAATATTATAAATTACAAATAAATATATAAATATTAATCAGAGTATTCTTTCAGTGAGTATTGATTTAGGAAAATTTATTTCACATAGTACACCATATAATTAAAGATATAAATTGAAAAAATCAAGTAGCTCAGTCATGCATATATCTAATATACATAAATATATTTTATTCATATCTAGGATACACATCTCGACTTTAATTAATTTCGTTTTCATTGTTCAATTAAGTTCATGTTAAGAATATTTTTATTTATTCAACTTAATCGTTTATGATTAAGTATATATTATAATTATTTTATAACAAGTAGAGACTAGTGTAGGGTTCAATATCACCTAAATCAAGCTCAAGTCTTTAAAAGATAAGGAACCAGGTAAATACATTTTTTGTGTAAAGAAAGTGTTCATCTAATTGCTTTTCTCATGAGTCCGGTATCAAGGTTTTAAAGTGGTTGAGACTCAGATAAGATGAATATTTCATAAATTGATATTTCAGAATCCAAAATGTATATAATAGTTTAAAGAAATGATTCATAATTAAAATGATGTAACTATTAATTTCAAATGTTTTCTGTTTTAAATTTTTTGGGTTTCATTTTTACACAATTCACTAACCACGTTAGTAATATGATGTCCACTAATGAAGGGGTAATGTGTGTTTTCGTTTCGTGTTCTATTAAAAAGTATACATTTTTATTGTTTCTATATCTAATAATAATAAAACAATCTTTATTCCTTTCATGTTTTCAGCTGTCAGAAAATGTTAATTCGAAACTTCTTTTTAAAATATGTAATGTGTAAAAATCAATTTTTTTAAAGACTTTGTTCAATTTTTAATAAATACATTTTTAATAATGGTTTAGAAAGCCAAATCAAAATATAAAGAAAAAATAAAACAAAAAAATCCAGGGAATGTTTAAATATATGAAATTATTTTCTTTTTTCTTGTTTTTAAATAACAAATCATTAATCTTTAAGATGCATATAACATGTACAAGGGTCCACTACTCAAAATAGTAAAAATCCTTTCTTTGATTAAAATAAACAACATTTATTATGAACAACTAAAAATTAAAAGTTAATATATTTCTGTTAAAATATTATTTGTTAATCTTAATAAAAGTTTTATTTAATAACTACAAAAAGTGTGCTACTCTTGATCTCTAACATGTTGTTAATTCGTTTATATATGAAATTAAGTTCTTGTCATTATTTTGGGGGTTTCAATAATAACCTTTTCATATTTTCACTTAATCTCTTATAATTTCTGCCTTAAGAAACTTGCAAAGAATGAATGAATATGTAAGTCTTCAGTTTGAAATCAGTTGCTTACGTAGGGAATTAAAACGTTTAATTTACTCCTAGGAACCCAGTGCCATTTTTGTCCTTCTAATTCAAGGTTAAAATTAAATATAGGTTAATACTTTCAAATACTATGTACTGGAACCTCCAGACAAAGTGGAGAGGGCAAATCCCTGAAAAATAAATAAAAAAATGATGATAAATGTTAGGTGACCAATCGCTCTCATTTCCCGGACATGTTTTTATTTTACGTCCTAATCTTTTATAGATTCACGAAATGTCCTTATTGTTGGTTTAGTACTTGCACTTGCAAAAGTGGACGATTGATAAACTTAATTTAATACTTAATGAATATTTTCTATGAAAATAAAGAATAATATACATATAATATTCCATTGAAAAATATAAATAAATCCAAACAATTTTTTTTCTAAGAAAGTAAACAAGAATCAATAGTTAACCTTCAATTTTACTCATTTCAAAATATTTAGCCTGTTCTCTCTAAAACCGACACTAATTATTTCACAACCTAGTTATATGATAATTATAAATTATCACATAGTAGTGTGGCTTACCACCCCCTCCTTTTGTAGAAACTCAAGTGAGCTATGTAGTTGCAAGTAGAAAGCAAAGAATGTTGAATATTGTTTTTAAATTAACGGGAATTTGGCCGGACATTGAATTCATTTAATGCAATTGGAATTTTGTGATCGGGATTGTGTATTTTTATTATTGGATTCATGTATGGTGCAAATTGTTTAGTTGAAATTATCTTCGTGTAATTGCTTAGTGCAGTGGGCGTTCTTCCTTTATTTTTTAAATAAAATTTTATCTTCCATTCTCCTCTTTTGAGGTGTGGTGGTGGTTGGGAAGAGGGATGGGGGGTTTGGTGGAGGAAACAACAACAGGAAAACTCAATCGTTCGCATATAAAAAGTCAGTGAAGAATATAATTATATCTTACATTAATATGGTTTTTTAATTGTATTATAATTTAAGCGTTAATTAGAGTGTAATAAAGAAAAAAAATGACTAGTGTTTGGGCATAATTTTTTCAGCCATTTGTTGGCATTAATTGACTCATTGACTCTAATTTCTACTATTTTTTTTATGTTTGGCATGCAATTGTAAGCAAATAGATAGTAGTTTTCTTTACTCAGCCTTTTAACACTAACAAGTAGATATCAATAAACAAATGTACTCAAAATATATTCTAGAAAGTGAGAAAGGCTTTTTCTTTTTAAGCACACTTTTTAATTTTCCAAGGTTGCTCTCATTACTATTTAATTCTTTGGAAGGGAATATCGAAGTATAAAGTAATAACTTGTACGTATTAAGTATAAGTCTTTGCTCGAATAATAGAAGAATTAAAAATCAACATTGCAGATATTTCAGGATATATGTCCTTAATTTCAATGTGAAAAACGCAACTTATATGGAATCAAGAAAAAACAGCTTTAAACAAATTTGTGATATATTTAAATATCATATTTAGCTATATTATTTATGTCCTCCTTCACCAGCAATGACAGCTCTTGACGATGAATACCGCGTCCATGCCGTACCGTTCTACCATGATGGGACCTCGGAGGAAATCCAGATTTGGAAAAGAGGTTTGGGGGACATTTGTCTTCAAGACGCCCCAAAAAAGAAAAGCCCATATGAGGTGAGGGTTGAAGGAGAGCCACATTGAAGTAGATCCGAAGTCAGCAATATTCTTGCTCAGAAATCATTATTATTCTTGGCTTTAAGGTGCTGTTAGACTTCTTGATGTTGAAGGGAGTTAGGATAAAGATACCAATGGTCTCTGTAGACTTCTAGGCACTGCCAGTGGCCGCGGAGGAGATTGCACACGGGTCACTTTTTTTTGTAATTGCTTTTGATGGCGTGTTGGAGTAAATCCAAGTTTAGAATAGGGGAGAAGAATTTTTATCAATCTTAGGGTCTATACATACTATTGCAGTTAAAAAGACACATAATGCGACGTCCATTTAAATCAAGCATTCTTTTTTTTGAGTTTTTTTTAAATTACAAAAATATTTACTGACTTTCAATTACTTTTTATCCAGATATTATCATTTATGTGTATAGCTCATTATCATAGCCTATAGTAATTATTCCACAATATATAGTAGTACATGCATATCTTTGTCCAATAGTGCTGTAGTAGGGTGATTTTCTGGTTTGATAAGTATGCTCATACTTTTTTATGTAGATATAAAATGATGTAAAACAGATCCATATCTAATTATAATAACATAAATATAATTATTTCCAGATATGGTCAATTTAATCTATGTATAATACATTGTACTCTGTAAAAACCAAAAAAAAAATCGACAAAACCCTCGAGATACGGATTCCAACTAATTCTATTTATAAAATATATAATAAATAGACGCAGTTAAACATCTTCAATATAATGAAACTTTATATTATACCCATCAGGTAAATACTTTCTTTTATTCATTTATAAGATATTATTTAGTAGATATGAAAGTTGTATGCACTGGAATGCAATTTTTTGATGACTAATGAAAGTTTATAAATAATATTCATAAATTTATAAAACTATAAAATTAAACATATTTTGAAACTTTGTTTCTCACCCCTACAGATAACTTTTAAAATATTAAAGATGTGTGAATGCAGATGTAAAAAAAATACTTTATTGGCAGTTGTTGCTCGTAAAAGTATATATTATATTTTTATTTATATGAGTAGGTATAATTTTTTTTTAAAAGCCCAATGGGCATAGCCTTCATAACATTTTTGTTATTAATATAATAAAAATATTTAAAAGTCCTAATGAAAGATCATTGTCGAAGAAATTTGACAAACCATCCAGTTCATTATCGATTACACCTACTAATTTTGTTGGAATGGGGTTCATGTTGCATCTGCAAGCATATATTATCACCTGCAATTTGCTGATGATGGCCTCCACCTTCAAAGCCATAGGAAGTTTCGGATCCGAAAAATTAACTTATTTCACTCGTAGTGATTGTGGAAAATTGTTCCTTTTTTCTTGCTACAGAATGTTAGTTAATACTCTTTGGTACAAAAAAATTAAATTTATGTGCAAAATTAATTATACAACTTCTCTTATCAAAAGTAACTCCGAACTTTTTAAATTAAATATCTGTGAAACTCTCTGTGGGTGTTTAAGTTGTGAAATACGTATAACAACAGCGTGCTTGATTAATCTAGGTAAAAGTTTCTTTAGTCCTCTCCCAGACCAGAAGTAGTAATTATTGCATGATTATTATTAATAAATTCTAAAGTCAATCAAGCGTTAATGGCAGTGTTCCTCTATTCATTTTCCGTCAGAGATCGAAATTACCTTTAATCATGGTACTTCTAGACCACTGAAAAGGGTTAAAAAAGTATGCCTGTGATAAATTGGGCAAATAAGTGGGTGAATGACTGTTGCATTTTTATATAAAACTTCGAAAGGAGCATTTTCTGGCTGAATGTTCCAAGAAGGTCATTGCTGCTCACATTATTCCTTTAAGATATGCATCATTGATAATAATTCTCGTGATGTGCTTCAAACAACTTTTGTATCACTAAACATTGCTTCTAAAATATTTTTTTTTATATTTAATGTTTCCTTTCGTTAGTAATTATAGAAATATATAAAATAAGGAAATGAATAGGAGCCTCGGTTGTCACTGTAATGAGATGCAGACATTAGATCACGACATCAGGGAGTACAAAAGAATAGAGGAAGTGGTAGGAGTCCGGGCAGAGGGTATTCTCCAAAATATTGGGAGAGCAACAACGCAGCACGAATTACCATATAGTTTCTTGCCAGACAGCCAAAATGTGGCTTTCAGGATAGCGTTCAATAGCTGACAAAGTTTCAGATAATGGCAGGGAAAAAGATATCCCTTGGATGCTATATCCCAAGAAAAGTGCCCTAGGTTGTGGTGGATAAACTTAATTTTAAAGAAGTCCTTAGCTAGGAAAATAAATGAGAGACATGTGGCGTGTGTTTAAGTTGCTAATTTTATATTTGTTTATTTCTACAATTATTTTTTACTAATTAATTTCTAAGAACATTAATTAGAAATCGCCAAAACTTCAAATCTATGAATTGTATTTTCAAATATTTTATTATTCCTAGTGGGGATTTTATTTGTTTTCACGGAATTTAATTATTTTATGTGTGTACTGTATTGATTGTAAATGCTATATTATTCTCCAATAATCATTTGCCAGTGGTATTGGTGTGAAATAAAAATTGGTAGTAAGAATATAATGGCTTGATTTTGTACATATAAAATTCGGCACTAAGAAAATTGTCCGAAAGAAAATTGAACGAGATGGTTTGTAGCTAGCTTTGTACTTACTTAGTTACTAATAACTAAACCTGTGAAATTCTTGAAATTGATTGAAATCTACGAAGTTTTAAGTTAAAGACAATTTTTTTTAAATGTATTTGTTCCCTTTACTTTTATCATTAAAAGACTTATTTTACAATATTAAACCTACAATTGCACAATTTTTTTCTCTTTTGAACAGCGTTTGATTGGAAATAAAAGAGGTTAGTTAAAATTCATATTCATCTTCAACCATTGACAAAAACAAACTAATCTTTGTTTTATTTCACAAATTAATAACAGAGACAAGTTTCACCATTATTATATTTTAAATGCTTACAAAAACGCATAGAATGAAAAAATCTAATAGTATAGAATTGTACTGTTGCTCCAAAGTTATCTTCGTTTAATATTTTCTGGGTTTCAGAAAGGTTGTGGAAGTATTTATGGATATATATTTCCTCAAAACATCTAGATTGTACTAAACGAATTTGGGTTTTTTATATACTATAATACTATATGTGGGATGATTTAAAGGATATATAGGAACTTTGAAGTACCTAGATAAGTGTATAGGAAGCTTTTTGAAAAATCAAGGCAATGCTATTAAAAAAAAAGAGGATTGAAATATAAATTGTAGATAGTTTTATTTTAAATTGCACAACATTTGGTTTCTCTAATGACCTTTTATTATAAAATAGTTTGTTCCAGCTCAGGGAATTTTTTTAGAAAAAAAAATTATATTTTTTTCCAAACAAACATTGGTAACCTTATTTTTGTTATTTTAAAATGGATTACAAACGCCATTTACTTACATAACTTCATTGGGCGTACGTGTTGTCTACTTATTATTGGTTTGCTTACATACTTGGTGATACAGATCCCCACCAATTACTACATCATCGCCATTTAACAGATACTAATTTTTTATTTAAAATTTGCTCAAACTCTATCTTTCTTTTTTTATCAAATTGAATATTATGATTACTGTATATAAATATATCTTTTATAGGGACTTTAGTTCCAAAGATAGTCTGGTTTGTGTTTTTTTCCCCCTATAAGAAAGTATTCAGTTTTCTTTCAACATTTTAAATTATATTAAATTATTTCGAAAACTTAATTTAAATTTTAACAAAATTACAAATTAATTTTTGACTGGTAGAGGACGTAAATATTTGAAAATGAACAAAATTGTAAATAAATAAATGAATTTAATGTAATTGATTGTCAACTTTTCTGTCTTACATTGCATTATAGTTTTTGTTTTTATGATGGAAATTCGAACATTTTTCTTTAATTCTTTTAACGGCAAATATATGCAAAAAACAATTTGATAATGATGTATGTATGTCAATCATAGAAACTACAGTTTGAGCTGGAACGAAGTGGCTCAATAGATATCACGCTCAGGAAATATTTTTGAATGAACACAATGTGCTTAGGTTCGCGTCTTGGTCGTTCCTAGAGAAGTACCAGGTGAGACTTTTTTTTTCATTTTGGACATTTATTGTGAAAAAATGGTTACAAATTTAATTTTCCATGTATGCTACTTCGCTAGACACAAATTTTCACCATCTTTCATGGAATTTATGGATGCCTTTCCAAAAAAATAGTTCTTCTTTGGCTGCAAACCAGCTATCGATACATTTTTTGACTTCAGCGTGAGAATCGAAGCGTAAATCATTGAGTGGTTGGCCCATCGATGCAAATGATAATCGGAAGGGGACAGGCCTGTGAGTAATCCACATGAGCAAGAGGTTCCCAGTTGTAGGATTCAACAAGCTGGCGGGTGGCTATAGAGCAATACAGTGGTGCAGTGTCATCAATGAAAATTACCTTGTGTTGCCTGGCTTCATATTTTCGGCGTTTTTGGCGTATAACACGGTCCAAATTGGTTGCTGGTAGCGATCACCATTAACGGTTTGACCATCATCTTCATCAAACAATGCTTCCGTTTGGTGTCTTCAAACTTTTCCCGTGGCCGGCCGTGCTCTTAATTTCTCAAGTCAAAATAACCACTTGAATTTTTCAAACCACCTGAAGCACTGTGTTCTGCTTAGAACATGTTCACTGTAAGCTGGCACAAGCATTTGATGGAGTTGAAAAGTGTTTTTCTACAAGTGGTAACATCAAATAAATAATGTCCCCACATTGTAGTTTGTTGGCACAAAGTTAGACATTTTTACAATCAAAAAAATTGGGGTGTTGTTGAATGATACTATACAAACAGTTAGTTAAATATTGTTGACACATGTCGAAATAAGCATTTAGATTTTTGGACCGACTTATAATGTCTAACTGGCAACACCTAGGGTCCAATAGCCGAAAGTCTCAATTCATAGGCGCATACCTAGTAAATACAGGATGGACCCTAAATATTTAAAAAAAATATCTATATAACTCATAGAAATGCAAAGATCTCATTGTAAAAATATATATAACAAAATTACTGGTAAATTTATTAACAAAATTTTCTTAAATTATGGATGGGTCATTTTTCAAATACGAGAGAAAAAAAAGTAAAGAGGTATAAGAAATTTATCAGTTTATTGAAGTCTGGTACACATGATTTTTTGTAATGCTTAAGTTTTTTTCCATTGAAGCTCTATCAATCCCACAACATGATCGGATTTTGGTCAATAAAAGGTCTAACTAACCTGTATAATCTATTGGATGCAAAAACTAGAGTCAGTGATGGTATAGATGCCCATCTGGCGTTTTGGTAAGTTACTACTTTCTTTGTACCCTATGGGGACAAAATTAAGAGCATTGATTACGTGAGTACCATCTTGGAGAAAAGTCACCAGCCATGTTTTAATTCCTACTTCAGGTAAAAAATGTATACGAATCAACAGTATCGTACTCACTCACACACGTCTAATATGATGCGAAAGTTGTATGATACTCATTACCGTAGCTTTTAGAGCAACAACTTTAGCCTTCATCCAGTCCAAATTGGAATCTGATGGATTTAAAAATCTGGTTCATTTTGGAGAACAAGGTCTGCAAAAAGCCATTCTAATTTGGATGTACTAAAAGCTTCTGTAATTAGGGAGTATGGAGATAGACAGTGCCAACTTGATGCCTTCCCTAACTGACTCAAGATGGTAGTTTCTTTTTTACTCTGACTTTTTGTGACTATTATTGGTATTTATTACAGAAATCGCACACGAATCCCTTTTTTGTTTTTGCATCGACATTTTACACTCAAGATAAACACAATTTTTTTGTTTGTTTCAGCTGTCGTTTGGTTGCCCTTTTGAAACCTCGTGATGAAAAATAAGGGCAATTATATTGTAATTAAATCCTACTGCATGTTTTGGGTCCCCACTTTGTATCTCTCAATCAAAGTATCATTATCTCCCTTTTTAAAATAAAAACTATACAAAATTGCGAGTTTCTGATTTACTTTCTTACATTTCACGTCAAACTTTTTTATAGGTATGATTTATTATTAAATTCACGCCTTTCAAGTCATTAATTTAATTTTATAGCAATGCACCTTCTTTCTTTTTTTTTTTCATAAATCAATTTTTTTTTATTGATCAAATCCATTATCAAAGTAAAAATATTATTAACCACATTTCCTCTACATTTATTTATTTATGTACAAAGCAAAGTTTTCAATTGTTGGTTCCTTTAATCATTAGTTAAGCACTTAAAATACATTTTTGAAATCAAAGTAAAAATAATAAAAATTCAACTACAGTGTTTTTGTTACAAAACATGCATTAACAAAAAGGTTTCAAAAGTTATATTTGGTTAATGTTTTTTTTTTTTGCATTTTTAAGTCGTTAATTTACAAAAGATTTATGGTTTTCATACTTTACAATGCACACCCCAAAAAGGCACATATGTACCTGATAGAAACTAAAAATGTCCACACTGGCACAATTCTAAACGTTAGATATTGTAAGTGACGGATTTAAAAAAAAAACTCCGATGCCACAAAAATTATCAACACAGATATATAATTACTTCTGTAAAATTGTTTGTTTTATGTATATACTAGTAGATAACTAGTAGATAACTAGTTATAAGAAAAGAGACAGAGAGATGGATGTAGAAAGATATTGAGTAAGAAGAGAAGAGATAGATATAGCGCAATGGACAATAAAGCCTTATTTTGCTCAAAAACAAACCCTTTATGACCTTGTAGGCCCAATATCATAGGAACATTCTTGGTTATTTTATATGTCTACAGGCTAAATTTTAGACTGATCTATAAGATTATTTTTCGATTCCATGTGAGATAACACAAAAATAAAAAATAGACTAACATATTAGATATGGCGATCAAGTGATGCCACTACTACATAGTATCAATAAAATATCAGCTGTCGCCAAACATTTAATATTTTTTAATTCAGCTATGAATGACATCAGAGTGGGGTACAAGACTCAAGTTCTCAGCTTTAATTCTTGCAGGTCAAACTGAATTAATGCTTATTATTGGAGTACCCTGGAAAACAATTTAATTTGTAAAAAAAGGCGATGAAAGATGATTGAAAAATTCAAAAGATAGATGGCAGATGCAAAAATATTTAGTTAATCATTATAGATAAAAATATTAACTTCTCGTAGAAGTTAAAGAAGAAATTGGAGTCAACACGTGCAAGTAGTGAACAAGTCTGGAATGAAATAGACCCAGAGTAGATCCGTAAGTCCTGCATCTCTTTTCATAATAAGATTCCAGCTTTAGTAAAAATAGATAGTAAATAGGGAAATAGTTGACAATATGTTAGTTTTTTTATATATATAATTCATTCCAGGGAGAAAATAAGGTGACCACCTTATAGCCCCGTACTATGTATAGGGCGCATCGCTCTAATAATTTTCTCCCATGTCAAGTTTAAAATTTACAGAAGACCATCACAATTTCATAGCATTTTTACAGGGATTCAATCTTTAATTGTAGGGTAATTTAGAATAGAATAATGTCAATTAACAATTCTTTTTATTCCAAACCATGAAATAAAGTTGGCAGAAGACGTTCTTAATATGGGCGATGTAGCCAAGCACCAAGGACGGTATGACCACCTGCAAATAAAAGTATTTGATTTCATTCATTTCTTTTAGCTTTTGAATTACTCATTTACATGTAAAATACACTTCATTTTCAAAAAGAAAACTATACTTTACGGAAAGATATGACTTGGATGTAAGTCGGTTGGTACAGGAGCTGAACAACTTGCCTGACTTGTCACCATAAACCATAAATTTACTGGAGCAACTGATATTTGTCCAAGAAAGGGAACTTTCTGAAATATTTCAAAATTTCCAAACTTGGTCTGACACTTCCTGCCACTGTTGCTGACGCCAAGAGGAGCTATTCAAAGCTCAAGCTTAGATCAGCTTTAAAAAAACTGCCCAACGTGTCTCTCCATCATCACTATCAATCATACAGCTGCTGAATAGATCTCATAAATAATATAAGCAATTACTTTGCATCAACGAAGAGAAAAAGAATAGGGGCATAATTGAGAGTCTTGCTGTTATGTGTTTGTTATTTCATGTATATTATTGTATAGTATTTGTTTATTGAAGGATTTTTACTATTCAGCAAAATTACATAAATAATGCTACTTTACAATTTTTTTTTGATTATTGGTATTTATTTGTAAGAGTATTTATATTTGTCTTCGTATATGTGTGGCTTTTGTGATTTTTCCCGAAAATATGGTGCAAACTGTTCGGCGCCAGAAAGAAGTAAAGCCTGAACTCATGGTGAAGGTTCTCTCTCCAGACTTTGGAGGCAAAGAGGATTTCGTTCGTATTCTTGGTACTTTTTTATGTCTTTGCACATAATATTGAGACATTGAGCGACTCACTCCATTTGTTAGAGATCCAAGATCAAAATACTACAGTCTCTTACTGTTCTAGAGGCTGCAAAGATACCCGTCCCCAATTTAATGACAAAGTCATCCATAATTTGGGACTTGGAGAAACGGATGAGGGGATTTGGCTAACCATGGAGGATTTAAAAAATGCAAATATAGACTCTTTAACTTTTGTACAGTATATAAAGCTTACAAAAAGACATTTAAAAGTTAAAGAGTATGTAACACCCGAAAAGCTTGGAGATTGGAAGAAAGTGGGTCAAGAGCTCGGATTTCTCTATATAGTATCTGGGCCTTTAGTTAGAAGTTAATACGAAGCTGGTGAATTCTTTAGTAAAAACATAGTTGAGAAAATACAAGAAAGTATTTAAATTTCATAATTTGATGTGTTACTAATAGAACCGTTTAGAGTATAGTGCTTGAGTACCTTTAATCTTTGAATATAATTATATATGATTTAAAAAAAAAGTTATTTTATTATTTAGTTGTTTTGATTATTAGTATTTATTCGAATTACAGGTCCTAATAAATGTGGGGCCTTTGTAATTTTTTCTGTCAATTTTACGTTTAAGGTTGGAAAAGGTAGTTGAGGTTTGCCTAGGTTGTCATAATAGCTGGGTCAGCCACTGCTCAGGTGTAGTGTATAAATAAATAATTTAAAAACTTGTTCAACAACCTCAAATTTATATTAATTTTACTTAATAAAATCGCCTATGGCCTTAACAACAGCATTCAATGTCTTAAGGATAACATTGTAGCTACTCAAAGAAGTTGGCCCATGCCAACTTGATCTCGGTCTTGAGCTGCTTGAGGTTGTTGTAGTAGGTGAAAACAACTTCTTTCTCTATAATGGAGTAGAGTGTAAAGTATTTTAAATTTGAAAAAGAAGGTACAGAAGTAGGAAGCAAGAAAAGTTCACAGGGGTATGAATACATCTTCATGTTATTATAAAAAATTACCTTAATCGTCACTTCTGAAACTGTGCCCTCATAAGCCCTTAAGGCGAATTGAACTTTTGTAGTTTCAGCGAATCTTTATTTTTGTTGCTTTTATAAAATTAAAAAAATCATTCATGGAGATTCAATTTCAAAATATGTCAAATACTCGTAGAGCTATGACCGGGTAAATTGTCGTATCTTTAGAGCGGTAATTTAATTTAAAGTGTGCAGTGATACGATCTAAAAATTTGAATAAAAAAGAGTATTTTTTGTCATTCCAATTTTATGAAATAAGTGTATGTAAATTTATATGATCTTGCATTAAAATAAGCACATTTTATATTTTAAAACGAGTATAAATGTCAATAGACAGAGATGTAAGTATAAATATATATTTAAATAAGCCTTTTTTATATATCCCTAATAATTCCGATTATATTATGTCTTTTCCCCCCTTTAAATTCATAGTGGTATTTGGAAATAAAATAATAATGAAATTACCTATGACGAGATTATTATTTTATTGTTTCAATAAAAGCTTGAATTAAGACGCAAGAAGAAGAGAGGATATTTAGATTTTGTATCAAAGTTATGAGTGTTGCATAATATAATTATAAATAAAATAGAACTTCCATCGAAATTGATAAAATATTTTATTTGATTATAAGAATTATATTGTTAAAACTGAAGCACTAATTAATAATACTATTGAGCTTCCTTTTACTGTTCTGGGGCGAGACTCAAAACTAAGGGTAGCATTTAAATATTATTAAATCCTTGTTATTTCTAATTACGATACTTCATTATTGCCCAACGAAACGACAGTTGAAATAGAAATAAACAATTTTTGTTTTCGCCACATATCTCTAAGTCTAAAATGTTCGTGTAACAATAATTTTCCGCGCTGATGACAGTATCGAGAAACTTGCAGAGCCGATTGACATCTCCATCTGCACGGCCTACAAGATCAATAGGTCCATTACGGCCAAAACAACCAAACTTTCTGCAGCATTAAAATAGTTAATTTCTGGCTTGCCTCCATGTGGTCCTCCTCCAGCCCTGATATCGACTTCCTGGAATTTTGAGTTTAAGGCAACAAATGTTTGTCACACCTCTTATCCAAATTTGGATTCACTCTGATGCAACCATCATGAGAGCAAGGTACTCCATTGACTCTGTATCCATTATCAAGAGTTGCCAATCAGTTTGCCGGGGTGTCAAGGCAGTTATTGCTTGTAAAGGAGGATTAAAACAATATAAAATATAGCTAAGTATAGTTTATAGAAATATCTCACATTGGTTTTAACTTGTTTTTTCTTGATACCGCAATTATAACGTTTTTCTTATTTTGTCATGCTACTGCATGTTTTTGGGGCCCACTCAAGCTTAGAGGGCTCCTAAAAAACTGAAAAAGGATGGCAGTAAGTTAATTGCTCAATTCGAAATCGTCACTGCAATAATTTTAGATTTGATGTCATGCAAGGATTTTTGTAATTTATTTTTAATGACACTCTACATGCCTTTGTGTATTGTCCCGCTGTGGCTATTTTAAAGTCCTTTATAAACATAAATATAAAAGATTACAACATGCCAATACTAATGTTTCCATAAGTATGGTGTTGTACGTGATTTCCAAAAGGAACAGAGGAGTATTATCCGAAAAAACAAGTCTTTTGACGTTGCTTTACTAAACTCTGAAGCCTTAATAGTTAACAGAGTAACAAATAATGCTGTGTTACATCCTCAGGAGTTGATAGCAATTTTTATTGCTGCAGTAGCAAGATATGCTGCACTTTCTGTCTGGAGAAGAAATTAAGTACCTTCCGTCAAGTTCCAGACACTAGTTAAAATTTTTAAAAAAGGATTTTAAAACAATCTGAAATTAAAATTTGAGGCTTGTTTTTTTATTTTCATTAAAATTATCTTTGTTTTATTGTGAATGTCGTTTTTTTTTTAAACTCTGAGAGTATTGATTATTGACAGTTTTACTGACGTATTTTTATAAATCTCAGTGATATTGCGATGTAATCTTGACCTGAAGCTTTAATTTTAAACTCAAATTTTTATTTATGTATATATTTTACGGAACTGCTTCGGTATTTAAGTGTAAGAACGAAAAAAATAAATATATATGAGATATGTAATAAGAGTCCTAATGCACATACCTTGCTAAAAGTATTCATGTTTTGATTATAACCCAAAAAAAATTTACAATTCATTATATTATACAACGGAATAATTCAAGAAAGGAAGCACACCCTGAAAACTGTGAGGAGTGATCGATTTTACCTTCTTTAAGGAATGACAAGTGGAAATAGACTGGATGGTGCCGAACTAAACTTGAGCACTGGTCCTAAAAATGACCGGTACAAGAAAAATTATGAAGTAATATGGTGGTCCATTGAAATCTGAATAATCAGTAATAGCAATTGAAACTAATTCATATTTCCATATATTAAAGCATAAACAATAAGTTACAAAATAAAATAACGTAAAATTACGTACAAGTCGAGGCAATGCCACTTTTTTCCATTGGTGCACTCCAAGAAGTTTTGGCCTCTCCAGTATCATCAACTCAGCGTCAGTAAGTCTAAAGGGAGGAAGGAGGGCTCTGTCAAAAAGGCAAAACTGAATCCAGAGGAGTTAAAGAAAACAGAACAGGCCAATTTCCTCAAGTTTATGAGATCCCATGAAAGAGACCACGGGGTTTCACATCATATTGTCCAAAGACCTATCAAAAAAGTGGGTGGAAAGAGCCTTGTGAGGGTGTAGAGGGTACTACTCACAACAGCAATGACAGAAACCCATCTCCTCCGTTGCAAGACACTTTTGAATGAGTTTTTTTTAGGTCTTTTGAACTCTTTTTTGACAATTTTGGCCCCTCAATAGCCTGATGGCGACCTTCTTGACCATACCTTTTTGGTGTATGTGGAAGGAAATGTCTAGGCCCTCAAATCCACTATCTGTAATTAATGGGACGCCATACCAGAGGACTTCAACTGCAGTGGGTGCAAAGACTTCCACTGCGGGTTGGAAGCCTTCTGTGCCACTAAGGGCGGCTACATTAATGATTAAGAGAACTCAGACACACATCGACTTATAGTATTAATTTTGTTGTAATTCTATCTTTAATTTATAAATTATATCTTGTTAAATTTTAAAATTCAACCTGCTTCGATTTTTATGAACCGCTCGCTATATTTTTAATAATTTCTAAATTCATATTTTAAAGAAACTGTGCATTTAGGTGATAGATTTTGATAGACAGTGAATTTTTGGATGTCAAATTGAAACTAACAAATAACAGGACTTAAATCTCACTATTTTCCTTACTATTATCTAAAAATGGTACTTATTGTTATATAACTTTTTTGTTTAGCCCCCGAAAAGGTCGGTATCCACAATACTGACGTCACAAGAAAATACTTCATAAAAGATACTAAAATATTTATTTTCTATACTATTATCAAATATTCTCTCTCTAAATATTTTAAAAACTAATTTTGAATGAATTTAATTTCCTCTTCTATAAAATGAGTCAAGTATTTGTTGCATTAGAAATATTTTTATATATTTGTCATAGGATATAATGATACCATTATCGTATAAATTGAAGGGTACATATGCATTAGGTGCAAAGGAAGAATTCATCAATCATTGCTAACATAACATATGTTTAAAAGTGGTATTAAATGACATTTTCTTACAATGTACGATTTATGGATTTTTTCAAAACATTTATTTGAGTTGAAACCCCCCCCAAATTAATGCCTTGTGAACCATTTTTTGATACAACCTGGGTCAGTATAAAAACAGTATTGAACAAAATAAAAAGAAGGAGAAAATTTCAATTTTTTTAGAATTTATGAATATATCTATTTTAATATTTCATAGACATATTTGAGTCGATTATATGTTTTGTATTCAAATTTGTGGTATGATTTAAAATACCCCAAAGTGTTAAATAAAGTTTAATATCTATATTTAATATAGTCTTTTACAGATAAAATATATCAGTTCCTTAATTAATTTTCACACCACATTTAGTGCAATTTGCAGGTCCTCCCATGGGTTAATGAGAATAATTTGTTCGAAGAATACAAATGTAATCTACACTCAATTTGAGAAAAATCATAGTAGGTTGCTTTTGTGTTGACACATGTTAAATAAATTTATTTCAAAAATATATATTTTTTTCATAAAACAGAAATAAAAAAAATTGTACATATAATTGTGATACAAAGCTTCAAACCTTTAAGATGATCACATGCTAAATATGTAAATGTAAATTGGCTAGTTATATATTTTATCAATTTTTACCTGTTAATACAAAAGCAAGCTAAAACAGTTTTTCTTAAAGCTCAGTGTAAATACATTTATACTTTGCAATAAATGATTATCCATATCTAAAAACAAACATATACTAACGCTTCGGACTACCCGCAAATTGTACTTAAAATAGCCAAAATGATTACCAAAATAAAGGAATGATAAATTAATAGGCTTTATTTGAAAGGGGCCGTATCTGGCATAAATCTCTTAAAAGATAAAGGTTTGAAACTATGGTGAAAATTCTTGGGTATCTTAACTTGTCCCTCAAACTTGAATATTAAGCCTTTAATTGACTCAAATGTGCCAATATAATATTGGGCTGTATGTACTTATATAGGAAGTAAAATAATAAATTGTGAGTTTCTACTTGCCTTGATTTGTGTTTAAGAATGTTTTTGAGATGACGCACCACGTATATAATAATGAATATTCAATAACTTTATCATCTTTCATAATATTATAAAAGCCATTATAAGATATAAATATGATTATATTATTTAATGGCCTTTATTATGTGAATTTAAGGGGAACGGAGTTGCTATGGAATGGCTCATAAAGCTGATTAAAATTCATTGTTTCTTAGACACAATGGTGGTAATTTATTTTCTAGCAATTGCATCTTTTAATAAATCGTATATATATAATTCACACAACAACTCTTTTTGCAATTTTATTAACAAAAGAATTACAAAATGCAGTAAAGTATCTTATAACGATCTAATTGAAACATATTTTTACCTACACTTTCAAGTCAATTAATATGTATATTCGACACATTTTGTTTTGTCCATTTTTTGACTTATCAAACATTGTTTTAGGTTGAGAGTCTCTATCATTAATGAGCAATGGTATCTTCCACCATCTGTAGCATATTGTACTTTCAACATTAAAAAAAAAGTTTGTTTATAGTCCTAATCCGAATATTGCCAGATATTAATTTGATAGAAATATCTATTAGTGGGTAAAAATATAGAGCAATTAATGGGGTTCCAACTCAAATAACCAAGCAATATATTTTTCACATATTTTC
Organism: Lepeophtheirus salmonis; assembly: GCF_016086655.4. Taxonomy (NCBI): domain Eukaryota; kingdom Metazoa; phylum Arthropoda; class Copepoda; order Siphonostomatoida; family Caligidae; genus Lepeophtheirus; species Lepeophtheirus salmonis. The sequence continues at coordinate 31,503,509 of NC_052143.2, read as the reverse complement.
AAGTATATAAAATTTCATTTTTTTGTCATACTAATATTTGTATGTTTTATGTTTTGAATTTTCACATGGGTGGACAACATAATTTTGAAATAATAATATGTCTTAATTTAACAACGGAATTTTTACCTTATTTTTAGGATATGTATATCTAAAAGTTATATACAAAAAAATTATTCACCTCTTAATTTTCTTAATGTCAAATACCATTTTGTAAGCAAACCATAATGTTTTGGATAATAAGATTTAAATATACTAGATCAAAAACATTTTGTATATAGTGTTGGGAGTATATTTTTAATTCTAAAAATAGTACATCATTATATCAACAATTATTTATTGAAATGTCCCCCTTATGCATCCACCATGACCTCCCCATTGGAACCGAATGTCTTGCAAACCTTGATAAACCTAGTCATAAGACATATAAGATCCCTCCTTCTCAACGGAGGCCTTCAAGTAATCAACATTGTACTGGGGATCTTTCCTGGCCTTCCTCCCAACAAAGCCTCAAATTCGATAGGGCCGTAGCGAAAATACGGTAATGAGGGAGGCCAGAAATCTGGTGGGTTTCCTTGCACCAAGATTGAGTTGTTAAGATCTTATGGTCATAAGAAAAGGTCTTCAACTCATTGACTACGTTCCTCAGAGTCCCTGCAATAACTTTAAGGTCATTGGTAAACGATATTTTACTGTTGTTTGTCGAAGCTTTAATTTCCAATGCTATATCGCTCAAGTTTTCACTGACAATCTTGTTTTTCCTCCCCTTCCTGTTCTTCTGGAGGGGCTCAACCCGCTGTTGATAAGCCTCCTGAGCTTGAATACAAGCTCAACAGAGCAATTAACAATGTAAGCAAATTCCTTTATAGAATGATGGGCACGGAGAAGATCTACACCTGTTGCTTTTTTGCTTCCATTGTGGTTTTTATTGAAGTTTTTCAACCAATAATAAAGGGCATTATTTCTTTGTAATCACCCAACATTGATTACAGTTAATAATGTCTTTATAGAGCTCCAATTAGCGTGGTACGATTTGCTTACGGATCTCATGCACGCTGCTCACACATACCAAATTATGAAAAAGTTGTAATAAATTAAACATATCTAGATCAACTGTACACCAATTACAAGAAATATTGTGAAGAAAAATTTGAGTAATTCTCTGTCCATACTTATTTTTAATTAACTATACATTTTTGGAGGAAAATACTTTATGGGAATAAAGCACTTTTGGTCTCTGTCTTCTTAATTTTTTTCCATTAATGTTCATCTCCTTGGCAAACAAAAGATAATCAAAATTTCAGCCAGCTAGCTTGCCTTTTTACCTTTATCGAAGAAAAACAGTAAAATTGGCGTATGTTCTATTTCTTGGTGTCCATCTTTGACACGCCCTCGAACAATACTCATTGAAATAATGATGAAACTTTTTGAATACCTTTTTTTAGTACAAAATCTTACCTTTCTAACGCTTTCAAATGTAAACTGATAGCACATATATCAAGCGATATACTCATTAGTAAAACCATCTTTTGGGAAAATAATACAATTTTTTTACTATACATGGTATTGATCGGAAAAAAATTATTTTTTTAAAAGGGTCACAGGTATGATACACTATTTATTTATAAGAGTAATTTTGATATATTAAATCAAATAGAATTATGAATATTTAAAAATATCCCACTTACACATATCAAAGTAAACACTCCATTTTGACGAAAAAGTAAATTTAGTCTTTGTACGTTGTCATGGTAATATACTTTAAATTCAAGGAAAAACATTTGAAAAATGAGAAGTCCTCATATGTATAGGAATAAATACTTTCTTTGATGAATTTAGGCAATATTTTGGCAAAAAGTTAGAGTTTTTTTTTAATTTGAAGAGGGTTTATATTAGCAAAGTCAATGTAATTAAATTTTCGAAAATAGATATGTTTCTATTTATTTATAGATAAGCAATAAAAAATTGTTCTACCACAAGATAAACATGAAGTAGAAAATTGGGTATTACTGTTGTATACCCCAGACAGTCTTGGATAAATGTATCTAAAGCCTTCTAAGAGGGCATTTAATACAAGAATACTATGTATTAGATATATATTCACAAATGTACATTGAATACCAATATGAGGTACATACTTCGTGTATATTTCAAAACATATGAAAAACCATTTAAAAAAATTTGAAAAATTGTTGCAGGTAGAATAAATAATTTTTTGTCACAGTTTTGTGATTGATGTCTTTAAATTGCTTCGTATATGTATATGTGATGAATAAACAGAAAACCAATTTTTAAAAAAAGTTTAAAATAGAGTACTCAAATTTTGGGGTTATTTGATATATCTAAGAATATAAGCTATTGTTTATAGCTTTCACTTTGATGTATGAAACTAATTTTTTCCCAAATATGGAATTTAAAATATAATTTTTAAAATATTGACAATGATTTTTTGCCACTTTAAGGCATGGAGACAGGAAATATATTTTTATTACGTTTCTGAACAATTCTTTCCTTTAAAATGATAATTTTTTTTAATAATAAAAAATTACTCAAAATTACTTTACAATTAAGTATCAATATAAAAAAAAAGTTATGATAGATTTTTTCTGTCATTGTTGTCCAAACAAGAAAAATTTCATAAAACTTAAGTTATACGAAATGATATTTTTAAAAATAAAGAATAGATTTACGAGTCTCAAAGTGTGTAAAAAAATCCTTTTGTTAATCTTCTAATATATCATATAATATTAAAAACAGTATGTCTAGAAAATAAGTAAAAATGTCAATACCCTACATTCAAAATGTGAAATATACCCTTTTTGAATTTGCTGTTATTAATATAGCTACAAATATTCATATTGAAAGTACTTCATATTTAAAAAAATATATAAAAATACGATATCTTGATCATTCTTGGCAAAAAAAAAAAAAAAAAAGTGTGGATATGAATGGAGATATTAAATATTCAAGCTGGTATTTTATAGCAATGTATCGCACTTCACTTCAATTTGTAATGGATTAAGTGTAACTAGAAAGTCTCGAAAGCATTAGTCATTGATGATTTGATGGAATGGAAAATAACACAAGGAAACAATTATGAGCAAAATTTGAAATAAATGAATTGAAGGCAATTATTGAGTTTATCATCGAGTACAGAATCCAAAACTAATTACATTTTTTCTCTCAGACATCTGAATTCTGAAATATCTGGAATTATAGTAATTTGTGACTATTATCGTTCAGAGTCATTTTTAATCCTTAAAGCAATCCCCAAATTTAAAGTAAGATTAAGAAAACTTATATAACAATGTTTTTTTAGTATTAAGAAGTATTTTTATTGATTCTGTATCTTGTTTTGAACTCGATATATTTTCATTTTTAGGCTGAAAAATGATGAAAAACGACACTTTTCTTTTGCCCCTTTTAACTTATTTGTGATGATGAATATCATAGCTTGTATTATAAAAAATATCCAATGTATAATTAAAACAAAAAGATAAAAGATTTGTTTAAAAAATATGCATCTCCAAGGAATTTTGTACATTGAATATATATTCTACATATAATATGATTAGAGGTTAGGACTCATATAATACATAAAAGTTGTTTGGATCACTATTTTCAGATGATTTGTTATATAAATGTCATTACAAAAACCTTTTGCTTAAATTTACCCTCTTAATAGGGGGGAAAAAATGTCTACCACTATATAAGGTTAACCGTGAATATATATATGGACTTATGTCTGTGTGCTACGTAGACTCTAAAACTAAATGATTTTAGATAAGCTGACCTATGGGGTGTGAGGTTCTTAAGACACTGTGTTGTAAATAAACTAATTTTTATGTTCCATGCTCCAGAGTGCAATTTGAGCATCTCCAAATTCAGTTTAGTTTCTTTAATGCTATACATTTGGCAAATTTTTAACAACGCCTATATTAGTCATATATGACTAAACTATCAGTAATGGGGTTTTTTAGATAAAAAAATAAAGTTGTCATTTCAATAGACCATAAATAAGAAGCAACCAATAGCATAGAAGACAACGTTAGATAAAATTTTTGATTGAACATGCTTTATATTGAACAAATCCCTTTCGGCCTTTATGTTTTCTTTATATCAACTCCCTCAAATTTAAGCATATGAGCACGTATTGAGGGTTGTGCTAAATGAGTATCAATTCATAAATAAGTTGGAAATTCAAAAGAGAAATATCTATCGATAAAGATGTTCACTAGTCTGAACATGCGAAAACCCTTTTAGATAAATATGTTTTTAAATAAAACAAGTTTACAGACATTCATAGTTTTATTTGTTAAAAAAAGTGCCTAGACGAGATCAAGACATGTAGTTACAACCATAATAAGGCGTATGATTTTTCAAAGATGTTATCAGTATTTTCCATTTTTTTTGTGGAAAAATTAAGTGCGTGAGCTCATGAACCGTCATACTGAAGATTTATTGTAGAGTTATAAGAGAAAGTATGTTCGACTAACTAAGGATATAATCGACATCAGAGTAATTTTTGCCCATATATTTGATATATACAGAGTTGGATTTGTGTTGATATCCTTTACTTATACACCTGCTTTCCTCCCAAAAATTCATCGAATTGTCGAAGTGAGTATGTTAATTTTCTGTTTTTCTTTTAAATGTTAGCAGATGGTCATATTCTTTCCAACTTTATATATCCATCTAAATTGTAAATATATTTAATAAACAAAAAAGTTACAAACCAAATAATAAACAATAGGGTAAAAAAAGTTTTATTTTAATGAAAGAAAAAAATAATTGTGAAAATAGTTTGAGAAATTTCATTACCAATTTTTTTTTCAATATTTACTTGTTTGTTATTTTTAATTTATTGAAGAATAATTAATGCAGTACAAAAATTGACATTTAAAAAAAAAAATACCTAAACATCCCCTATGTAAAAATTTCTACATTAATTTATGTACTTGTTACATAAAAGAATGCCATCTCTTGGAATGTTGTATTCGAGAAAAACTTTGTTATTCATTTCTTTTACATGTATAAGATGAATAAAAAAGGGGGAATAACCCATCAGTGATGAAATGACAAAAGGGGGTCTATCTTCCATCATCTAAAATGTACCTACAGAGAAAAACTATTTGTTTTTTATGCATATATATTAAATATCATGTTCTTTTATTCACTTATAAGGAATATGATGAAGAGTAACGAAATATTCATTTATAAGAAATTTTACATAGGAAAATTTGAGTTTGATACTTTTTTAATAAAAATAAACTTTAATTAAAAATATAATCAAAATCAAATATAAAAAATTTTCCATTTTATGTAAGGAAGTTGCATTTTTATATAAAAAATATTAAAATTTCTATGTTTTCAAATATGTTGTGTGTCAACATCAAATCAATTTTGAAAAAATATCAAGAAAAGGAGTAAATCCCTTTTTTATCGAAAATTCGAATTTTATACGAGAGTGATCTGAAAGTTTCCGACCTCAACGTGAAAATGGGAGAACTCGTAAATAAGACCTAGTCACATGTATCTTGCATATCTTAACAGTTACTCACTAAATCTTCAGTCATTTTGAAAGCACAGTTGTTATGTAACAGGCGTTTGTTAATCTACCAGATTCTCCCAGCGAAGTTACAGACGTGACGAGTTACCGAGATGGGAGCATCGCTAGTAGTAGTCTATTGAGTAATAAGGGCACAAAGTTGAAAAAAAATATAGATAGATGTGATTAGCTTTTATTTACAAGTTTGGCCATCTTCACGTTGAGGTCGGAAATCTTTCTGACCACCCTCATATTTGGAGTTGTTAATTTTGAATGAAATAGTCAGAAAATCGTACAAATGACAAGATAGGATCATAAAGAGGAGAAAAATGAACCCATTTTTTACTCTACTCTGCTTTTTATTACGAAATTCACAATATAATCTGTAAAAAAATAAGTGCCAGAAATTTGGGGCCGAATCAATGCAAATATCAACCAATTATGTACATGACTAATGAATATCTACAAAAGTGATTGCTTCCTTTCGAAGATTAGTAAATATCTTTTATTTATTTAAAAAGTACGAAACATTTCTATTTTTCAAATGATAATCATCAATCATATTTTGTTCAAAATCGAATTTTTAACTTTCAAATAAGTAAGTATCTTTTAAAAAGATCTTAGATTTGCAATTTTTCTATTTGTATCTGATGCACTATTTCAACTTTTTGACGAGTATATTTGACTATGCTTACCCTTTCATTAAGCTATAAACAATTTAGATAACTAAAAACTTATTTGTTCCTAAAGGGAATCAATGGAATGGTTTTGAATATGCTGGTATGTGTTAATAAAAAAAACTGAAAAATGAGGTGATAACCCTTTCAATTTGTAGAATGTTACTTAGCTGTCATGATGTTTTATAAGATTAGAGTTTTTATAAGATATGATCAACAATTATGTAATAATAATATAAAAACCAAAAAATAACGTGATAAACCTAACAATTTGTAGAATATACGGGAGAGGAGAAGCTTAGCTATAATGACATTTTATTAGACGTGCTGCAAGTAGCTATGAGAAAGAAAGAAATAAACACAAAGCCTTCTCTGTATACTGGGAGAACTTCGGCAGGAAAAACTCCGACTTCAATCCTGAGTTCATCTCTGTGTCCAAGAGGGACTTATGAAGCAAAAAAATATTTTTACTCTCAGTCATTCGTATATTTTTCTTTCCCATTTAGGAATTTTGATTTTTGACCAGGCGATCACGTCAAACAGATTTTAACTTTGAATTTAAATTTATTTTTCAGGGCTTAACAATTTTTTTCATCAAGGTTATTACACTCAACCCGAATATTACATGTCCAAAAAGGGTTAGACGTATATTTTTTTTTATATTGTAGATTATGTATTCTATGAGCTTTTAAAAAAAGTTATTTAAAATCCCACGGGTAACAACTTTTTCTAGCTTCCCCAGTTGACAAAGAAATTTATTTTGCACTACATGTAATAGACATGTAATGTCTGAAAGAACTTTTGAAAGTGCACAAAAGTATTTCATTTGATACCTTGACTTAATGTTTTTGGTTATTACTTATTTTATAAGCTTCTAAATAAAAAATGTATCTAAATAAATATTGAATAAGTTCCGAATATTTAAATTTAAGCAAATATAAAACTAAGTAATACATAAATAATAATTTAATGAAGTTCTATGATAGGTAGTGGTTGAGTATATATATATATATGTATTTGTGGATGCTACTGTAATGCAATGATATTATTATAAAAAAAACAAAAAAAAATTAGTTAATAAAAAACAAAAAAAAAGTTCACTACTTAGAAATTAAATAATATGGATAGCAGTTTCGGAAAAGAAAATTCACTGCTCAGGTTGGCAACATAAAAAAAAAAAAAAAAAAAAAAAAAAAACCAGCGAGCTCAAAAATGCAGCCGATTAGAATCACTATCTCCATCACTGATAGGACTCGTTTGTTTTCCTAAAAAATTTTTTTTTTTCTCCCAAAAGTTTTGAGAGACATTAAATCAAATAAAAAAATGTTTCCCTTAAAAACAACAATAACATTACAATAATTATCAAAAAAAAAAAAAAAAAAAATGGAAAATGGTTCATTAATTATGAAAATAATATTTAAAATAAATCTTTATAGTTTTGTATCTAGATATTTTGAATTGCTGCAATATTTAACTATTTTCCTCTCATGCAGGTTCAAAAAAAGTTATTTGAACCTAAACAAAATTAGCTAATCAATCAATTTAATTAAGTTAATTACTATATCATTATTTAATACTTTTAAAAGCTTTTATTTTTATTGAGCAGTTGTCTAGCCAGCCTCTCAATAATTGTAATAGAAAAAAAAATCATTGATTTTTGTATAGAAAATGTGTAGACTTATTTTCTTGAAAAAAAGAACAAAAATAGCTGTCATTACATTAACTTTTCTTTAGAACTACTTTAATATTTTCTTAAAAGATCTTTCGTACATTAGTAAATAATGCTGTTTTCTTCTGATAGTGACTCATCTTTAAATACCTGCATAACAGATTCAATAGTAGACCCCAAAGGCTAATATGAGCATAAAATTTTGTTAAATCATGAGTCCTTGTTCAAGATTGTCTTTTGAAAAAGTTGACTTTTAAAGAACAAAAAATGTGTTGGATAACAATATTATTTGAGCTTAATTTAATTGAGGAAAAATGAAAGAAGTGGTTGAGATAATAATGTATAAAAACTTCATTGTTTACTTCATTATATTTCGATTAATTTATTTCTTTTTTTTAAACAATATCCTTCATTTTTACGGAATTTTAAACATTTAAGCACAAAATCTTAATAAATTCCTCCATACAAAAAAATTAAATCAGTTTTGCCGCTGAACTAAATGTTCTAGAACAAAACACTTTTTTTTCAGGAATTCAAGTAATTCCTTTAAATTAAGAGCAAACAAAAATCCAGACTGTTATTTCTTTTTAAACAATACCCTTAAAGTAGTTTTGGTTTTTTTAAACATATAATTTTTCTAAGTATTGGATGATAAGATATAAAATATAAGCACATGTTTAAAATTAACATATAGTTTTGCAAAGAATATACTAAATTATTTATGATTTATTGATATTAATCATTTTCATATGTTGACTCAAAACTACATAATATAACCGAAAATATACTGAATCAATTCAAATCAAATATACTCAAAAACCAGATTTGATAGAATAAATTAATTACAGATTCGTGAGCAATGCGTCAAGTACTAGTACTACTTTGAATTATGTAATTAGAAGTATATTATTTTTTGTTGACTTGAGTTTTTTTAAAAGCAACAGCTGCGGTATTATTTCTCGTCTACCTTCAGCTTGTTTTATAAATGTGTTCGTTAAGGAATGAATTTTCACTTCTCACTTCATTAGTTAGTTTGACTCCTACACAAAAATAAATTTTCTTTATAGGATGATTCTAGATATTTAGTTAGTGATCAGAAAAATAAGGGACTTACACGGCCCTTAAGTAGATAGACTCATTTATATAGAACTTTATAGGAATCATTCGCACTTCACTTTTGTAATAGTCATACACATATATTATGTTAGAGAACAAATAATTTTGTATATTCGGCCCTTTTTGTTTAACTAAGTATATCTTTTTGATTATTCGTAACATTGGATCAACAATATAAGGTGTTGTAAAAGGTGTGAGTGTATATTACAAACACTTTTCGGACAGTATTGCGCTTGACCGTTTCAGTCGTGAATTATCGTGCGTATATATATAGGGGCCGGTACTCTTTTGGTTCCTGTTGCACAACAGTGGTTGGAGCGATATCTTTTTTCCCCTCAAGTTCTTCTGCAAAGAACTCGACCGTCGGAAAGCTGGCGATAGAACAGAAGCAGCCACAATTGGTGAATAGGAGACAGCAAGTCATCATCAAGACAACGCCAGGCAGTACACATCTTAGATGTCGTACCAGAATCTCGGGGAGTATGCATGGGAAGTACAATCTGAACCTGGTCCCAAGTGACTACTACCTGTTCCTGTCTACGGTCAATGCTCTTGGGATTGGCCTCAATAGAGGGCTTTGAAAATTAGTTGTGCGAGTTTTTGCCAGTATGGACCAGGCTTTCTACGAGAAGGGCATCATGAAGTTGGAATATCGTTGGCTATAAGTTATCAAACAGAACAGAAATATATAAGGCAAAAAATACAAAATAAGTTTTTCCCCAAGCCAGTCAATTAATAATATATGTATTAAAAAGAAATACGTTATTGGCAATTGATTTTTTTCGTTTTTTCTCTGTCAATATTTATCTCCTTGGCAATCAAAACACAATTTATTCTTTTACATAACAACATATTTTATAAAAGGAAAAAAAAACAACCATAAATGATGTTGTGATAGATCCATTTTACGTATTTTAATGACGGACAAGTAAGATTGGACTGGATGGGACTGAATTGGACTTGACGATGTTTATCGGTCCTAAATAATAGCAATACAGCACCACGCAATAACCAAGAATAATCGTTTAATATTTGTGCATTGAACAGTATCTACTTATTAAAAAATAGTTTGTTTAGAAGATATATACTTTAAAGTAAGGATTAAAGAGTCACTGATCATTTATTTTCTCGTTGACCTTCTTTTAGAAGTGCCTCATCTTCTTTTCATTCTTCTTGCTATATTTGCATTATCCGCAATATATTCATCTCAATGTTTTAATCTTTTGATATTTCTAAAATACTACAAACAAGATTTTATGTTGAAAAAATGTGCTATTACTTGCAATAAATCATTGAAATAATATAATTTAACAGAATCACAACTAAAAATGAAAGCTAAAATCCTAGGGAGATCTTCAAATGAAGGAACACAATGATTTGCGAATTGGCGGTCCTAGTCACTAGTTGTGACTGATGTAGTATTATGAAGAAGGATGTTTCATTTGTTTTATTTAAGTTATTGTGTTTCTTTAATCAATTATTTATTATTGAACACGTCACTTTTAATCAGCCACCTGTTTTTATCTGATAAAGAAATTTTGTTGTTATATCATCCTATAATATATGCCTACAAATATAAATTCATATTTTAATTAGTACACAGTTTCTATTCTCTAGGTTAATTTGAAATATATCATGTCGTATTCTTTATCTATATTTTTCCACATAGTGTCGTTTTATATATAAAAAGGCGTATAAAATTTGGTAGAAATAAGAAAAATAAAGATAAATATTGATAACTTAAATAAAAATACTATCTTCTGCTTATAATTTTTACATCACCCTGAAAATCAAATCGATAAAAACATTGTTACAATTGATATCATAATTGAATAAAACTGAGTTGAATAAACTTGAGCTTCTATTAGCTCAAATTACTAATTGAAAATCAAAAACTAAGTTAAAGTATTGTAAGAATATTCTCTCAAGAGAAAATATAAATTTTGACATCTTGAAACCCTTCTTTAAAAAAAAAATTGTCTGTGAGGACCGGCCCTTGTTGGTTTGCTATGTCAACTACAATTGCTGAAATAATTTAGTTACTAACTATATCATTTCAGCTGTTGAAATTTTATAATAATATCTTTCAAAGAGACAAGATACATGAAGTTTATAGTAGGAATTGTGTGCTTATAACTTATTATTATACGTTTTATCTATCACTCATTATTTTCTTTGTGTTTATATTCTTCAATTCTGGCTAGGAGTAAGTAAAAAGATAACTAGGACCGACCAATCGTTCCTTTGATCATTTGTGCCGTGGAATTGAGGAAGATTATTAAAATTTTCTGCATCGAGATACACTGTATTCTCATTGAAGATTCCGCAACTGCAGGATTCAGTGTGGGAATATGATCTAATTAAATTTTTTCCTTCTATCTCAAAAAACCAATATAAAACCGTGCAATATATTAACATGCAATACAAAAAAATATCGCAGCAACACTATGAAGTAATCACTTTTCTTTGGGGATTCAGGTAACTTTTTGGAATGACTGCATTAAGCCTTTTAAATAAATTTTTTTGTCTTTTATGTTATTTCTATATATTTACTTTTAAATCATTTTTACAATAATTTCGTTTAGTACTCCTTTTGGGCTTTTGTTTCTATATAATTATAATTATATGTATTGATTGTCTTCCATTTTAGTTGTTGTCTCAACTATATACTAACTTTTTAACCTGACAATATTTTCCCTTCTCGATTTTCCTTGTGATCATTGTGTGTTTTGTTGTGTTCGTTTTTTATTATTAAGTCATATCAGGGATGAATTGTTTATATTAGAAGTCTGAAAAGGAAATTAACTGTAAGCTTTAATGCTTGCTTATGTTGTATATCAATACAAATTTCTTTTTTTGTTTTATTTGTTTATCTGTAGATTTACTTATTTGTGTAGGTATGTATATATGTAATCTGAATGAATAAAGACGTTGCACAGAAAAATTGTTTAAACTTGATTGATATTTTCTGAATTCCTGATAAGTTACAAGCTATAAGTAAAAATTGGTAATGCTCATGTTAAAAAATAAAAAAAACTGTAATAAAAAATTATTGCTCCTGACACATAAACTCACTTTGATATGTATATTTAAGTTGATGAAAGAAAATGTATTTTTCAAACCAATGATTCTTTAATATGAACAACGAATTTAATATGAAAAAAAAGTTGGCAAAAACAATAATATACATGTTTATACCCGAAAATATGTAATTAAAAAAAATCATGTTTCTCAATAGATGAAAAAAACTTTTTTTTTCTTGTTGTACACGTATTTTTGTCACGCCAAAAGGTTATTTTTCTTTTTAATGCTATATTGTTACTTCTTTTTTACTTCAGATATACCTCAGTTCTGATTGATATTTTTTAAATAATACATATATATTATAATTTGAATGTGAATTGAAAGTTAAATATAGAAATTTTCTAAAAATTTGAATTTGATGAATATTTTATATCGTCAGAAACTACACAAAAATAAATAAAACATGGATTTTTTTTTGTAAAGATCGAATACAAACAATTCAACGTTCAACCAATTCTTAAATTTTTGCAAAATGCAAATTTCCTTCCATTTATGCAACAATTCACATTTCATTTGTATTTTTGCTCGTAACTTAGCTAATTTCGTTTGAAAGCATTGTTAAAAATAGTTTTATTTATGTAGAATTTCAATAGTTAATTTCAACACAACCTTTCATTTATTGCGTTTTGAACGTGCCAGAAGAAAAAAAAGATTTTTTGGGTCTTAGTGTCATCGTGGTTCGATCCCACTAAGCAAAATACCGCAATTAGTAGCATCCGATCGCTTTCCTTCTTCACTAAAGATTCAACCGGACTGATCCTAATATATTGTCACAGCATTCAATTGAATTTTGAATCTGTAAATAATACATCAAACAGCTTCATCCTCATCTCAAGGACCAACCATAACATCATAAGATCTTTGAAGCTATGACATCTAAGGGTTATCAAGAAATTAACAATTTTTAAATGCTTTTTAAACGCACTGTAGTTTGAGTCAGAAAAATGGTAATAATTTCGTGAAACTATGAAAAATTAACTTTTTTTTCATTATTATCTATTTATTTATACATTATAATATAGTTCTACAGAGATTATACATTTATTTAAACACATGTGGAACATTATTTTGTTAGATTTATGAGGCGATATCAAACCCGCATCAAATAAATTTTATACAGAGTTATCACTTATATATGAAATAATTTTCCTATAAATTAAAAAGAATATAAATTCTAACAGTATGAGTTTTTAAATATATTATGTAGTTGATTTATTCTTATTTTGTTTCTAACTAAATAAATGCAATATGTCGCGTGGAGATACAAAATAAATTAGAGAAACCTATTTTGGCTTTCCTTAATGCTCCAATTTTTATTTGAATAATAATTCCTTCCTTTTTTTATAATAAATGTTTGCATAAAATATGTTATAGAGAGTTTAAGGAAATGAGGGTCAAAATTTATATGTTGACTGGATAATAACACATGGCTGAAAAGTCCTGAGCTTAACAAAGAAAACATGTTTTCTTCCATGTTAAATTGAACGGAGAAACATTTCTGGAGCGCTCAGCTCCTCATGTTTTTAGATACCAGGTACATAAATGAACCCTACAGAGGTCTTAGAATTGCTCCTGAAAACAGGACAGCTTCCTCGGAAAGAATGCAAAGATTATCAAGGGGAGTCGTTGATATCATTTGCTCTTTTGACAAGTCCCTTAGGCGGGAAATTCTTAACAGAGATCCTTTCTGAGATGTGACAGTCCGGACGAGTGGAGTCGATTTTGCAGGCGAAACAGGAAATTCAGGTAAGCTATTAAACAAAATGACCTTCGAACAATACAATTTTAGGAGTTATGTACTAGTCCAAGACCTGCATGGCCAATACGTATTCAATTGTTTTTACTGAGAACGTCAGATACTAGAAAATCCAGTCAAGCTTTGACATGGAACCCTTTTCTTAAATACCTGGAGAGAAGGGCAGTAAATAACCTTTAAGAAAGGACTTAAGTCTTCTAAAAAATTCCTTACTATCTTCATCAGAAAAATGGGTAGAGTAAAGAATAGTTTTTGGTACTTTAGATGTAAGGGTAAAGTTTTTTTACGGAGATAAACAAAAATGTGGTTTTTGTCGGACCAAGGAGGAGAAGATGGACCATTTTCTTCCTGAATGCAAGAGGCTTTGTCGAATATATAATGCTATCAGCAAACTTTTAAAGGAACATTTTGTTTTTTATATCATGAAGATGGATGATTTTTTAGCCTTTTACTCTTGAAAAATGGAGATGATTATTAATGTAGGTATTACAAAAGGCCCCTCATATCTTGTATGAGAAACGTGCATTTTCAGACTTAAACATGCGTTTTATCCGTTATGAAACTTCCCTTTCGTGTTTTAAAACAGATATTCTATTTATAAACAAACTCTACAATTCAGTATTTTTCTTTTTAATTTTTTTTTTCAGCGTGATAAATACATTTTTGTTTTATTCTATGCATTTGATTAAATTTTAGTGTCTTTTTGTTTTAGTCGACGTATATATATATATGTTATTATTTTTGAATAATTTTCCTTGTCATCTTACTTTAAAATTGAATAATAGATAAGTCTTGATGACCAAGAGAAAAAAATGATTTAATATATAGAAGGTTCATATTAATAAATTCATCTCAGATCAGACGTGCAAAATGAGTTGATTTCGACCATAATATATATAATCAAGGAATACTCTATATTTGAATACTGCACATTCTTTTCTATGAGTAGAATATTTTTAATATGAATAAGGGAATTGTATTAATACAATCGGTTTATGGAATCAAAATAATAATTTATTGATGAAACAATTATAAAAAGCTATCAAAATAAGAATTTATCAAAAATGACTGTTTTCAATACGTTCCCTCTTTGATTTAATAATTATTTTACTAATATAAAAAATTGTGTTAAGTTGGTAAAAAAAAAAGGAAAGAAATAAAGAGTACATGTTACATTTTATTCATGATTAATTATGTTAGAAACATGAAAACTCAAAATTTCAATACATTGTATCACATACAAGATAATATGTTAATCTAAAAAAAACAAAAATATTAATGTGAAAATGAAAAATTTCAAGAAGGGACAACTTTTAAGAATGATTATGTCTATTCATAAATCATATATAACTATTCTTAAATATCAAGTATAATTTGCATGTTGTATCTTACTAAAAAAATACAAAAATACGAACATATTTTAGTTCTTTTTGTTGTATACATAATTATATCCACCATATTCACATATATTTCCACCAATAAATTACATATATGCCAACATAACTCATGGACTAATAAGATTATTATGATGATCCATGGAAGCAATCTGATAGAAATATTGTGCACATAAACACGTTATCAAGTATTAGTGTTGGGATCTGGTTTGAGATCGTTATAATGTTTAGTAGACATACCTTATTCGCTCGTTTAAAAACTTAGCTTACGTAAAAGTACAGAGAATGAGACTAAAAAGTGATCGACGAATTTCCATCTACAAAATCTAATCAGTTTGGCGTCTCTAGGACCACGATGCTGGTCATCAGCAAGTCCGAAATATGGGAGAAGAGGAGGGGTTCTGTCGAAAAGACCAAACTGTACCCAGATGAGTTAACAAAAATGGCTGAAACCAATCCCCTCAAGTCCATGAGATCCCATGCAAGAGATCTCAGGGGGGTACTGTATAGATACCTATAAAAAAATTGGGTGGAAAGAACCAGGTGAGGGTGGAGCAGCCACTTTTGACAACAGCAATATAAGATACCCATCTCTTTCCTTGCAATACACTTTTAAATTACCCTTTTTAGTTATTTTAAACTCTTTTTGACACTTTTGGCCGCCCTACAACCCTGATACCAACCTCTTCAACTATATTTGGGTGCATGTCGAGGAAATGGCATGGAGTGTCCATCATACTAACACCGAGGCCATCAAAGCCACTGTCAGCCAGCACTGGGATGTCATGACAGAGGACTACATCGACAGTGAGTATCAGGGCTTCCCAAAGCCTTCAGAAAGCCATGATTGCCGCTACGGCGGCTACATTAATGATTAAGAGAGCACAGACACACGTCTATTTATAGTATACATTTTGTTGAAATTCCTTTTTTTAATTTATAAATTATATCTTATTAAAGTTTAAAATTCAAAATGCTCCAATTTAAATGAACCACTCCGTATTTAAAAAAAAATCTTATTTTAGGGAGAGAAAATGTCACTTTAGTTAAATTTGTGCATTCAAAATTGAATTTATCCTGGTACTTTGTCTCTTACAAGCAAGACACATATTAAATCACAGAAACCATAAATTTATCTTGACGTTGGGATATGCTGAAACTTGAAAATTATAACATGTAAAGTTCCTATAAATATATTGTATGTACAGGATGCAGAAGTTATCTATACCACCACTTTAGTCCAATTTCTTGGGCTAACGTAGGCACTTAGGCAGTTGATTTTTTTTGTCAGATACCTTGCTCAAACTTGCAGCAGTTGGAAAAAATGGAATTATTATACAATTTCGTTTTCCAAAATATTTGGAACAGTCACGGACCCCTTCTTGGAATCAGCGTCAGGAGCGATAAAATAAAAATTGCTCGAACTCTGGGACTCAGTGAAACGTTAGTTTGCAAGTTTAAGTAAGAGTTTGAGGCCTCTATAGGTTATTTTGAGGTAACTATAATACGGGCTGAGTATCAAATGACTTCAAGAAAATTTTGATGGCTTCATTTTCCAGAACATTTGGTCTCCAAACTCACCAAATCTGAATTGGATGGATTTTGTAGTGTGGGGAGTAATCGAACGACAAATCAACCAAACACCCTGCAACACCAAAGATGATCTTATTAGTTTGAAATAGAAGGAATTCCAGGATTTACCAAGAGACCAAGTTGCTTTACTGGCCCTTTCAACCTCGTATAGAGACTGTCATTGAGGCTGGAGGTAATTTCTATTGAATAAAATAAATTGGACTCTATCAAGCTTTAAGAATCTGCTTTTATTTTTTTAATTTGATAAAAATTGGTGAGAATTAAAAACGTGTTTGAAAAAGTATATCTTATTCGAGGCACAGACAGCTTGTGCGACCTTTACACGCATGATAGATGTGTTTTAACCCCTTTTAAAGTGAAATAATATAGGTGAGACATATGAGCATTTACCATTAGGAAAAATATGTGAACCTTAAATGAACAATATTTCGTCAAAACAACTACAATGTCCCATCACAATGTAATACTTTTTTGGCACAACACAACAACTATATTTGATACATATATATTAATACAAACTTCAATCATGTTAAATACACGCATTAGCAAACAAGGAGACATCGTACTTCTTAATTTATATAAAATACGCTGTATTTCGATTCCTAACCAATATAAATAAAACATACATATTTTTATCTCAAAACCAAGCCGAATTTTGGAAAAAAATCCAGGGTTAAGTAGTCCATTATATTAGTTATTGCTTTACACTCAAATACAAAATGGTTGGATATCTCAACATGTTCCCAGAGAAGAAGCTTTTCTTTTTTTGATAGACCTTGCTGAGTACTACTAAAAGGGAAAGTGCTCGTCATAATTCGATATTTGAACCAATATAAGGAAAAATCAAACCCTACATTCCGGAGGGCCCTCAATTACATCTCTTGGATTGGATTTTAACTTTAGTAGTTGGATCTTTCTCTCAATTATGAAGTGTTTTTTATTGTTTTCTGCCAATTCTTGAACTTTTTGCTCTTCGTTGCTTTCACATAAATAAAGAACTATCTCTCGGCCGTATAACTGTTTATTAAAATCTATTTTGTGCAAATTTCCGTCTTTTTTCCAATTCTTCATTAAACGTGAAAAAGCTGTTTTTATTAAAAAAAAACTCCCCCATAAAATCTAGTTTTCTTTTAATTGATGAATTTGTCATATAGTCAGTGTCTTGCATGCCAATCCATAGGTTCAAGTCACTTCATAATTGATAAAACTTGATTTAGAAATTTTACAATTAAGTCAATTCTTTTCTCACCAAAATACATCCATACGTCAAAACAACTACAATTTTCAATCGCAATGTACTTTTATTGATTCATATTTAAGCACATAATTCATTAATGATATACCCTTCATATAACTCTCTCTATATATATATCCTTTAACTGCTTTTTAAAAACATTAATGTCTATATTATATTCATATGTATACAGAAACAATTAAATCGTACATTTGGCAATTAAGACATTAAATTGTTAAAATAAGGGACACATAAATTTATAACAATTTAAAAAATGGTTGTATTTTGCTTTTCTTTATGTAGGGTCGCTTCATACAGCATTTACAATTAATTTTTGAGGATACTACTATACCTGTTATTTGGGTTTATGTGTGAATAAAATAACACTTTACAAAATATATGTTGTTCTTCAAAATAAAAATAAATATTACATAAAATCTGTTATTCTTTTAAAATAAGTAATTAGTACAGAGTTTCGTGAGAAGCCTAACAAAGGTTGCTATAAGACCCACTTTAGATTGTATATGTACAATATGTAGTTTAAAAAAGCTCGTTTGACCTTTTTTTTTTTTAATAAAACGGCGTTTTAAAAATAAATAAATAAATATATATTTTTTTAAATAAACTTCCAGAAGAAGAAATTTGCACTTAAATTAAAAAAAAACCCGCTATTGAAAATCATTTTTATTTTATAACTCAATTAATGAACAATACCAAAAATAAACCCCAAACATAAAACGTATTTTATTAAAAGATAAACCGTTGAACGATTCTTATAAGTACATTATTTAAATTTTTTATCATTTTTCCAACTATTTCAACCATTTTGCAATCATAAATATCAATTTGAATACTAAAAATACGTGAATGTGTTTAAGAAAAAAATTTATCCATAAATTATTTTTGATTATTTGTCAGTAAAAATCCAGTTGTTTTGTACAGGCTTAATTTCATATGTAATGTTTCTCTCTGGCAAATATGAGAGATTGGAAGTCAATTTCTTCAGAATGGTTATCATTCTATCCGTAAGACGCAAGCCATTCTTTCTGGATAGATATTAATTGGAAGGAAGTTTTTTTATATCAATGACCCATAAAATACTTCTAAGTTCTGCCAAAATTTATTGTAAAAGAAAGAAGCCTATCACATCTTATTTATTATGCAATGGCCAGCTCAATCTCCGAATTTGAGCCCAATAGAGCTATTTTGGAAACACCTAGAAGGAAAAGTTCGGGAAAAGTGCCCCACATGTAAGAATGAGTTGTGCAACGTTTTGAAGAATGCTCAGATTGATACCACACTTGCTGTCTTAAAAAACTAACAACAAGAATGCCAAAAGTCTATAAAACAGTTATAGTGGCAATGAAAGGATTTTTTGATGAAGCTTAAATTTAAGCAAATAAATGTTTTTACACAAATTGAAGCTTACTTCTTCTTCATTTTAATAACTAAATTACTTAGTTACCTGATGATAAAGTCATAGGTAGTTAGAAAAATAAAGGAAATTCTATTTTTTTCCAAACTTTTTCATACCATTGTCTATGTACATACAGCCAAATATGCCATAGATAAACTTGAGTGCCATTTGCAGTGCTTCTAATGACTTAATATGAATAATTTGAAATTGACTATCATTCATAGAAGAATACAAATTTAATCTAGACTCAATTTTGAGAAACATTCTTCAATATTGTTATTGAGTTGATGTATGTTTATAAGCCTCTCCATAAATACAAAATCACGAATCAATGCTAAATATGCAAAATAAATGTGGCAAAAAGTAGAAACAATATTTTTATATTCATTTGTTTTATTTTTACTTTTTTTGCATTGAATTATTGATAAGATACATTTTCTATTTATATCAAAAATTGATTCGTTCAAAAAATTGTTTTTTATGAAGATTTGATAGAATACATTTTATATGTGAAATTAACCAAAAAAATAAATAACACTATAGCTACAGAATACATTTACTACAAAGGGTTTTTGTAATATACATTGCGAAAGAAAAATGACGGTTATTTGGCAATTTTTTTAATATTACAATGTACAACCAATAAGTTAAATTTATTGCAAAAAATAAATAAAATCAGGTCAAGATATAAATCAATAAATTTTCAATTTCCCTTATGATAAAATAACTCGGTTCTTCAATTTATTCATTGCATAAAAATAAGCATAATATATCTGAACTCTTCCTCAAAAAAATCGAATCTTTACCCTTGTAGTATTTTAAATATATTAAATAATTAACAAACCACCAACTTGAATGGAATAGTGCTAATTACTTATCTGCTATCAATTTATTGTCATTCAGCATGAGGGATATATTGGATTGATAGCCACGCACAATATTTGGCAAGATCAGGTATCTTCCCTCAAAGTTGTGGTACATTATGAATGTTTAAAGGTTTGAAATTTTTTTTACACTTTCTTACAGTCAAATGTAGTCAAAGTAAAGAAAAGTTAATATTCTCAAAAATAAATATTTTTAAGTAAAACTATTTTTAATCTCAATACGCAGATTTACTTTATTCACACATGGCTTAAGATAAAAATGAATCTTTTGTGTCTTAATAGATTTTTTATTATAGTTGTTTACCTAGTATAAAATAACTTACTTTATTTTAAGTTACCATAATTAAACAAACAAATTGAGGTAATTTAAAAAAAAAAATTATAAATATTTTAATGATTGCCTATTAAATCAACAACTATACGTTGTGCCTCAAAATAAAAACATTATTGAACAATAACGAAGACAGGGAAAGAATACCAATTTATTTTATACTTTATATAAACATACAGCCAATATTTCATAGATAGATTTTGGGTATTTATAAGCTCAGTATTCTAATTTATAGGATGAGTTAAAATACTCAATAATTGTTTTTATAGTTTAGTTTAGATACCCAAAAATGTTAACTATAGTCTCTAACCTTTATTTGAATTAAGAATAAGATACTTTATAAGCCCAGATTTGGCATTTCAAATATAAAACTATCCAACATGATCACTCTTTTTTATACACAAGAACACCATATACTCAACTAAGTAGAATTTTATTCCTTGATTTCAAATATGGCCTTATTTTTTCTCTGCTAGCTTCCTTGCCTTCAGAAAAGGGCCATATATTTTAGTTAGTTTTAAGGTTCAAATTTGTTTTAAGCCCTTGGCGTTGAAGATAGGGATGCGTTATTTATATATGTTTTAAAGCCTAATGTTGACAAATTCTAAAACCATTTTAAAAATTTCTATGTCTTCCTTATATCTCGAGTTATCTTTGTTTCAAGTTAAAAATAGGTGCTTTTTATTCAGAAGTTCATAGCTTCAAGACGAATAAATTCAAAAAATTTAAAATATTTCATTGGATAGCTGAAAATCTGATCTTTAATTTAAAAAAAAGAGACTTCCCAAAAACGTTCTATATGGTTGTCAATTTGAAATAAGGTCATAATAATATTTCAAGGATAAAAAATAATTTTGAATTAATCTCATAAGAAAAGTTTATAGACATAGTCATTTAGACTATAGGAATACATTTAGGAATCTGTGGTAACAAAATCCCCTCTGAACTGCCACTGGCCAGTTGAATTAGCTATGAGGACTCCCTTGAATGTTTGTCCTTTCGAATCCCTCAATCACTACGGATCAGCAACGAGCCATTTAGTGTCTATGGAGCTTGAAATAAGGATACATGTGATGAATTTACTCAAACTAGATAATTTTAGAGTAAATATAACATGATAAATCTCTTGTTTGAGTTTAATCTTGGATCTATGTTGATGGATGTAGATGTGCTAATGATGTTTTGACTTTCTTTACATGATCAATGTGGAGGTATCTAAGCATCACGGGATATGGCACCCTTGATATGAGATAAAAAAATTCTAGATAACGGCTCTTACTTACAATTGGAATGGCGTGTCCTTCAGTTATGATGCAATTCATGAGCTCAGTGAAAAGGATCTATAGAAATTCATATAGGAAGTGAAAATTCCGATTGTAAGTAAGAGCCGTTATCCAGAGATTTTCCGTGTCCAACTAGGGTGTTTTTATAAAGCTCTTATTTTTCTCTTTTTTATGTGATCAGATTTCAATGGACCACTCGGTAAATATGACGATCCTCTTTTGTTACTTTATTATTTTTATATCGAAGAATACAAATATAATTCAAACTTAATTTTGGCAAAAGTACATCTAGCTTGTTTTTGTGTTGACAAACTATATACTTAAAACTTAAATACCTTAACTAGATGAACAAATTGAGTTAATAAACAAAAACATTTTAATTATTGTCAATTAATCAACCAAACATCAGCATGCAAATATTTTATTTCCATTTTGGATTCATTCGTTTTAACCTAAATAATAAAGTCTAAGTAAGTACTTATTAATTTCAGTTTATTACTTCTGCCAAATGAGATACAATAAATTGGATTTGAGAGAGGTAATTTATTTAATGTAATTAAAAATATATACACTTGGCTCTAATATAAAGTAAATTCTTTTTTTTTTCGATGGGAGATAATTTAATCTTTGATGGGATGTAGTCAAAACGCTATGTTTTCAATGCTGTTGGTAAAATAAATATAAATATATTAAACATACGAACAAGTTCGCGACCCTAAATCTACAATAAATAAAACCAAAATCCCAAATGTAATTATTCACATACAGATAAGTAAAATATATATTAAGCTTTGTTTAAAAAAGAAAAAAGGCCCCAAAAATTGTGAGATACAAGGCCAAATAATATCATGATTCCCAATTGCTCTACTATCCATATTAATAAAACAACTTTTGTCTGTCTATCAGTTGAGGACTCATTTTAAATAATGAGCATGCTGCTAAATCTTAGCCCGTCATATTAAAAAGTAAAGACGAGAACTATAATTCTAACTTTCCATGAGATTTAGCAACAAATATCTGTAAATAAAGTTCAATAGTTTAAATAAATAAAAGAAATAAAGTTTAAAAAGAACAAAAAATGAGTCTACATATTTTTTCAGGATTTAAATCCAAAGTAATTTTAGCGTGACCAGGCAGGTCACCAAATACGCCATGATCTCCAATTGCTCTACTAGATATATTAATCAATCAAAGTTTGTCGGTGATCAACTCATTTTTAACAATGAGCGTATAGCTAAAACTCAGCGTATATACGCTATCGGTGAGTCATTTTTGATCATTTTTTACAGCAGATACTCAATCTAATAAATAAAAATACCATCCAACGTGCGCGGCAAATTTAAAAAAAAGAACATATTTATATAAAAAGTGATATTTAATAATAAATGAACTCTTCCAAGCGTTTAGGTTAACCCATATTATTAGAATGCAAATAATTGATATTTATACATAAATATAGACTTTGCTTTATTAATAATAGATTTGCTACTATGCAGTTGAAAACTTTGAATCAGCTGTTTACAAATACACATTAGTTTATATTTTTTGTGATAGTTATAATGTTTTAAATTTACTAGTGTTGATTTTTTACAAGAGTTATCATAAAAGGAAAATTTAAGGCGATAATTTTGGAACATACCTTTAAGAACAATTTGTGAATAATACCCATGAAAATCAAATTACAATGATTTATATCAAGATTATTTATTTTTTGGAAAATAAGCCGACGAATAACAGAATAGAGATTCATGTATAATATTAATTTATAAAAAATGGTCACGTGTTAAACCTGACGTTGATTTTATAATAACTTGATATCTTTTGAAAAATTATTTACCTTCATTACTCCTACGATTAATTAATTAAACCTCTGTTCAACATACTAATTAAAATATGTTTAAAAAAATTGAATTAATCCATCGGGTTTTAACAATTTGTGACTGTATTGGATTATTTGATAATAAAATATAATCCTATTTTATCCTGATTTAGTTTGTGTATAAACTTCATTTTTATTCTGGGATGTAACAAACAAACTTTTTAAAAAACTTTTTAATATGATTAAAATATGTTTTTATCATTAGCTTGTACTATTATATTTTTGTAAATAACTTTTGAATCTTATATTTTTTAATAATGTACTTATTGAAGTTCGTTAAAATAAATTTACACTTAATTAATTTAGTTTTTAATGTATTCAAATTTATCATCAAATTGTATTTATTTAAGCAGATAATTATGTGTATTTGTAGAATAACATATATTATTTATAATCAAAGTAAAAAAACGTCTTTATAGACCGTACAATACTTTTTAATTAATTCCATTTCTCAAGTTAATTTTAATATGATATTAAATGCTTTTAATTAGATAATTTTGTCATACATTTAAAAAAAAAGTATGACACTTTCATTTTGAAAAAAGGTATTATGACGATATAAATATCAATTGATAGTACTGAGTAGTTGAAAAGTTTTTAAAACGTGTAAAAATAAAGAAAATTTATGGAAATATTTCTTAGTAAGGATATATAAAACTCCATTACTTTTGTGGTGTGTTTGTAAGCTTCAGTTTACAAAAAATTTATGTCTTATGGATTTATAATTACTATTTCAACAAATATTCATGGTTTATTTATTATTAAATGAAAGAAAGAGGCACATAATGACACAACAAAGCAGTTTCTTCAACCATCTATTGTCAAAAACCTTTTCATCAAATCATTATTCAATTCAATAAACGTTTCGAAGTCTATTGGAAGATCTTTACCCTTAAATTTAAGAGCGTAAACTATGTTTCAGACACGTGTATTCAAAAAAATATATTTTAAAATGACGTGCGCTTTGACTCGAAATCCAGATAAATATGCTGACCCGACATTCCACAGATATTTAGGCGTCCCCGAAGAGACAACCTTTACTTTAAAATATAGCAAATAACTGTTCAAGAAATCCTCATGGTTAGTCATTCCTTTTTATGAGGATACTCACACGTTGTTATTCATTACATAGAGGTTATCTTCTCAAGACCAAAATAGTATAAATAATAACTTGAGAAAAAAACTATGATGAAGTCTTGAGATAGGGTGTACTTTTATTATACTCGTTTCTTATGTGCTTAGATAATGAATATCATCCATAGGAATCTGGCTTTTTTCCAGATCGTAAAAATCTTCTAAATCCTTGGATATCTGTTAACTTTTTTCCTGTTCATAATGTAAAGTGACTACCACTAGTAACCGCATTTACCGGTGTAATTAGGCGTTGACTAAATAACTAATTTGTCTCATATAATATAGAAGGTAAATCCCAAAGAAATCGTTAGTGTTACTATCTGTTTTCATGAATATGAATACACATAATTACTCTGCATATAAATCAATTCATATATCTTCTCTCCTCAAGAATAAAAAAAAATAATCATAAGAGTTTGAGGAAAAAAATTATAATGAGATGACTGATGAGTACTCTAGTCTTTAGAACGATGATTTACAACAGGGTGTACTATATACAGTGCACCCTGCAATATGTGATTAATACGACTATATTGTTACTTATTCTATCAAAATACATTAATATAATACGTATTGAAATACTATATACAGCTCACCCGGTAACTTGTGTTCATATATTCATACATACAGACACATAGATATAAAGACGAACTTTGGTTTATTGATATAGATAATAAAAAATAACCTTACTCCCTCCGAACTATTGACTATTATTGTAGTAGTTATTCAATCCAGATGTACAAAAATTTGACCAATGTATTTAACCGAGTATTTATTTCGTATCATTAACACAAAACAAATTTTTATTTATTTTTCAGTTTCTTTATCAAAGTTAGTAGAATTATGCTTAAAAAGTTGTATCATAAATATGAAAGGTTGGTTGATGAATGCTGCATTTTCTATAAGTCCTTGTTGGTTGACAAATTTCAGTTTTTTTTTTTGCAAACTAATTTGAAATAGGTATACATATATATCAGATTTGAGCAAGTAATTTTTGACATATTTTTAACTAAGTATAAATAATATTATAAAATACGCTAAAGAAAGACATCACAGTCTTAATTAATATATGTTTCAAACCCGTCATGTTGAATATATCCACTGCAATACAGGGACGCCTAGATCAATTTACAGGGCATGCAGGTTCTTAAAAATGAAATAATAACAATGTATTTTTAGCTTTTAGCAGTAGAGTAAGTGAGTCCTTTGGTTCCTCTGTAATGACACTTGTCTTTTTTATTTACAAAAAAAAAAAAAACCTCTATTGAAAACACTTAGAAATTTAGTTAAACTTCACTCATATCTTTTTTTTTTTTTTTTTTTTTTGGGGGGGGGGGGGTGTGCTAATTTTTTTTGACAAAAAATAGATATAATTAATTACTAGATTTGGAAAGTGTAGCTCAAGATCCTACGGTCCACCTCTTTTGAACCCCCCTGATATATTAGTTACCAAAATATGAAAATAACATCTTAGCCGTTTCACACCCAGGTGACACCATATTGCGTACTGTGCTTGTTTAAAAAAGAACCACTTTTTTTTGTTTGATATATACAATGTGAACCTACATAAATTTGTTAACGTATGAATATAACCCTTATTCCACATGTGAAAAAAACATTTTCAAGCCATTATATCTTTTTATTTTTGTAGGAAATCATTTTTTAATCAAATACATATAGGAAAAGCCATGTTAATAAAATTGTTTAGTTCTAATGTATAACCCAGAGATATTCTTTGGGACACTGGTACCCCTCTGAGTGGAAGGAAATTTGTTTTTCAGTAGTATGTTAGAGTTATATTCTGCGTAATATCCTTTGTTGTGCTGCTGATATTTAAATACATCCAGTTAAATTGAATATACATACATGATGTTAATAAATGACATTAAAATACTTTTTCAAATTGATGGTAGTCTTAACAACAGCTTTACAATAAACCCGTACGAAATGTG
This sequence comes from Lepeophtheirus salmonis, assembly GCF_016086655.4. Classification (NCBI taxonomy): domain Eukaryota; kingdom Metazoa; phylum Arthropoda; class Copepoda; order Siphonostomatoida; family Caligidae; genus Lepeophtheirus; species Lepeophtheirus salmonis. Next base: position 31,476,561 of record NC_052143.2, on the reverse strand, counting down.
TGTGCATTGTGCAAAAGAAGATAAATAATATAAAACTTTTGTTGACTATATGGTAGAAATTGTTTCTAAAAATATATCCAGTAAAGTTTATCAAGTATTTATTGAAGAAAATGGTTAAAAAAATGGTTTTTATACCAGTTACTAGAGTATTGTATGCAATAATATAATTTATAAATGTTTAGTGAAATAGAGAATGAAATAAAATTACTCAAATACATAATGTTAAACATACAAAACTTGAACTTATATTTTTTCAATGTAAGAAACTCCCTCAACAACCAAAGGGACACGATTGCCCTATATTTTTTCTCAGGCAATGAGGTAAGTTATAATATTTTTTATTAATTCGAATACGCGTAATATTAGTAAAATCTAAAAAAACTAATATTTAATAAGAAATATTTTCAGATACCATGTAGATTTGAAAAGGCTATAGTATAATTTTTTTTACTTTATCCTTGTAAGCTTAGAATTTTGTTTATGATTTACACAACCCCACTGTAGATGTATCAAATTATTATCAAAGGAAATCTTAGGACCCTAATTAAAGAATTACACAGTAATTCTGTTATTTCCTTTTTTTGAATCAGGGGAATGATATTGATGTTATTTTTTTGTGTGGGATATATACTAATAAAGACAATGCTCTATAAATTAGACAAAAAAGTGTAATAAATTGTTTCCTGTCAAGGCCAGTGCATTTTGTATTTATCGATGATTATTTATTTTGATTAAAAAAATGTTACAAATACTACCATGGGGTTTATCTATCTATTGGGGATATTTTTCACGAGTATAAGAGTACATTGAACTTACCTGGGACATTAAGTGGAGGAAATTAGTATTTTATCCTTACCGATTTTTGTTAAGTTTACAGCCTGACAAAGAAAAGTGCGGTTTATTATTTTATTGGTAGATTTAATTTAACAGTGATGTATTTTATATGAATTAAAAAATGCAGTAAAGTCGTCCTTTCCTATTTAACGAAAAAACTACTTAAGGGCATACTGTATCCACTCTCATGCTGGACAGTGATGATGATATTGGATTCATACTATGCATTTTTCTTTCACAACGAGTCGAGTTGACGCCAAAGAGCTCGATTTTGGTCTCATCAACACTTGCTCATCTTTTTGTTCCTTGACAAGTTGTAGGCAGATTTAGTATACATTTATATTGTGTTGGGCAGTCCTTATTTAAGACTGAAGACTGTACTCCCGTCCAGTTCAGTCTCAGACAGGTCTAGCTCAGTCCTATCACTAAAAAAAAAAAAATCTTTCCTTGATGACGTCACTCAACTTTATTTTATGTTAAAAAAAATCAGTTGCAGTAATTTCAGTCCGAAAGTACGGTGCCAAGGACTGAAAGGACTACTTCTAATAATGGACTGGCCCAACTAAATAAGGATTGATACAACACTAAATTTATAGTTTTCCCGTGATATGTCTTTATGTTTTTTTTAAATATTCGGTCTCACACTGTTAAAATAAACATACCAGTATAATTTCAAACTGTTCTTTTCTTTATCAACGGCCAAAATTATTGTTTGTTTATTGACATATTTCCAATACAAATACATATATTAATTAAAAAGGGGAACAGTTAGTTAGGGAAATTTTATGCAGATGAATTGAAGACAATAATCAAATATATAAATGAGTGCAAAATATAGAACTGATCGTGGTTTTTTTCTTAGTCATCTGAATTCTGAAATATCAGGGAATATAGTAAGTCTGTACTGACTTACTATATTCCCTGATATTTCAGAATAGATAGAATTACAGATAGTTAAAAACGCTAATAAAAAATTGATTAGATAAGAAAAAAAACAAGATGTCTTACAAAAAGAAAGTAACTTTTCGTCTAATTGAGATACCAGTATCATAAATACTGGGCGGTCCAGATAAATTGGAAATATCTTTAAAGGTTTAAAAAGAGCAACTAGGTGGGGGAGGACTATATTTTTTTATTATTTAGAAAGCTACATCTTATGATATTCAATTATTCATGATTAAATCTGTCTCTCTTAATAGTGCCGTCCACACAGCACTAGAATCTTTTGCAGGCCTGGACGACCTGGTGCGGATACGGCATTGCTATTCTACTGTGTATGGCTTTACACTTGTAAGTTATATTGCCTAGATTGATAAAGTAGTCCAAGAAATAAATTACACCTTCCAACAAGACAATACAAGGCTTCAAAAGTGCAGGATGTCTTGCCCACAAAATGTTCTCCCTATTGGAGCCCAGATTTTTGGCTTGGAAACTGTTCAGACCTGAACTCATACAATTTCTATCTCCGGGGGATGTTCGAAGATGAAGTTTGTAAAAAGTATCATTTGTCTGTAGAGGCCCTGAATAAGTACATTACCCCTGCAATGGGAAAGCTGAATCTTCAAGAGGTCGTAAGGGGCTGGTGAAGCTTCTGGCGTTATGTGGAGTAGGTTATCAAGAGAGGTGTATCTCTTTATAAATAATTGAGTTCCATTAAATATTTCTTAGAAATAATTTTAAAAAATATGGTTCTACGCCATCTAATTCGTCTGTTATTATCTGGACCACATATGTAGTTGAATAACAATGTAATGAAAGCAAAAAATATTAACTTATTCTGAAGGAATGTACAAATTAATGACAAGTCAATGACATTTTTCCCATTTAATTCTCTTTTACTTGGGGACATTGACTTCCCTGAAGAAAACCCCCTCAAATTTATACCCAAAAGTATTTGTAAGTGCATATGCAAAAAAGCATAAAATGTAAATGTGTATATCTAAAGTCATACGTATCATAAAATGATTATGATCGTTTCATTTTATAGCAAATATTTTTTTGCAAAAAAAGAGAAATAAGAAAAAAAAAAAAAGGAGTTGCTCGTATTTATGTGTATGAAATTTAAATAAACTTCTTTATAGAGCTACATATATTCACAATATTCGTAAGTTATTCGAAAATCCGTATATATTTTTGTTCAGTGTTTCTCAACCTTATTTAATCTGTGAGTCTGTTTTTAATATATTAAGCGTGTTGCCGTTGTTTAACAGTGAATATGTAGCGTCTGAGACTGGTAAGACGCTGTTTGTTACTTTAGCTGCTAGCCAGATATGCTTGGCGTCAATGAAAAAAAAAAAAAAAAATGGAATAGATCAACGAAGTATTTTTTCCACAATCGTGGAAAAGTCAGAGTGTTCTTGTTAAGTTCCTCGCAGGACTAGACAATGTTGATATATCAAACTTCTTACAGACTGAAAGAGTCTGGAGATGGGTATGAATCAACTGCAGAGCGTGCTAATCACAAGAGGAGGTCAAACTGCCAGAAAAATAAGGATTTTATTGCAAATTTACAAATCCTTAATGATTAACCATCCAAATCAATGATGTATTTTGCCAGGTATCTCAGCTGTTCTGACAGGCAGGTCAAGAATTGCGTGGCAGATTATTTGACATACAATTCATAATAGATGCAAAGATCTGAAATTCTGACAAATCAGATAAACTTTGATTTGGTAGTCAGAATGTTTTATAGATTGTAGGACCCAGTGTTTGGCCTCCATGCACAATAGACTTCTTTGTGTGGGGCACAGTTAAGAAAAAACAACAAAATTTCCCCAAACAGTATTAAATACGAGATTATGCCCAGTATCTGGGAGGAATTCCAGAACTTTCCAAAGGAGACTGACATCAAGACCTGCTCCGGTTTCTAAAGTCGATTCCAGGGCGTTATTGGCGCCAAAGACAATTATATTAAACAAAAATTGGTTTTATTACAATATATGGTTAGTGGGGGAGAAAAGGCATTTTAATAATAGGCTGTGTTGTTTGTTGAAAAGAGGTGGCACATTGTGTTATGACTTGATTTTTTCCAACAAAAAATTTAAAAAATCGTTAAAATAGGTTTTTTTTTAAAGATTGTAATTTTATAATATTATATATCAGCATTTACCAATCATTTCCAGTTTTGGAAAGAAAAATGGTTCTGCGATAGGATGACAATATTCTCACTTTTTTAATAAATCTAAGGAGATAAAAGAGAAAAGGAAAAGTTCATTCTGCAGAATAGAGATTAAGAAATCCCTACACCTTTTTCACGACTGTTCTAGAGTGAAGCACATTGTTAGCCTAGCATAAAAACTCTTTGTTGAGTACTTCAAAATATTGAATTAATTTAAAAGAACTGCTAGTGTGCAGTCCATCATCTCTAGACCATTTCACAATTGAGTAGTTCACATTCTTCTTATCCTCTAATTGGTTGTACGCAAACAGATCTCCTATTGGTGTGCACGAGGAGAAAGCGGGAGCGAGAATTATTTTTGTACCATTGCTTAAAGTTTCTTTGTTAATATCAGCGGCATATTATGTTATGATATTGAAGGATAGAAAATGACGCATTCATGCTCTAGAAATGAGAATCTTCTATATTTCAAATAAAATTACATGAAAGTTAGTGTAGTATAACTTTTTTTGAGACATTTCACTAATAATTTTAATTATGTTGCACAAAAGTAGGTAGCAAGCTATAGAATTTTTATTAGAGGTGGATGCTATCGCAATATGTACTTGGGAAAGAATGGCCGAAAAAGAAATAAGAGCACACACAATGCTATTTTTCCTTTTCTAAACAAACAATCAAACAGTTATTTATCCGTACTTTTTGCTCAGCTTTAGTTACTGCATAAGAAAGATTGATTTTCTTTTTGCAAAGCATTTGGCAAAAGTGGATTTCAATGCTAATAAAATTAGTTACATTATGTATGATGCGGTGTAGTTTATAAGCAAAGAATAGCTAAGCTGGTCTTGAGAATCGTTTGGCGTATAATAAACAAACTCCAGATATATTTGGATTCAAGAATGGAAGATTCAAAGGTTTATAATTATTTTTGTTACATATTTTCTTCTGAAGTGTATTGTAAAAAGAAAAAAAATTACAAAATCTGTATTAACTTTTACGTTTCAAATTATTTAAATGTTATTTTTAGAAGAAGAATAAATTTAAAAAAAAAATATATATATAAACCGTATAAATATTTTTATGACTGTGGACTACTGAAGCTAATACAAATGCAAATTTTTATCTTTTAATAACTTTTGCATACTGTATTTGTATACGTCTGTTGATATTTTTCAAACATTTACTGAACAAAGTAGAGACTTTAAGATATTTATTTATATATTTTATTCAATATACATATGCTCCTTCAGAAGTAATAACCAGCTTGACAGCTCTTGCCGATGAAGGTCATGTACTTGTCATACCGCTCTCTTACGAGGGGACTTCGAAGATAATTCAAATTTGGATGAGAGGTGCTTCAGACATTCTTCTCCAAGACGACCCAAGCTGTAAAGTCTAAGTGGTTAAAGTCAGTGCTGGAGGAGGGCTAAAATGAGTCAAGCTCGATTGAGATGTCTATGGTACCTACAACCTTCTCGGCACTATCTTTGGTACGGACGATATTACAACCACGTTCCTTTTTTTGTTGTTGCTCCGGCATTTTTTCATTTACAGACACGAGATATAAACAAAACTAGTTTATTTTTGTTTTAGTTATCGTTTCATTGCGTAATAAAACCTCTTACTTTAACATTAATGAAAGTTTTGAATCCCTACTCTGTATGTATTTAGTTTGGTTTGAAAATAAATAACAGCACAATGCTCAATAACAACAAGGAATTGAAACTCGCTTAAAGCAATATAAAAAAGTTACGTCTCTGCAACATTTTATAAGACTTAATAAATATTACCACATCTTCATATTTATATGTATAATGCAAATTTCATTATTAAATATTTCAAGTTTATTAGAAAAATCGATAAATTTCAATTCTTTTATTTACATAATTAAGGGAATCTTGTTCCTAATCACATTAAGAAGGGCTCATTATGGAACATGTCCTATGCTCATATCTTACATATGTTTATTTGTACTTCGTATAAAAATAGTTCATCAATGACTAATCAATAAAAATTATTGGACAAATAATTGATATTGTTTTATAAAAAAAGATATTATTTATCAAATAATAATACAGTGTGCGTTTGCTTTTGACACCAGTTTTTAACATTTTACAAAACTATACATATATCCAATAAAAGAAATATAGACCCTTCTTCATCAAGAATTTTGAGATAACAATCTCCTAACCCTCATTGACATACTTTTGATGATCTCCTGCATTTGATTGACGAAACTTTTACCATACACGTCTAAACGGTGTTTTCCTACTGTCCTCTTCAAATCAAACTTATCAGGATCACCAGAATTCTAGAGATACTTCGTGCAAACTCTGTAGGGAATGTTGCTGAACTTGAATTTGTATTTTCAGAGTGGAACTCAGTTACCATGGCTCTTCTCTGAGTCTCCTGTATAACCAATTCACAGTTACAGTTCAAATAAAACTATCCTACAAAAACCCAGTGTATCAAAAGTCAGGCATGTACCACAACTTTCAGGGGTAGATAAAGGCTCATTTTCTGCCGATGTCAATAGCAATCACACCTTGTATTTATGAAAGTTGTATTTTTTGGTTTCTACCCTGTGTATGCAATAAGAACAATGGGGTCCTACAGATCGTTGTTTGGTCTTAAGACAAATTTTCACGGTCTCTAATCTTCAAAGCTTTTATCTTAACCCCTTTTAAGTATTGGTCTCAGTTCCACATTTTTAGAAGAACAATTTTTTATGTTATCATAATGGTCATGATGGCTCAAGGTCTTGATCTCATATAAAATGGGTTTGTCACAAAATTAATAACTATTAAATCTTAGAACTTGTATTATATTCAATACATATGCATTGAACTTATTTTATAGCTTTAAGCACCAATTAATATATATTTTTAATGTAGTTTTTTATAATAATGTTTTTATCTTATCTAATATAAAATAGTTTATGATAATCATCCACCTTCGAGAATTGAAATGAATCAACTTATTAACCCATCTTTATTTTATCTTTCAATCATTACACAAAAAAATTATTTTGGATTTTAGAAATTGCAAGAATGCCTTGAATTTAATATTTTTGCTTAAATATGTTGATACAATAATTCTTATTGCAAAAATAAACATAATTTATAGATTTGTTGATAATTCATGATCTCACAAATTAAATTACATCTTTTCCGTATATTATTCAATATTCATCATTCTTTTTTTAAAAGTCAGTTACAGTCCAATATCCACTACTTGTTTTTATTAAAACATCAATGAAAAATAGCCAAAATAAAAAATAATTGATAATAACTGCAAGAATATTTGAAAAAAAGTCAATAAAATGAGATAATAACTGTTATAAATATTGACTTTACTGAGAAAAAAGAGCAAGTAATGAAAAAAAATAATACACACATTTTTTTTTATAAAGCTTGGATTTCCAGAGACATTAAAAAAGTAATAATTATAGATATCACATAATATTTTATTTGATTGAACCTTTTTGAGATTAAAATTACTCAAGATTAAGTATTAAAATCAAAATAATTAACTAGAAAAGGATAACATGTTTTTGTTCTTAAAAAAAATTGAAAATATAAAAACTTTAATTTAAAATAGATTAAATTTAATAATTAAATATTGATCAATTTTTTCCTTGAATATAAATTAAGTTATATAAATATTCGCTTATAAACTAGATTTTCTATATAAAATCAAAAACTATATTGACAATAACATATCAACTACTTACGCTTCAAATAAATTCTTTTGGTTTTTGAAAAGTTTGTAAATTGGGGCTTATGATTTTCCCATCAAAATTCTTTAAAAAAAAGTGTCATTCGGCCTGGACACCAATCTTTTTCAAATTGTGTTATCTTGCATGCATATCAATTAGCAAAATGTTCCCGTCTGTTGTCTTCCCAGGCCTCATTTTGAGTGAAACCCTTAAAACTGATAGACTACTTTATCTAAGTAATAACAATTTTGAAACAAGTGTGACTGTCTAAAGTTCAGCATTTCATAATAAAAAAATAAAATAAATGGTGAGTTCATCTTCTATAGGGTGCACAACCTATCTATGCCGCCACTTCGGTGTGATCTCTTGGAAAAACATAGATACCTAGGCAGCAGGTTTTTTTGTTAGATAGCTTGTTAAATCTTGCACCAGTTGGGAAATAATGGAATCAATTAACAAATTCATTGTCCCAAATATTTGGAAAATGGACAGATCCCTCCTTGCTGGGAAACACAACATAACAATTACTCGAACTCTGGAGACGAATATCCCTGCCCACATAATCATGTTTTGGGGGGTTAGCTCTAATAGCCACGTTAACCCTACTCATGTATTCTTCGAAGGCCTTTTGAGTCAAAATTGATGCCTATCGGACATGCTAGAAAAGAAGGGGAAGTCCTGGATGGACATGGTTGCCAATGTAGAAGGTAGAATGACTCTTTTCTCTGCCCTACCACCAAAACAGTTTTAAATTACTCCAAGAACATTTTGATGGCTACATCTCGCACAACTTTTGGCTTCGAAAATCGCCCAATCTTAATTAGATTGATTTTTTTAGTGTAGGGTACGATCGAACGACATTCCAACAAAACTCCCAGCAAGAATTTTTTTTTTAAAGTTGGATCATGAAAGGGACCAAGTGGTGAAGGCCTTATTGCGCTTTTTACCTCGTATATTGACTTTAATAGAGGCTGGAGGTGACTTTATTACATAAAATAACCAAGACTTTTTAAATCTTTTGGAATCTTGTTTTATTTTTATAATCTGGTGTAGGGTTAGAGTGAAATTTACGTTTGAAAAGAATCCAATTTTTTGGTAGACAAATTGTTGGTCACCCTGTATTTTAATACAGGAAAGTATTTCTTTTTTTTTGTCTATTTGTCGATGTCTATCAATTCCCAGTAATGCTTGTAATTTCGCTAGTTATAATTTATATATGGATTTTTTTTTAGGCTCAAAAATTATTTCATGGTTACGAGAAGGTTATAATTATAAGACTTTTTTTTTAAATATTTGTGAAAAAAATTGTAGCCATTATTACAAAACTTTTTTCCTTCGGATTGTTGCAAGTTTTTATTTCCATGATACCTACCATCTCTACAGGGGTTTCAATTTCGATATAATTTCAAAAAAAATTAGAAAGGCCATTGTAATAAAAATATAAAGATTATACCATCTTCAAAAGGAAGTCCATTTAACGAAATAAGTAGAAATTGATCTATACAAAAAGTAAATTATTTAAATATGCACACAAGTACTAAGAAAGTAGCAAATTTTTTTATGACATTTTCTGAAAAAAGGTCAGTCTAAATTTATTTATTTTATTCTCCTAAAAAAATGTCACTTCACCAAATATGGATATCATATATACGGAAAGGCCACAGCAGAATTTTTATTCTTTTATATAAAAATAAGTGAAACAAAAGTCTACCTCACATATATCTCTACTTCCACTCTACACTCTCGCTGAAACTGGCCCTGCCCATTATAAGCCCTTAAAAGTTTCATTAACATAGTTGAAAATAGTATAAACTTAAACCATGATAAAAAAAAACCGATAATCAACGCGGTCACCCTTACTTTTAGAATAATGTTTAGGGAAGAACAGCTTAGCAGTCATGACATTTCATTGAATTAGCTGCGAGCAGCTACGAGATGAATGAAAATAAATAGAAAACCCCCTTCGTATATAACAAAGATATAAACAGAAACTACTCCGAGGTCGATCCTCAATTCTACTACGAGTCCAACAAGGACTTACACTTAAAATTCCACAAAAAATGGGAGTGTAACTCTTCGTTTTCTTACTCACTAACGATAACTTTATACAGCATCCGAAAATAACAAAAACCTTCACAAATTACCACAACATACATTTATTTTATTCAGAGCTCTTTTACAGTTTATTTGTCACATTTTTTTAATTATCACTTTTAAATAAAAAAATACAACTAAAAACGATATTTTTCCCCAAATTTATCTTTCATTTGACAGAAATATTTAGAAAAAGTTTACTTTGATTATTTGCAGCGTTACTATAGAAACCTTAAAAAATATGATACTTATTTCAAGAGCTTACAATATTAGTCATAAAAAAGTTATTGCTAATTCAAAGGAAAATCCTCTGTGGCAACGGATTTCGCTAATTATTGTAACACAAACACTAAAAAAAGAAAAGATAAAGAACATGAATTTACTGCAGCAATTAGCAATAACATTTAGAAATATATTTACAAGTACAAGTAAAACCATTCATTTTTGTTCTTTGGGGAAAGGATATTGCAAAAATAGGTTCCCTAGTGTTAATCCAAATACTACGAACCATTATCTCTTCTACTTTGAAGTATATACAGTCAGCCTTTTGTCCATTGTGGCTTCGCTGAGAAGCTGCCGCTTTAATAGACGTTACGGCCACACTCTCCAGGACCTCCCTAACCACCCTCATAAACCATATTTCTCATGGAGCACTTCTTTTTTAGGTCAACATCGTAGACTCAATCGAGCCTGTGTGTCCTCATGGATCTAGGGTAACCACAGCCTCTCATCGACACTCCCGGTCCCCTTTCATCCCTTGATCGTATAGTGCACCGATGATTGGACACATTGAGGTCTTTCAGGGCCTTGTTAATGGCCATACAGCTCTTCCCTTAGAAATGAAGCAAAATGATGGCACGTTTCGGGTTCATGATGTCGTCGTTAGAGGCTGAAGGACATGCTTTAGAAAAAAGTTTTATTGAACAAAAAACAAAGATGGAGGTTATTTGGATCATATTCATCAAATAATTTCTAGAAATATATACCTGTATAGGAGAAATATTGAGTTGAATTTGCTATCCTAAAATTCATGGGTCAAGACTATTTTTTTGGAAACTACTCATAATGATGGCATTACTAGAGTTGTAAAAACTATATCATAAAACAAGTGAGTTACTTTTTCCGAAGATATAATCATTATAATTGTAAATTCTAAACATTTTTAGCGTGGTAGTTTTTTTTTCGTTAGCAACCAGTACAGTGTGTTTTAATTTTCATACTTATCTTTATTTTTTCTTGCATAGAGATAATTTAAGTATTTAGTAAATACTAATGCGTGATTTCATGAAGGACAGAGAGTGATACTGAGGGGTTGTTGGGGAATTATAAGCATACATATATGTTTGAGACATAGTCAAGTTAGGGGATCGACTGCAGAGTAATTTCCGGGTATGTCCTTGTTTTATACGTAGTAGGATTTGCGTTTATTTCCTTCATCTCATAGTTACTTGCGCAATGATCTAATAAAACGTAATGAGGAGCTAAGCTACTATCTTTTAAAAAAAAATTCAAACTGTCATGTTTACCATGGTAATTTTTGGTTTCATTTTTTTAATAAAGTGAAAACGCATAGAATTTACAATTCTAGTTACCATGATTATTTAACTATTAAGAGAAAACATTGAGTTATTAAATAATTACAAGTGTATATGCTCATAAAAAAACACCGATAGTAACATTGCTGATTTGTTAAGGAGTTTGTATAGGAAAATTAAAGGATCAACAATGAAATGATTTGGGGATTTATCCTTGCCAGATAAGGAGTAGAATTTGTGTTTGTTGTCTACCTCTCATATTTGCTTCTAGCTAATCTAATGAAAGATCATAACAGCAAAGTAGCTCTCTCTTCAAAAAAATTTCAAAATATTAGGTTGAACATGTAACCTTTTGGTTTCCTTTTTTTTTATCAACCCTTGTTTTCATTATGGTTTCAATTTTCCGTAGAAAACATCCAAGAATAAAGTATTCAGTAGTGTGCGTGCTCATAAAACAAGAATGCCATTAACAATGAAAATTTGGTGAGAAATAATGAGTTGGACTCGGTGTAAAATTGAGGATCGACAGCGTTGTATTTCTTGTCTATGTTATTTGTATTTATAAAGTGGGATTTGTGTATGGTTCATTTTTTTATAGCTCATTTCAGCTAATCTATTAAAATGTCATGACAACAAAGTAGCCCTCCTCTCAAATATATTTTTTAATTGACAGTTACGATGTTAATTTTGGAATTTCCCCTCTCCCACATACAAACTGGTCATATTTTTTATACCCCTAGCCATTAAATCTAATACAAGTATTTAAAACATACACAAGAAAGTTATATCTACATGTATTTATTAAATACCAAGAGAGTATAAGTAGATTCATATGCACATTAAAGTATTAAATAACATGGGATAAATGTTTAATACAGACTTTAAAAATAATTATTTTGTCTTACATTCGAAATACAAAACTTTTTTTGTGAAATGACTTTTTAAGGGTGTAAAAATATTAATATTATATATATATTTAATATGCTAAGCAAAATCATGTCTAAAATTGATTTAGGAAGTCATCCGTATGGGAAGCTGAAACTTCAGACCTTGATATATTTTTTTTTCTTCTCTTAAACAACAATGTTTCCTTTTTAAAGCTATTAACTTATTTCGAATATAAATTGACTGTATATATATTATAAAATCTGTGACCTTAGTTAAAGTATTCTCCATTCAGTGAATTTTAAATAATTATCCTAATCACTTATGTGTTAATTAAAAATCTTTAAGTAATTTATAATTGGGAAGAACAGAAATAAATTTCATATAGCCTAATTATGAGATTATGACGTAACTTCTAAGAAAATAATGAAGGTAGAAACTTGACGTCACAAAGAATCATATTTCAAATGTTGTAAGCAATTACTTAGTTTTATCAATTTATATATACTTATATACATCCCTCCACACTCAAATTAAAACACTTTATTAAGTAATGACTACATTTTCAATAACTTGGATTCCAGTTAAAGATCTAATAATTGTGGTTTTAAGCATTTAAATTTTTGATAGAATTAGGAAACAATACTTTAACCTAATTTACGAAAAACGTGATTTTTATAGAATTAAGAAAAGTCAACTTCAAAAAATTGGAAGCTTTTGACGATGAAGGTTGTGGCCATGTTTGAGGCACTTTTGATAATGAAGAGATAAACAAAAATTACTTCAAAATGACCTTATTTAAAACAAAATTTTATGTGTAAGTCAAAGGTTGACCTTTATTTAATGTAAAAAGAGGATTATGTTTTCTTTTGTTGTATAAATATGTGACATATTCTTACCAAATTTTGTTGGAAATATTAACATAATTGCAATTTTGTATAGCGAAATCATTTCAAGGTCTAAAATGAATATATAAATGACTCCAAAGTGTGATATTTTCCTAGATTCAACCTTCAACTAAAAACAATTTCAGTAAGGAGTGATTGAATAACAAATACAACTTGTTTTGAAACATGAACAACTGTTTGTCTCATTCAAAAGATTCAAATCTAATGTTTTAATCTTCCTAAATTAGTTTGTTCTTCCTTTCTATATACGTATATATTCCAATTTTTTGGGACTCAAGTACTTCATTTACAAAAATCATTTAGGAATTCATGAATTGAATGAATTATTTATGATTACTTTAAGATATTCAGAAAGCAAAATCATTAATTTGGAATAAATTTATGTATTAATGATAATGACAAATGTTCACGCGATCATCAAAAAAAATAAATCTCTAAATTCCTTAAAAAGACTTTAATTAACTTTTTGTTATGATAACATGGAATAAGTTCCTCTTTTTCCTCTATTCGTCGTTAGTTTCTTATGTAAATAATATTGATAAGAATCAGTTTATATGTGTAACTATTGATACTCTATAAAAAATATATAGATTAACGAAAGGCTTTTTAAATATACTGAAAGTGATATAATGAAGGAATAAGAATATTTATAATTATATATACTCTAGATAGTATTTTAAATAAATAAAAAAATTCCATTTAATGTACCTTTAGCCATTTACGAATCATTTTTTGTATTGCAATAAAAAATAAATAAAAATTTTAGACACAATTTTGTATTCTTAGACAAAATTTCCTTATAATCAAAGCAATAATATCGAACCTATTGAGCTTGAAAATCGTGTTGAAAAGGTTGCAATGTGACTTTTCCAAGAAGACCATCATCAAGACTCTCCACTTCTAATAGTTTATCTTGATGATTTGTTGAAATTATTTTTGTTATATTTTAAAATTTATATGTATATATATGCAAGAAAAAACATCTGTGGACACAAAATTACTCGTTTCAGATTCGTTGTAAAAATAACCCCAATGGGAGAAATGAACATTCAAGTAAATCCTCAAATCATATTCTTTTAAAACTAATCCTAGTAGGCAGGAGCATTTCAACAGGGATTTCGTTGATTGTAGGATCTACAGGTATCATATTTTGTAAAAGTTCGTAGTTATTCTTCTTGATTTACATTTACTGGGAATATATTTGATAACTTTAAAATCTATCTTATTTTATTTTTTTAATGTTTCTTTAATTGGTTAGATGGTGTTGCACTGATTAAGTATCAGTAAATATTATAGTATTACAATTACTCTAATATAACCTAGGAATCTTTTGGTGAAATCCATATACATATAGTATATTTATTTCTCTACTAGGAATAACTGGGGTGCGAATTTACTTTGACAATTTATAAGTTTTACCGCGTTTTCATTGTCTTTATCGGTCTATATATCTCTTTTTATCTATAACCTAAAAATAGATGCACTTTTATTAAATACATTCAAATGAAGCTTTATTCATCTATTATTGTGATCACTTTATCTCAAACTTTAAAAATAGTTTTAAAATCTTTCTACATTAGGTTTCGAAATATATTAGAAACAATTCTGAAGGGAGTTACAAAAAATGTAGTTGCTCCAATTCTACTCTATAAATTATCGAGTAGAATAGTTAATGCTCCAGTAAAAACCAAAGCAATATTATATGCCATTTTAAATTGTAAGGCTTTTATCTGAGAGAAACTTAATCTTTTGAAACCTATAAATGTGGTGTAATTAAGAGGGATTGTTATTACTGAAACTGCTCGCTATAGTATTTTCACGATTAAAATTCCAGATGATAATACCTTAATTTGGATTAAATTTCATCACTTCACTCTCAGTAAGAAGCTTGGTGGTTTTGTATAAGATTATTTGTAATTTCAAAAATTCAAAATATTTAGATTGAGATAGTCCTTTGCTTGTTTTTTTTTTCATAAAGTAGAAAGTATGCTCTTTAATTGTTAGTTTTTAAAATTTTATGAACTTGTTTGTTTTTGTCATCGTTTTAACCAAGTGCATTGTAGTTTTTTGATTCTTTTTTTTTTTCCGAAAAGTAATTTCAAAAAATAAAATGGTTATTTATATCCAAGATGAAACTTTTAGAGATAAAATAAGAAAACATGTTTACGAGTATTTAACTAAATAATCCTGTAATTACTGATGGGACGATTAATCGGAATTGGGAATTGGAGAATCATGTTTTTTTTTCTGGAATTGGGAATATCATCATGAAAATAAAATGTAATTTGTGAATCCTACCCTTATTTATTACAAGAATTTAACAATTTATTTTTTCAAAATTTAATTTCCAGTAAATAACAATTTATTTTTTCAAAAATTTAATTTTCAGTAAATAACAATTTATTTTTTCAAAAATTTAATTTTCAGTAAATAACAATTTATTTTTTCAAAAATTTAATTTTCAGTAAATATAATTTATTTTGGATATTTTCCTCCAAAAAATTTAATATTTGAAATTTTTTTTTAAATTGTACATTGAAAATTTAATTTTTGACACTTTTTGCAAAATAATTATAAAACCAAGCCCTCCCCCAATATAATGATGTGAACGCCCCTGATATATAAAAGGGAATTTTTTTAAATATTAAAAAATAGTGTTGTTTTTATGAAATCGGAATCATAATTTTTTTTTTTGGAATCGTCCCATCACTAAATACAATAGATTATTTTTTTAAATTAATTTTAACAACATTATATTGGGCATCAATAAAAAAAATTGTAATTATTATAATTATAACTATACTTTTGATAAACGCTTCTATGATATATTAATTACTTTTAACGAAGTTTAGGTTCTAAAAATGTACGCATTAAGTTTGATGAGGTTGGGTGTGATTTATAGAATGAATACTCATAATACATTTGTAACAATCCGTATGTGTTAAAATGAAATAGAGGGAATCAGAAAAACAAAGGAAACACTTAAAAATAATCAAATTCCCTAAACCTTGATTAAAAATTTCCCGAGATAAAATTGGTTTTTAACACATTTCAAGCAATTTCATATAGTTTCAGGGTTCATAAAATCTCAATTCACCAACGAAAGATTAAAAAAGCTTTCACTCTCAAAAATACCCAAATATACCAAAACCTCAAAGAGGCCACCAACCATATTTTGAATGCAAGGATCAAATTCTACTAAAATAAGTATATTTCCTTCTTTTTTTTACAAAAAAAGTGTGATTTGGTTGAATAGCGTAATTAATCTTTATGCTAAAAGTTAAAATTATTTGTATTATTTTTTTAACTACTTTCTTTTTTGAATATGTAAACAAAAAGGAAAAAAAAATTAAATATTGTAAATTCCTTTGATAGTTTCTCCATGAAAATAATTTTTCCCCCTCATGTCTCAGGACTTAATTAATTTTCTTCATATTCCTTTGCACCATTCAAAACTTTTAAATTAATGATATACATATATGTTCAATTCCGAGCAAATAACTTTGTTTCTATCTAAAGTAAACATTGGAAGGGATTCATAATAAAGTAATTGAAAAAGATAAAGCTTGAACACAAAGGAGTGTGTTTTAAATGTACAGTATTATACTGGGGATATGGAGAAAATAAATTATGATTAAGAAGCTTTAGTTTTTCTACCAGTTAATAACTTTTATTAATGATTAGGACATTACTCGCCATTTGTTAAAGTTATTTGTTAAAGGTGTGGTAAAATAACTTCATTTTTTAAAATGCCTACAATCAATCTGTAAAAGTAGTAGCGGGGTTTGTAGGATGTCATTCTGGGCTAAAGATTCAACAGTTTTCTTAGAAGTAATCTCAGTCGATATCATGTGGTAGAATAGTGAGATACGTGCGTCTGACATCGGAAATCAACATTGTCAACTTTTTGAATGAAGTAATTGCAAATTAACCATTGAGTTTTATTTGTGAGATTTATGGAGATCATTTAATTATTACAATTTCTAATATGCAGGGTTAGGACTCAAAAATTAGATGTCTCTTCGAAGCCTCAGTTCTAAAAGTCTGACAACTTTGTTCTATCAAACTGACAAAAAAGCTACAATTTGATTTTTTTCTTGTTTTTGTGTGATCAAAAATGTCCGAGCAACAAGCAAAACGGCAGAGGGTTGCGATCTCCTCCACGCACAGGTTAATCTCCGACAAGAAGATATTCACAGTGGACGCTGTTCTGATAAGGAGAAATGATCCCTTCTTGACTGAATCAAGAGCTCAGGTCGAGGGAACCTTCAGGACCAAACATCCAGGTCATGGCCCTCGGCGTTGTGGCGTTTCGACGACAGCAAGATGCCTCCCTACTTCTTCAAAGCTAACGATGAAGTCAACACGGACGTCTACTACAAGGTCCTCAGATACCATGGCTTGCCATAGTTGAAGAGCACGTTCCCGAGGGAAAAATATGTGTTTACCTTGGACAGTGCCCAGGAACACATGTCCAAGAAGGTGCAGCATTTCTGCAGGTAGACCATGGCTGCCTTTGCCTGCCAGACTTCCTGCATTCGTCCTTTCCGACGTGAATCTCATATACTTAGCTGTTTGGTGCGTCTTGAAGGGTAAGACGAACAAGACTTATCACCCAAATATCGATGCCCTGAGGGCTATGATCACAGAGGAATGGAACAACTTTTCCTCGGACTCCATCAAGGCCAGCTGAGCTTTTATTCGTCCCCGTATTGAAGCCATCATTTCAAATGGATGGGAACATATAAAATAAAAGGTGTAGAAAACTATTAATTTACCTACTTTTGATTCAAAAGTTTGCCATAAAAATGGAAAAAAACAAAAATATGGAGAAATGAAAATTACTTTTAAAATTTTCGAATTTTTGAGTTCGCACCCTGAACAAAAAAACAAATATTTTTTTAACACGTTTTCAAATTTTCAAAATTCTCAAAAGCAAAACAACTCTACAGATAACGATACTAGAAAGTTAAAATGGATGTCATCAGTTTGTTAAATCCGGCAATTGGACAAAGAATTGTTATCTTTTATTAATGACTTGAGGAGTTACCCAACATTGCTCAGAGTTATTTGATATACTACAAAGTGTAGTAGCATAATTTTCTGTGTTAAAATGTTTCAATCCGATTATAAAAGTAGAAGTGGAGTTCGTATGTTGAAATTTTGGGGTTGTGATTTACTGTCTTCTTAGAAATATTGTCAGTCGCTGTTATGTGTTGGGATAATTAGGAATGTGTGTCTGCCGTCAGAAATCAATATTGCAAAAAAAAAAAATCCCAGAATATTATACAAAATGAGGTAATGTCAATATGTCATTTGAGTTTTATTGTTGCGATTTATGGAAACCAGTTAATTGCTACAATTTGTAATACACAAAAAACGATTTTTTCAACTCGTTTCAATAATTTTAAATTAAAAATTTTAAGCATACAAAATATATATAGATGAAAATGTCAGAGTGTTAAAATTGATGTCATCAGATTTGTTCTTAAACTTCAATTTGTATAAATATAATAATTGTAAACAGATTAATAACGAAAAAACCACTCACAGAAAAGTTATATGAAAGAATAAAAATATCATCATGTCTTAAAATACCAATGTTCGGCTTATTCAACAATAACAACGTCACTTATCTTATATGATTTTCAAAACTCTGTAACACAAAACTTAATATATGTACTTTAGTTATGAAAAATCAATGATATTTTCATTAAACTTATTGTATTGCTTTTTAGAATAAGAAAATTATGTTGCTGCACTCTGTATTATGAAATGATTACTTTTTTCTAGATTATTTTTTAAGCCTATTTTTCTATTAGTCTAATATGAATTAAATGAAAGATGAAATTGTATCAATACAATTGTCTAATAAGTGTCTTAAGGAATTACAATTATTTCTTAAATTCATCCATTTATTTTATGTTATAGAACTAGGCAATATTAAAAGTATTCAGGGCAACTAAGGAGCTAAGCATACTAACGGAGGTGTGTAACAAAGACAATCCATGGGTGTCCACAATATTATTTGTGGGGGGGGGGCTTGGTTTTTTTGTTAAAAAATTTAATTTTTTTTTGGGAAAAAACAGCCCCCCCACTTCCTGCAGACACCTTTGTAATCATATAGGATATCGATTGTTGACATTCTTCTAAATTCAATGCGGTCTATTATATGTTTTCTAAGAAAAACACTGTCCCATAAATTTAGAGACTCCTTAGGGATGAACTTTCATGACATCAGCTACAATCAGCTGTGACAAGGTAGGAAGGAAAAAAGATAAAATGAAGGACCTTTATTAGAATTAGTCCTATAATGATCCCCAATTCTACTCTGAGCCCATCAAGGACATAAAACTATAACTCCACAAAAAATCTTCAGGGATTTTATGAGCACACATAAACGTTCAAACATGTTTTGAATATAATTGAATCTATATTGGAATGGATATTCACTACTCAGGAATTACATAATTATGACAACTGCTAAGGAAAAGAAAATTAATTATTTATAATACAAATTACAAATTAACGGGCCAGCTAAAAAACACACCCGATTTACATCATTGCTGTCCGTCTTTCATGAGCACTTGGACTTGTATATACTTCGATTTTTCCCTTCTAAGAATGAAAGAATAATGACCACAGCTTTGAAAAATAAGAGACTCTGTTCAGATTGACATTAAAAAAAAACAAAAAAACAAAAACACGCTCCGCTTTTTAAGATATATTTTGTACACTTCTGGAGCTGAGATAAATCTTGAAATCGATGGATGATTGATTTAAATGCATTTTAAGTACATGTTTAGCCCCCGACAAGAAGTTATAGGATTTCAAAAAAATAACTATACAGTACAGAATTGCATCAATTACTATTTTTAGACTGGAAATAATAATTGCAGGTGCAAAGTTTGGTTAACCGACTCATAAAAGATCTTTAACAAATTGGAATTGTATAACTGAAGTTAAATTATCATTCTTCATAAGTATATTCAAAATTGAAAAGATTTAGCATGTAGGTGATTGCATTGGTTATCTGGCTTTTAATGTGTATAAGTGTTATTTTTTTTCTTAGAGAAATATTTTAATATTGATTATAATTTGTTCTTTATTCGGTTTGTTTATGTTTTTAGCTATTAGGGTTTGATGTACCTTTATTTTAATTTGATAGAAAATATATATTTTGCTTATGAAAGGAAATAAAAAATAATTAAAAAAAACATGGTTGTTTTGATTCAATTATCTTGTTCATTTCATTACTCCCCCCTCCTCACCCTTCGCTCAGATGGAATATTACCAATTGTCTATCACTAAATAATTTAATATGTACTAAATTAATCCATGTACTTCGGAAATTGAATTTAATATACACCTTAAATATATATATGTATATGTATTTTTTTGGTGTTACCTTCTTATATTCTAAAAAGGTCGAACAGATCAATTTCAAATTTAGCATATAGACGTATAATATAACAAAGCACGTTCAAATTATATTTTTTAGGGTATCTAAGGTAATTAAGAGTATGTTTTTGGAGTTTAAATGAAATTAAAAATTAAAATTCTTCCAGTATTAAATTTTTTGAATTTTTTTTTCAAATATACAATTTAATTTTTAATTTTTTTTCAAAAATCCACAATTATTCATAAAAATTAAATTATTTGGAAAAAAAGTTCATAAATCCTATTATTAAAAAATTAAATTTAAAAAAAAAATTTTTTTTTAAATCCGCAGTTGTTCAAAAAAATAGTTTTTTTTGAAAAAGAATTCTAAAATCCACAGCTGTTCAAAAAAATAGTTTAAAAATCAAATTTCTTTTATTTAGAGAAACATTTTCAAAATTAGATAATTACAAAATTAAATTGATTCTTTGGAAAAAAGTTTCAAATATTAAATATTTGAAAAAAAAAAAAACTTATTTGCGGGAAGAGGAGCTATTTTTTTTATAGCCTAGAGAAGTAATAAATAGTTAAATACCAGTAATGAATAAAGAAGCAAAATTGCAAATTAAATATTTTTTTCCCAATACCTATTCAAGAAAGGACACGATTCTCCGATTTCAATTTCAATTACTTGTCCCTTCACTACTAGGAACGACCCCTTATTCAATTTTTTCACATCACATTTTGTGTTTATGGCTTAGGACATTTCGACTTAAAGCCATCTTGCTGCAAAGATATTTCCCCTGAATTTATGAATAAATACAGTTTATAAACCGTTTTTGTTTATTTTGGGCTGATGTTGATGTTAAAAACAATATATTGTTGTTTGCTGTTGGAAAAATATTGTAACTATGTCCAAGACTACAATACATACTCACTATCGAAATCTCACTATGTGTTGAATTAGAAGAAGAAACAGAGTAAGAAATAAAATGAGTATAATAAGAAAAACAAAGAACAACGACAATGATTCGATTGAAAGAATTGCTGATCATTTCTCCGTTATCAATTAATTAACATTAGACATGAGGGATTATCCACATTGGCAATTTTTTAAAGATTGATGAACAAGCACAATTCCCTCACTATTTCAACAACAATTAACCCTAATACGTTTTGGAGCAATAAACAGTACATATTTTGATTAAAATTTTCAAGAGGAACATCATTTTTTACCTGAAATAAATTTTAATGACATATAAATCTTATTTATTTGTATGTTAAGACAAATTTGTCCTTAGGTAAAACGTTTTTGGCGAATGTACAGGACATCATGTTAGTAAATTTGTTAAAATAAAAAGAATAATCTTCAGTTGGACAAAAGAAAAAAAAAATTAAGAGTAAAAAAGACTGCATATTCCCCTTGCATATGTACTCTTTTTTTTATCTACTGGAGAAAATGCCACAACCAGATGTACATGTAGATGTACTTTACAGTAAGAGAATAATTAATTCGGTAAAATCTACGTTGTTTTCTCCCCTCCCCCTCTTTTAGACTGTGTGTCTTGTTCCTTCTTTGATCTATGAAAATTCTTTGATGAATCATTATGTCTCTTTTTTTTATTTGGTATCAACTTTTCTTTTTTTACATTGTCTTCAGTTTATTGAATGCAAAGTATATATATATATATATTACCAGTAATATATATAATTAGGCATTATATAGATTAACTAGGTTATGTATATAATGCCTGATGGTGTCAGGCAATCTATATAATTAATGAATTTTTTATACTTTTCATGGGTATTCTATGTAATACCTAGGTATTATATTTAATGACCAGCAGCTGTTTAAGCAAAGTATTAAATGTTGACAAGATCGGATTAGAGAACTTTATTATGAATTAGGAATTTGAAATAATAAACCTTAAAAATAGATATTATTTTCAGAAGAAAATAGTAGCAAAACTGAGACTCAAAATGGAAAAGCTGGAATGACAGTAGTTATTATCTTAATCGCAAAAAACTATTATGCCACTATAATGCTACACACACAAACATCTTTCGATTAAAAAATCTTGACAGTGAGAGTTGAACTCAGTATACACAATTGACTTAACCACAATAACTTTTTTGGTATCTTTTAATTTTTTCTGGCAGGGCCCGCATAGTTGAAGAAATAGTTCGACATCATAAAGTGTAATGTTTTGGTATTTTGAGCAAGTTCTTTCAACATTCTGTCTCTTTCACCATGACCAAATGGCCCAATGGGTCTCATCCAGAATTACAAATAACTCAGAGTCTGAGATATATCCTCTGACTTTCTATTTTATATTAATTTGGTCTTATTCCAAAATATCATTATCTCATAATGTTTAAGAAGCCAACATACTCTTGGTGTCTTCCTCATGGCCTTCACTTTTTTCATTTCATCAATTAACATTTGGTATTTAGTTTCAGAAAAAGAAACATTTTTTTGGCAACGCTGGCTCTTACTTGACACAGTTCATGGTAGAAGCATTGTTGCATGTTAGCCTGGAGTTGCTCATACTCTGGCACTTCACTGTCTTCCAACATTTGGACACGAGAAACCACAGGGAAAAAATGTTGAAAAAATACTTTTTCAATAAATGATGGAAATAAATATATTCTGTAAAACCAGATGAAGGGCACAGGAAGTTGTGTTAAACGCAGTCGTAACTCAGATTCAAGCCCGAATGACCTAGGTTGGCCATATAAAGACTTCAACTTGTACGGCAAACCCCCATTCTTACTTTTTCGAATATATTTGGGTCTCAAGATTTGGGGCAAATATTTTTATATTTGATAGTAATCCCCCCCCCCTCTTTTTTCAATTAAAATGAAATAATTCATACCAGCTCGATGTGTATGGTATTGAAATATATTGTTGATTATAGGAAATAAGCTAAAGGCACAAAGCACAAGTAACTACGTACTATGCTTGACTTTGTATTGTTATTTACAGTCTATAACTTATATGTATTATATACTTTTCCAACATGTGAACCCAGCATTATATATAATACCTAGTTAATGTATACATTGTCGTTTATTAGATGGGTTGCCTGAGACCATCAGCCATGATATACATTACCTAGATACTATATATAATCCCAGATTTTCATACTTTGTGGGTAACATATATATGTATAAGTGATATTTGTGTAAAGAAATGTTCACAACTCATTTTCATTTTATAGATAGAATTGTATAAAATATGATCTTTTGATATGTAAAAAAAAAGCAGCCAAAGATGAACGTGGGATTCCTGACAATTAATGAATGTTTTGGAGGAGAGTAGGTAAGCTGTCATGACATTTTATTAGATAGATAAGCTTCAAGCAGTGGTGAGATGAAAGAAATATAACGAAATCTAAAAAAAAAGAAGATATAAAGGTTCTAGAGCTAGCTTTTACAAATAATTATGGAGAAAGAGTTGAGGATTATAATTGCCTGAGAGATGCAATTGAAGGGAACTCTTAGTTTTTGTGCTTCACTGCATATTTTACTATTTTTTCTTTGGAGATAAGACACTCAATCTTCCATTTATCCTGATATTGTGACAACGTTACAATGAGCCAATCCGAGGGAATCAATCTCGACTCAAAGTTCCTCCAGATATCTTTCTCCACCATCAAAATGATTGGGGTAATTTTTATACATTCGATGAATAAATAAAACCAGGTCCATACGTCTTTATGGCAAAAATAACACATTTTATTCATTAGGATCTGCCTAGGACTGGTTTGTAAAGATACAGGACGTTCCTAATCTAAATCTCTACTATTTTTGAGGTGTATCAGTGAATGTATTCTTCCAAATCTGTCTTTCATAAACACACAAACTATTTATTGCTTTACATTTCTATGATTTATTATGTCGGTCCTAATTTTGGACTGAAGACTACAGTCCCGTCCAGTTTAGTCTCGGTCCAGTAAAATTCTTTCCTGCATATCAGTTGTAAAAACTTTTAAAGTTTGGTCTTAATGACGTCACTCACCTTTTTTCTTCTATTTTAAATCTGATCTTGTACTAACAGTCCTATAGAACGAAAGTCCTATCACCCAGTTCGTAAGACATATAGGACCAGGACTATTAAAGAAAAAATATTCATAACAGCTATATAAAATAAAAGTTGTATTCAGATTGCAACAACAAAAAATATTGCATGATTTGTAACTGTTATTTTATACAGCTGCATATATACTAAGCTAATTATATTTAGGTACAGGGAAAGTAATTAAGCTCATATAGAAAGTTTTAATAAAACTAATTACAAATGCATTTAATTATTTTGATTGATGAAAAAAAGCTTTTTGAGAAGGGAGTACTCAATATCAAGTACTCTATAAAATATTATTGTCATACATGTATAGAAAAGTTTGATGACAGAAAATAAAGTTTCAAACAGGTTGATTGAAATGTACATGCATTGAAATTCAAATGAATTACTTATTCTTATTTACAAAGTAGAAATAAAAAAGGATTTTAATGAATTACATTCAAAGAAATCCACTCTTATTCATGCAATGTTATTTTAAAAAGGTTTTATAAAAGTTTATAAATATACCTATATATATAACTATCTATTACCTAGAACATGTACGCCATTGGCTAACTTGTTTTTTCTCCAATGAGTTAAATTCTGACGTATACATATATATATTTTGCAAAATACATAAATTAAAGAATGCACTATTGAGAAGTTCAACTTCAACAACTTCCGACAACACTTTTGTTTCTTAATAAATGCATCAATTAATTTCAATGTTTTTTTAATATTAATTAAATTTTTGTATAACAAACTTTGATAAATGACTTGGATGTTATCAAGTAGGAAAAAAATACCGGGTGGAAACATGAAAACTACACAGTTTAAAATCATAAAATAATTGCGTCATATTTCTAATAGTATTTATATTACAAAAATATTTAATGAGAATGGACACTCGCTAGAGTGTCAAACCTCTACCTAAAATCAAATTGATTTATTTACCTTAAATTGTTTTAAAAATGATCAATTATGCATTTTTACGTTGTGTGTTTCATGTCGGTTCTTACATGCCTGTATCTCAATATGAGACCACTATGAATAGTCAAAGGAATTCACACCTGGGCTGTAGGGTGGTCAATTTTCTTATTTCCAAAAGTTGAGTTCTTGGGCCACATGACATACAGAGTGCACTAAGGCAAATGATTTTTTTTCTTGTTAGAATGCTTATTTAAACATGCACCAGTGGAAAAAAGAAAAAAAAATAAACAATTAGAAAATAGGTTGTACCAAATTTTTGGAAAAGGACAGTGGCCTCCATTGAATCCGCGCTGGGAGCAACAGCTTCACAATTGCTCGAACTCTAGGATTCAGTGAGATGTTCGTTCGTAAGGATAGGAGGGAATTTTATGCATCCGCAGGTGATTCAGCTCCCTGCCACACCTCGAAAAAAAGTCTCAAATTGCTCTAAGACAATTTCGCCAGATCAGAAACGACAAAAAAAACTGAATCCCCTGCAACACCAAAGCTGAACTTATCGAAATGCATCAAGGTTTCAGAATCGGGTTTTATTTTTTTAATCTGATAATTGGTTGGAGATAAAATTGAGTTAAAATAAAAAAAATCTTTTCTGCAATAGATACCTTAAAGTTTATTTTCTCAATGGAAAAATGTATATTACTATACAGGTGATATTTCATAGAAATAATAAACATTCTCCACATTTGAAGTCAGTCACTTTAAATCTCCTGAATTTTAATTTATTTGAGTGCGTAAATTTCAAGTATTCATCCAGAATATGTTTTTATAATATAAAAAAAACTTTGGTATAAATGAGTTTGAAGAAAAAATATGTCACATCTAATAAGATAAATAAAAGTCTCAAATAATAGTTTTATAAGTTTATAGGAAATTAATTGAATGACCATTATTTTTTCTCTGAATTAAAGTAGTTTCCTTAAGATATAAACTCTGA
Source organism: Lepeophtheirus salmonis (assembly GCF_016086655.4). Classification (NCBI taxonomy): domain Eukaryota; kingdom Metazoa; phylum Arthropoda; class Copepoda; order Siphonostomatoida; family Caligidae; genus Lepeophtheirus; species Lepeophtheirus salmonis. Next base: position 31,450,105 of record NC_052143.2, on the reverse strand, counting down.
AAATGTATAAATCTTTTAATATCAAATTAGTTAATATTTAAAAAAATTTACGGCTCAACATTTAACAATTGAAATTTTTTCAATGAAATTAAAAAAAATTAAAAGTAATCGATGCTCCAGTTTTTGAGATTTAATAATTTGTTTTTCTTTCATTAAATTTTTATAGCTATGATTGGATTACTCCAAACTCAGATTCTATAGCAGAGTAAAGTGATTTAAAGCATGTTTGTTACTTCCATGGGTTGTTATCTATCCCAAATACTGCAATTATAATTATAATATCTTTTGTATTGTTTTCGTTATTCTCTAGCTAAACTATTTATCAATTTATAGACTATTCACAAAACTTTAGAACCTTTTTGCCAATTAATATTATACATGTGAATAAAGCAGAGTTTAACTGGATGTTTGGGTATTTGCTAATTCCTCATTTTTGAGTGTTACTTCTTGATCTTAGAAATAAAAAAGTAGCAAGAGGCGTGTAGCTGAAGCTCTGCACGTTATAGTTTAAAAAAAACTTAATTTTTCAAAAAAAAAAAAAAAATTTAACGTGCGAGAGTTTTTCTACTATGAGTCATCTGAACAATTTTTATTTTATTTTCTCAATTTCTTATTACTATTATTTCGATCTTTAGTAGAGAAAATCTATTTATAGAGTAACTACGTCCGAGTGTACTGATGAAAAACGTAGAGTAGCACTGATTATTTGTGGGTGAATTATCTCCTATATTTATAAATCAATTTTATTTGTCAATCGACGCCTAATTACTATGGAAAATTATAGATAGTGTTGATTAAGTCTACTCCTTTTCATTCATAGGACCGGTCCTATAAGTCCTTGGGACTTGGCCTTAAGACTGTCGGTACTTCGGAATGTAACTACTTGAGCTGATTAAAAAAATTATATAAAATAAAGTTCCTTGACGTCATCAAGGACGAAATTTTTTCCATTTTAGGAATCATATGGAGGACTGAGACTAAACTGGACTGAGACTGAACTGGACTGAGACTGAAATGGACTGAGATTGAACTGGACTGAGACTGAACTGGACAGGACTGCCGTCTTAATTCTTAAATCACAACATTAATGTAAGGTATTAACTTTAATTTGAAATATTACTAAAACAAAACTTGTCTGCTCGTTAACGCCTGTACGCATTGCCGGGTACAACTGTTAGTATACTATAAGCTTAAATCACATTTAAAAAAAAAAGATTTAAATATATACAAAAATACAAATAAAGTTCTTTTGATTATTTACTTATTATTAAAAACATATTAAATATATATTTATGGTCAAGCTATCGCTTAATCTATTACATAAACTTTAAAAATATATATTTAGCGTCATCAAGTGAAGTACTAACATAATATTTAATATTATTCTCCCTGACTTCAAATCGTCAAAGTCTTCTTGATTTATCGATATATCTAGAATACTATTTTTGTACTATATGATGTTGAAAATATAAATATAATTGTTCGTAACTTTTGTTATTTATACTTATTCAATCATTTGACGTAGAAGGTACAAAATGTAATATTAAAAATGTATTTAATTTGCTCATTATATCTTAAAGCTTATAGTAACTTATTTATCAACTACTATGGGGTAGTAAAGTTATGTATTGTTATAATATTCCTATTATTATTTAAGTGGATAGACACTCATGTTAAGAGTTGCAGGATAGTAACGAGTAATTCAAAAGTTTTTGAATCAATTATACAAAATACACTTTTTAAATACATTTAGTAATTTTAAAAGGAGTAAAGGATTTTTGATTATAAATTGTAATATTAATCAATACAAGATTCAGATACCGCAAAGTTATTATACTTTTTTACCCCATTCAACCAAAAATACTTCATAATGACATCACTTTTTTTTTGTTTGACTGACATCCTATTTAATTTGCAAACATTTGTTTTAAATTTGTTTCTGCACAATGTATGAATAATAAAATTATTTGTTTCAAAACTATACTTTAAGTTGAGTAATATATCTTAAAACAAAATTTATTTCAATTTGCTTTGAATTAATAAACCAATATTGCTATTAAAGATAACTCGAAGAGAAAAAGTTTTTGTATTTTCCATTAAGTACTTTTTCTAACCATTTTTATTTATATATTTGTATTTAATTTACATTTGTGTATTATTAGTACACGGCAAACAGTTACTGTGGAATAATTTCTTATCAAATATAACAGATAAATTAGTATAAAGTTATTGAAATATTAAAATAGAACACATCAGTGATTCATAAAATATGTCCTCGTGGCATGTAAAATAAAATAAACCCAGAATTAAAGGGGCAATCCTGAAAAATTGAAGAATAGTGGAGAGGTGAGCAGCTTAGCTTTTAATACGATTTATTATATAAGATTCAAGCAGCCGTGAAAGGGTGAAAAAAATTCAAATCCCAGTCTTTGTATAGCTAGGACTTATAGGCAAAAATTACTTTGATGTTGAGCCTCTATTCTACTCCAAGTCCAACAAAGATTTACAAGCATAACTCACGATCAAACTTTAATTGTTTCTCTTTGTCTTTTATGAGCACATGTACTAGTTACTAGAGCTGTCAAAAAGTATTAACATCATAAGATATAGCGATACATCATATATATTATACAAAAAAAAAAACTTATATATATGCTTCCATCCCCCTCCTCCTCCTCCGTTTGTTTGCTGCCTAGCAACAGTTTTTTATTTCTTCTTGGATGAACACTTATGAGAATTCAATTTGCTCAATAATAATAAATGGAGATTGCATTAACCAGCTAATTCGTCTTGGATTGCTGCAATTCAAATGAACATTTATGAGAATTTAATCTGTTCAATATAGCCAAATAGTGGCAGTTTTAAGGTTGTAAAATAATTTGACGTATTATTTTGGTAATATTTAGAAGTACCTATGGCTTATAAGCATTCGATTGAAGCATTGGATATTATGCGGGATACTAATTTATTTGGAGGTAAAGTAATTTTAAGTTGTTATGTAGTTGGTGCATGTATTAAGCGATATTTGCTTTAGACAAGTTAGGAGTAGGTTAGTTTATTGACATTGGGTTGAACAGGGTTTAATTTACAAGGATTAATATGATAAACTTTTTATATGTGATTCAAAAAAAGTCAAAATTTATTCATTATACAGTTTGTTTAACTACTATTTTAACACATAGTTACTCGGAGTCGGTAAAATGAAAACTTGCATCCCAAAGAATAGTTAAAGGTGTTGGAATCAGAAGAAAGATAAATCGGACTCAATAAAAACCTTTGAAGTGGCTCATACTTTGAAAGATTCTGCACCATTCAAAGTGAATGGGCTTTTCACTTTTTTTATTTGTTCTTTTATTTTCAACGATGATATTATTTAATTTTCAACACTTTCCTTCAATTATTATGTATATATATTACTTAATAATATAATATTTTAGTTCCTTTTGTTCAAATTTATTAGCTTTAATATATAACATAATTTAGCATTATTATAGTTCATTTTAATTTTTTTAAATCTAATACATCGAGTATTATTAGATTTTTAATTATAATTTGTCTTTACAAATCGATATTAAGTCTACTCTTAATTAAATGAAACAGAATTGATCATAATAATGGATACGTTTTTTATTCACATTGGGTTTTCATTTGCTCGGTTCATGATTACTCAGAATAGGTAAAATGCAAACCCGTCTTGGAAAGAATAGCATAAGAATTTGACTTCGAGTAATCAAACATTGGACTCAAAAAAAACCTTATAAGTTGTACACATCTTGAAAAATTCTGCACCTAGCGCAGTAGAATTGATCTTATTTACTTATTGTCTTTTTTAAATATAGTCAAGGGATCATTAAGATGGAAAAATAGTATAACGGAGAAGTGATAAATGTGAAATCTAATGTTATAATTTTTATGTTATTTGTCTATTCAATCCAGAAAAAAATGAGTTATTTTTTTGTTACATTTTCACTATTTCCTGAACAAAAAAATCCACTTATATTAATACACTCTGATGGAAAACATTTATTTATTATCTGTAATTAATTAATTTCTGTGAAAATACGGGATATTCATTATTGTAATATTATAATATGGTGACAAGCAATTAAGTTATAAAGAAGATGATTCTCGACACAATAAGTTTTAGAATTTCAATGCCATTCAGATATTTTTGTAGAATTGTACATAAATTAAGAAGTTAATTTTTTATCACATAGTCGCTTAACAGTTCCCAAGAACAATTTATACACATAATAAAAGAACAAAATATGATTTGCAGACAAATATATCGAGAAAGAGAGTTTAAGATAGCCTTCCATTTGTTTTCCATCGAAAAAAAAACTTAAAAGTATGATGAAATCAGGAGAGAGACTTGGAGTATTCAGAATGAAAAATTGGTCAAGTAGAAACAACAGCACGAATTCCATCATACGTAAATGAAATTGAAATGAATGTGATAGAGTCTAGTGATTCATATAACTGATATAGCAATATACTGATCAATGAAATATTTAACATAGAGATGGAAATGAAGAAAAATTGACTTAAGGAGGGATGGGCTCAAGAATTTCAATGGAGGACATGTGGACAGAGGATGAAAACTCTCTTTTCTCCTTATTGGGCCTTTGATCCGATTATTATGTCGCTTTATGAACCTCCCGTAGAAGTATGTGATGATGCCATAGAAGGTATGGAGTAATCGATGTATTCTTGAGCATAAAGGCAATAATTCACGAGGAAAGAAGTAACTATGATATACTTTGATGCTAAGGGACATCTGTCCCTTGTATTTAAGGAGATGAGATCCAGTGAGTTTGGCACAAAGAGGCAAGATCCCTTGACTAAGTGTAACTTGAAGCTAAGAGAAGATCTAAGATTAGAAGGCATGTTACAACTGACACGGACAATGGGAAAATATGAATTCATTGGAAGACGAAGAATGTAGATCCATATAACCAAATGCTTCATTGGAAAGATCCATGTAAGCCATCATAAATAAAATGTCTTGACACACAGTTCCAACTTGTCTCTTTCCTCAATTTCCCCTTTTAATAATCCCAATAATTTGAATCAACGCTTCTCCAGTTAATAATTATGACATGACAGCCTATTATATTTATTCAATATCAGTCTACTATTAGATATAAATATAATCAATCATTTACGGTATATCAATAGACAATAATAAAATTCTTACGCGTAGAAATTGTTGGGACAGCGTATTGAATGATACTTCAATCTCTTTCAATATTTGTACAAAATTATGGGCGTGTGAAGTATTGATATATCACAATAATATTAATCAATGCCTAAATATCGTATCATGATACAATCCACGTATTGTTAGAGTCCTACTACTTACTATTGTATACTCATATGTTATGTCTTCAGTAATAAAATAATAATGACAACTACTTTGGAAAATAAATAAAAAAACCTGTTAGATACATCAACATCATGAACGGGTTCGAATTAAGGAGATTTCTTCTTTATGTTGATGCTAAACTACTAGAAACCGAATGAAATAAATGTAGAATCTTTTTGAAAATGTTGCCCTGTGGATGGGGTCTAAGAAAAAGTGGGATCCCAAGAATTACGATTAAATACTCACATTTTATGTACACGAGCCCAAGTTTTTTGTATCATTTTTTGTTTATTTCATAAAACACGAGTACCAATTGACGAGTTTTGCAGGTAGTAAATCACTACTTCAAACTGAATAATTGTTTTGGCAAGTCTATAGGCATTTTAGGTCGTGAACTTTTTTTTTGCAAAAATAATTTGAAGGGAATAGAAGACTACCTCATAAAAAAAAAAGTTAAAATATGAATCAGAATCAGTAAGTTTTAATCATATTTATATGAAAATTTAATAGTGGGCAGAATAGTTCACTTTGGTTTACACATTTTTTTAGTTTCCTTCAATCCCATTTATTAATCGCTGGATTATTTTGTTTAGGGGTATCTAGAGGTTAAGGTAAGAAAATATAATCGCCAAAGATCAAGGAGTTTCTCAAAGACAGGATTAGAAGGGAATATACCAATCTAATAAAATCAGTATATACAATATTCTTATATTTTCTGGATTTGAAATCCCCACCCTGTATGTATGAACAAATAAAAATCAAAGATTCAAATGTTCTCTGATATAGAATAAAGCGTTTATAGGTTAACTAAAGTGTATATGGTTCTAAATCTTCATAAACTTAATTAAATACAACTTTTTTATTGAAGGTTTGAACATTAGATAATATTTTACGCCAAAGTCAAAACGTTATCAAAAATGATACTCTTGTCGTTATAAAGGAAATAGTTTTATCTATATCTATTTTATAATATTTTTTGGCCAAGAAAGGCACATATGTGGAATAATTAACATGGACTAATTCAATTATCCAAAATATGGTATCTTTTTACTCCCAATTAGGTAATTATGTATCCAATCTACATGATGTTGAAGCCTTTTTTATGATGATAGTTGCTTTTTTTATATTTACACATATAGGAAAGAAAGTTTGTCTTTCAAAAAAGTCCATAAAAAGTGAGGGGGACTTTTCAAGTCCAGTTATAAACCATGTTAAAAATGAAATATTTTGTATCCAAATGTAACACAAAAATGACTGCGCTAAACATAAATAAATAAACATCAGAGTTGCTTCACATTTATTTTTCTCGCTGTTTATTTTTTGTAAATGTGTTCTTTGACAAAAGAAAGACAAATTTATTTATATAGATATATATGTTTAAGGAAGCTTAATATCTTTAAATTCAAGATAAGAAGAAATCTACTAATACTTCGTACTATATAACATAAGTTAGGGTTAAATTTATAGCTTTCTCTTTTTGGTTCATGGATATTTACATACAACCAAATATAATGTAGAGTAGACTGTCCCGTTTTCGGGATTATATATTTTTTTTCCATGCACAAAGACCTTTTCTGCTGAATACAATCAAATAATTGACTTTAAGAAAGTTAGAGGTTTATACATTTACATAGTTTTAGTCTGGGATTATTTAGGGCTCTTTCTACCCGTAATTTTTATATTTTTAGTACTTGGTGTATCAGTAAAAAATTTTGAGCACCTTGTTTGAATAATTGAGTGGGTGTAAGATATGGTCAATGATTAGGGGTTTCCCTGTTGTATAAATCATAAAAACAAGATAATTTCTTCCTTTTGTTCAACATATATTACTTGAACTATGGGCGAATTATGATAACTTATGTTTGATAGTAGTGTTATGTGAGTCCTTAAATTTTTGGTCCAGTCCAATTTTAGGGTGGATCATCTCAGTCCTTGGGAATATTTATTAAGCCAGTCGGTAGTAGAACTTATATTGTCAAAGAAGAAATAATGTTCAGTGATTGATATGCAGGTTTTGAACTAGACCGGACCAAGACTGAGCGTACTGAGACTGAGCTGGACGGGAATGTAGTCTTAAGTCCTAAATAAGTATTAACACAATACTATTTGTTGCTACTAGAGACCTTACAATTGTCTATTTCCACGCAGAATTAATCACTCTAAAATTGTCTATTTTTTTATTACCTCCATCATAAAAGTCATTTGTGCAGAGAGTTGCCCGAAAACGGAGCAGTCTAATGTATAGTGTATATTTACAAAACTGAATCTGATTTACATACACATACACATTAGGGGGAGTTAAGGAAATGGTATTCAGGTAAATTTATGTAGTCCTACAACTTGATACACATTTGATTTTATCAAATGATTCTGTATAATAAATTTGATTTAAATCCACGTTGAGGATCAGTCAAGCTACACTGTTTAAACAAAAATATATATTCAGTAATATTTTTTTGTTTGATATTATAATTTATATTTCTACTTATTTACAGCATTTTCTGTTGCATCTTGAGAGTAATATATCTGTGCTGAATTGCAAGGAATATATTTTTACCTCCCCCAAAGAAGTTGAGAGAAGAATATTTTTATTGGTAAAATGTTGTTTGTAATCAGTATTAGTGTAAAAGTAAAATTGATATTGATGAAACTTTGTAAGTAGGTTTCATATGTTAATACTACGACTGCATTGAATTTTGAGAGGTGAAGGTCAAAGTGCAATGTTCATGCAGAGGGTTAAATTGCAGAATCACATCAGTTTGTTTGTAGCCAGAATTAACAAAAAGTTAGAAATCAATTTTGATGTCCCTTTTTAGAAAGGTTTTATATATGCTAGGTATGCGCCTATGAAATAAGACTTTTGGTGTCTAGGTGTCGCCAGTTAGACATTATGAACTGGTTCAAAAATCTAAATGCCTACTTTGACATTTTTCAACTATATTTAATTCATTGTTTGTATAGTTTCATTCAACAACGTACTTTTTTCGCTCGTGAAAATGTCTAATTTTGTGCTTACAAATTACGATGAATAGACATGTTGATTTTCTGTTACCAATTGAAGAAAAACGATTATCAATCCCATCATGCTTGTGGAAGCTTACGGTGGACATACTCTAAGCAGAACACAGTGATTTAGGTGGTTTGAAAAATTCCCAAGTGGTGATTTTGACGTCGTGAGAAATGAAAAGCAAGGCCGGCCACCGTAAAAGTTTGAAGACGCCGAATTGCAAGTATTACTCGATGAAAATGATGTCTAAACGCAAGAAAACCTCCCAAAAACAATTGGATGTTGACCGTCGGACCGTTAGAAATTGTTTAAAAGCAATGGGATTTCTTTAAAAGATAGGTAGATGGGCGCCTCAAGAACTGAATGATAGGCAGCAAGAAAAGCGAAAACCCCCTTGTGAAATACTGCTCGTCCAATACAAAAAGAAGTTGTTTTTGCATCGAATCGTAACTGGCTGTGTGTGTTCTGTGACCAGTGTGGTGTCATATGGTATGACCTTCTACAACCCTGTCAAACCTTTAATGTGATCGCTATCAACAACATTTGGCCGATTTGAACCATTCTATAAGCCAAAAACGCCCTAAATATGAAGCCAGGCAACACAAGGTAAATTTTCTTGATGACAACGCACCACAGCATTGCTTTATAGCCACCTGCCAGCTTGTGGAATCGTAGAACTGGAAACCTCTGGCTCATGCAGCTTACTCACCAGACACGGCGCCTACAGATTATCACTTGTTTGCATCGATGGGCCACGCACTCAATAATTTACGCATCGACTCTCACTCTGAAGCCAAAAAATGGATTGATGGCTGGTTTGCAGCCAAAGACAAACAATTATAAATTGCCTGAAAGATGGGGAGAATGTTTGGCTAACTAAGGCTCATACTTTGAAAATTAAATTTGTAACGATTTTTCACAATAAACGTTCAATAAAAAAAATAATAAAAAAAGGCTCCTTCCATAGGTGCATACCTGGTAAACAATACAACCCCATTAAATTTAAGAGTTCAAGGTCAGAGGTCCACAACACGCTATTTTTTATATTTAAAGCAGGATTACTGATATGGTAACCAATCGATTATGGTGAACCATTTTAAAAAGGCTATTTATCTAAACAGTAAGAAGCAATAAAATTTTATAAGGTCAAGGTCAACGTTTTAAGTAACACAAAAATGTTCAAAAGGCAAAATCGACCATAACTTTTGAACGAATTGAAACATACAACTAAAATTAAATTTAAGGTCATATAAACAAATTGAGATTCGCAATTCAAATAAAAGTAAGAATCTAATTATATGATTGATTTTATTCAATTATCTTTTAGATTTTTTTCGTACTAAATTAATTGACCGGACGTAGCCCAGAGTATAAAACATATGTAGTTTGCTCATGCTATGGTCAAAAATACTTTTTCTTACTCTTTTTTGTTTTTTTCTTCTCTAAACCTTTCAAAAAAGGGTCAAAAATGCATACCAATATGCAGCGAGAATAACTCTTTGAATTTTATGTTTGTTATTTTTTGTTTCATATGAAGTTGGTATTTAAAAAAAATAGTTTTTAGAAAAATGCCATTTAAGGACACCATAGCCTTAAAGGACAATAAAATTGTTACCAGAACCGTCTCCGAAGCCCTTAAAAGCTTCGTGAAATAATTAACAAACTTCATTCATTGGTTTGTCCGTGAATCCCGGGCACACAAAAAGAGAATGGCATTTAATATATGGATTCTAATTATAGAAAAATTAAAAAATCGGCAGTAGTTGGGCAAAAAAGGAATGGGGAAAAAATTATTCTTTTTATAAACACAAATTACTGTCAACAAATTGACATCACTTAATCGTATACCAAATTAGAGATATGAGAATTTTATGGAAATACTTTTCCTTCCAAAGTTTCTACGTAAAGAAATAAACTTTTACTTGATTTTAAAATCGTAACAATGGATCCCATAGCATTTTGTACTTTACTAGCTTTAAGGGTGGATAAACTATAAATCAAGTTAAAATAGAAATAAAAAAAATACTTTTACATATCAAAATGAGTATTCTAAAAAAATATTTTTTATTTTTTTAGGAACTTCACTTGGTTTTAATTTTTATCCATTATTATACATAAACGACCAGAGTATATCTTTATTATGTTATATTATTTTTTATATTGCTAATTTTTTTCTGTTTCCAATGAATGAAAAAAAGAAATATTAGAAACTAAAAATTTGAGAAAATTGAACAAAGGATTTTCTAATAAAATATATCTTTTGTGGATTTTATAATAAATTTCAAAAACAGTTATGGATCAAAATTCAAAATTTGTGGCCTATTTACGATTTTGTACTGCAAAAAATTGTTATGTGGGATATAAACCATTGGTTGCGAAAGAGTTAACGTAAAGTTGGACAAAAATATTTATATAAATGCAACCCTTTAATACAATGAGTTATAATTTTTCATAATTTTATATTTTTGTTACTTCTCAAAAATATATAAAAACTATAAAATCATAGTTGAAAAGCTAATAAAAATGTTTAAAATCTTTTTGATCAAGCAGAATTTTACCCTTTGGTTATGTCACTCAAAAAAAAAAAAAAAAAAAAAAAAAAAAAAAGGTTTGTTAATCCTTCAGTGACAAGGTAACTGATGTAAGAAACTATCAACTATATGTAAAAGCTATTTTGATTTTTTTTTTCAATTCCTTATATCTGAGATCCACAGTTTTCTATTTCTATAAATATACTAGCAAAGGACTACCTGGCGTTGCTCGGGTAAAGGAGGGAAAGGGAGATCACATTAAAAATGGTCAAATTAATTGAAAAAATTTAAAAAAAAATCAGAAAATACTTCTATATACTAATAATTATAATATGAATGTTTCGTTGTTGTTAATTCTCTTGGATTCTTCAGACTATATCAAACCGGTTAAGTAAGGTACAACGTCTCATCATGGCAACTTCCCTCTTCCCCCGCCCGAAAAAAAATAATTACCCTTATTATTGCCTCTTGCAACCTTAGTATTATTATTATGAATATAAAAGAAAAATAATGTGCTATAAACTTCAAATATCATACCAACATATATGCATCTAAAAAAATTATCTAGATGAGAAGTCCATTTTCTATTTACTTCAAAAAAATTCCAAATCGAAATTTGCAAAGTAAATTGAAAAACACTTTTTTGCTCTAATTTTGCACAAAAATTGTTAATAGCATTTGTTGGAATTGTAAAAGAAATATAAGCCTACCAATATTTTTTTCGTACTTGCAAAAACAAAAAAGTTATGAGGAATAATGTTGTCGAAAAAATTACCCTCGATAACTGGTTCATTTTTGCCAATATTGCAAAAATTATGTAACGAAGTATTCTGGAAATTGAAAATATTTCACATTAATGTTAGAATCTTAAGTTTCTTGTTGAAATTATATCGTTTTGTGGCATTTTTTTAAAAATATTGAAAATTGACATTTGATGAAAAAATGAGGGTAAAGAGAGAGAAATTGAAAAATTATTCAGAAAATGACAGTTATTTCAGTTAAACATCAAATTTTATTTGACAAATTTATATGCAAACCAATCTCTAGACAAATTTCTACAAACTTTATTCTGTTTACTAATCCCATATTCTATACGAAGTTCATTTTTTTGCACCTGAAATAAACGAAATTGCAATTTTCACCGATTTCTTTTTTTGCCCATAACTTTATCGATTTTGAATAAATTTAGAAAATGTAGTTATTCGTATAGTTGTTGTTTGACACGCCAATTTCTTTTTGATAAATAACTGAAGTCTCCATGAGCTGCAAAGAACCGTTTTTGTGTTTTGGGCATAGAATAAAAAAAAAAAGAAACACCCCCGTCTTAGCACGTCTGAGCTCAAAAGAGGGGCCCATGCAGAATTTCAGTCCCTTAGGTTTAACGGCTTCGGAACGTAAAGAGGACATCTACACACACACACACTATCTCTTTTTTATATATAGAGATATGTAAATGTTTAAAGGATTTAGATAAGTACTGAAAAAATATTCTTAATACATTTTTTTAAAGAGCAATTCTTAGGATATTTACAATTGGCTAAAAAAGACTATGTATCTAGGTTGGACATAAGGAATTTCACACACTTTTACTAAATAGGTTCCATGATTAAAGATGTTTATCACTGTGATAGAATGATAGAAAGTGTATTTTACTACAGTGTCTTTATTTTTTAGTTTATTATATGTAATTATTTTACATACCAGATCTAACAGAAATTGAAATTACATTCTGACTTCATCAACGACAACAAACTGCATAAAAATCATACATTGAATTGGATAATTATTATATACATATATTTTATATCTAAGAAATAAACAAATTTATTACACTCAATATAACCCCCATTGCCTGTACAGACATTCTCAACTCTCTTCTCAACATCCATTATATAAGCTACAGGTTTCATGGCTCATGTATTGTGTTCTTTAGAGCATCAATATTTGGGTGGTAATGTTAACATTGTTTTTTCTCAATTTGCAGTCAAAAAGCATAATCCAGAGGGCCAAGGCTGCACATCAACTTGCTCAAAAAAAAATTCCATTATTCTCATTCTAAATTCTGAGCAACTTTTATGGTGTAAGCTGGGAAGCTATCAATCTGCTAGTTCCCATTTTGCTCTTAGTGTAAAGGAATAGTAAAATAATTTATATACATTAACTCATCGTTACTCACAGGTTCCATTCACCACAGAGGTCATATTTGTATAAAAATGACTCCTATTAAAATTATTTTCTAAAACGTTTTATTTTACAATTTTATTTTAAAATATCCTATACAAATTTAGTTATATGGGTATTTTAAATCAAATAAATATCATACAAATATCATCAAGGTTATCCAAATCTGTACATTTTTGTACATCTTAGTAAACAATACAAGTACTTTGTATGTATAAGGTGAATTTTTTTGTATATGATACACTAAAGAATGGACAGACAAGCAGAATGATTAAATTCATAAAACTATATTTATCATTCTTTTGGAAACATAGATACGGAATTATCACATAAATTAATGAAATATTGTATATAAGTTTTTTAAATTTGTGATTCTCAAAGAAAACGTGTAATTATTACAATACCTAAAGATTTTTGGAACTCTAAGACTTCATATTTCGATCATTTAAAAAACAAGATCAGCCCTCCTTTATGTAGAACAACCAACTCATATTCAAAAGAACAAAGAAACTGCGTTATAATTGAATATTTCGTTTTCCCTGCTAGCTGCTGATTAGTTATTGGAAAAGAACATTGCACTTAGCTTTTGTTTCTTATTTGTACTAAAGTTTGAGTTAATGAGGCTTTATTTTTGTAAATATTGTAACTTTTATTATTTTTCATATTCTGTAATAGATTTTATGTCTTGAAAATACGTGTAACAGCTTTTAATGTATTTTATGTATGTAGTGATGAAAATTGTGTGTATAATGGGAATGTTAAAAAAGAAAAACAAAAATCAACATGGTAACACGTACAATTTGAAGAATTTTTCGGAGGAAATCAGCAACAATCAGCTGTAACACGGGAGGAAGAGGAGAAGGAAATAAGCAAGAACATTGGAAAACATTTCTCTGATGTCGATCCCTAATTCAAAAGGACTTACAATAATAACTCTACAACAAATCCTCAGGGTTACGTTATGTATTTTATGAGCTCATATGAATGTTCAATCCGGTTTTGAATATATTGTAATCTATTTAGAAAAGGAAGTTCACTACTCAGAAACTCAATAATAATGACAACTGCTAAGGAAAATAAAATGTATTCTTCAGATGTCCGATTCCAAAAATACAGTCCAGCTAAAAAGTTCATAAGATTTACATAACTAATTATATGTTATGATTTGTAGTTATTTAAAAAATAATTTTAGGACAAGAAAATAAAACATAATTTTATTACAATAAAAGTAATAAAATCATGATTGGATGTGAGCAATAAGGGAAGTTTGTCAAATAATCAAATTTAAAAAGTGGTTTAAATGAATTTGATTGGTGTTTTGATCGTTAAAAAAGATTACGCACCACTGTATTATAGAAATCAATCAATATTTAATAGTTTTATCTTATGAATTCCTATTTCCTGTGGATTATTTTTATACAAAAAACCTCATCAATTTATTTTAATAAAGTGTATGAAATGACCCATTTTTAAGTCTATGTAAACTATAATAATATCTCTGGTTAATGAGAATATATTTTAAAAGAGATGTACGGATTTACATAACCTGTAAATGAATATTAAATCTCAATATTTTTATCCTTTAATATAGACATAAGATATCAAATATTAGGTCATCTTGGTAAAATTTGTTTGTGCCATTTTATATACCAACAAACTTTCAAAAAAAAAAAAAAAAAATTAGGTTATTTAGGTGATATTTGTTTGATATAATTTACAAAAGGTTTTGCTAGACTAAGTATTTATTTAATGAGAGATCACTAAAAATAAATCATATTTGTTCATTTTGTTTATACAATCTTTAATGAAATAATCATATTCGCTTTTTGAAAAAACAATTGAATAATATTTCCTAGTTTACAAGAGGGGGAATAAATCCATAAAATTGAAGGGTAATGTATAAAATGTTTTCCAAAATTAATTTAGTAATTCACAAATATTTCTAAAAACCAATCACATCTAGTCTCAACTACAGTTTTCAACCTGACCCTAAGCTAGACAAAGACCTTGATGATGAGCTCCTTGTCCATATTAGCCACTGTCTCAAGAATTTAAGCCTATAAGGAGTCAATAATATTATGTAACGTTTATTGTACTCTTTCTCAAAGACATCCCACACATAGTTGTCCAAGGGGTTTAGACCTGGAAATTAGGAGTCACATTTTTTGGTCCTTTTCCTAAAGGAAGTCTGGTCTGCGTTTTTTTCTTTCAGAACGATCATGAGTCGTCCCTTGCAGGTGTTCCCAGCTCATTTGACTCATTAGTAGCCTTGACAATCTAGTAATCAATTGATTTTTGGCTGCATTGTAAACTCAATGATCTTTTTTGGCGTGTGTCCTGAACGAATTCACACAATAATAACCCCGGGTAGATTTCCGGGGTATGAAGATATTTATGTCTCAATTTGTTCCAGATTTCAAATCCTCACTCTGTAAATGAATATTTGTATAAAAAATATTCCTTATTAAAAGTCTACAAAACAGCACAATAATACCTTATTGATCATTTAATATAAGAAAAAAAAATAGGAGAAAACTTCTTCAAATATTTAAAAGATTAGTCATTTATCTAAAATAATTAATTTTTATACACTAAATGTAATACTATGATGACTATTTTCAGGTAAAAAACTATTTAATAGGACATACGCTTCAGGAGCGATCCGCAACTTCTGATTTTTGATTAATATTAAAACTTTAATTCTTCAATGATGATGGAACGACATTTCATCGTTTGCAAACAATGCACTTAACAAACTTGATCCAGAAAATGAAGAAAGTCAGTTTTTTGTTAATTTTTTATTTATTCTGCCTTATATTTAAATATATTGATTTACTTTACTGTTAAACATTGAAATAATCTGTTAATAAGAAGTTAAATAACTAAATCAAAATTCACAAATATTAAAGTTCTATATTTTATACTAATTTTTTTTTTAGGACTCTTTCCCCCCAATATATGGAAAAAGTACCATATAAGAATCGCCCTAATACATAACATTCTGTATACTAAATCAGTACATGTACATCTTTACATAATTTATGAAACATGTTCATTACATATACAAAAGTGTAGTAGCCATTATAAAATAGTAAATTGTACTAGATATATAGTTAAGTAATTATGCACAGGAAGGACTATTGCAAATATACTGAGTTGAAGATGCTGTGCGGATATTAAATGCATTTTGGATGCTGAAGAGAATAAAAACCAATTAGATGGAGTTTAGTTGATTTTCTACGTTCCTTTTAGTATTATTGAAAGCACACAAATACTGAGAAGAAATTATTAGCTAAATAAATATATATATAGTACGAATCGGTACACACTAGTGTTCTACCGGTAGTTGCATAAATACGCGGACTATTTGTGGCAAATAATTAAATGTGTAATAAAATTCGTATGATGTATTTTTTTGAGAATTATTTAATAGAGAATTTGTTCTGGTATAAAATTTAATATAATTACTGAATATAACCGCCATCAGCTGCTATGACACCCTCCAAGCGCCCGTGGAAGGCCTTGCACACATTAATGATGTAACGGTCTTCCATGGCTGCCCATTGCTCATTGATGCTGGCCTTCAATGAGTCCAAATTCGGGTGGCGGGTAGCACAGGCCTTCTTCTCAATTTACCACAACACACTATAGTCAAGGGGATTCAAATCAGGTGATTGAGGTGGCCAAATGTTTTTGTTCCAAAATGGCATGTTGGCAACGAGCCAATCCTGAGTCATTCCAGAGGTATGGGCAGGTCTTTCAGATCTTTTCCCTCCTTGTCAAGATTCTGGACCTTGAACACGGTAGTCCTGGATAGTACAGTGTCCTTGATTACCTCCTTGACAGTCTTACCGGCGCGGAGGAGAGTAGCAACCATATGACGTTTGGCCTCGTCATTCATCGTAAACGACTTTGTTTGATGCGAGTAAGAAGAGCAAAAACAAAGCCAATAGATTTACCGAGTTACTTTGCTGGAACTTTTTATTTCTGGTCACGGAACCTCAACATATAAGCGTTTAAAAATTTGTCCGTATATTTATGCAACTACCTGTATATCCACAATTCATGCCCTTTCCCCACAAAAAAATACATTATATTTCCCTTGTAGTTAACATGGTCCTAGATGATAATGTTATTTTTTATCGGTAGTACACAACCTTACCCAGAGTAATTAGGGCTCGGCGAAAATACAAATTTTTCTTGAAAAATATAGAAGACAACTCTGGAAGAAATCCTCCGTATTACTCTTTGTTTTTTATGAACACACTCACATGTAAATTGCTAAACAGTTATATCAACTTATAAGACGTGTTCTTTCCTTAAGAATATATATATAATATTAATATATAATAATATTAAAAATATATTATTTATATATTTAAAAAATATTACAAAAATACATATTTATTCTCAAAAAAATAAGTTCTTTTGGAAATATAAATTAAACCCACAGCTGTTCATAAAAATTTTTAAATATTAAATTTTTTTGGAGAAAGATATTATATTTTGTTGCACTTGATGAGACAAAAGATCATCAAGGGAGGTCAATGACGGTAATTCTGATGTGCCCTTTGGACAGACATTTATGTGAGATACCTTACCTTATCGACTTGATTGATATTGAGATTGAAAACGCGAACAATGTAAAGAACATACTATTAATCTTAGTTTATATGTTATTTGGAAAAGATTTGGGCCGTATAAACTTAATGTTTTCATCACTGATGCTAACTCCTATTGTCTCAAAACAGGAGAAGATCTTCGAACAAATTTCCCGGAATTTATTTACATGACATATTTTTAGTATTACCCATCGTATTATGTGATTTACATCAGGCATTGATATTTCTCAAATCAAACTATGTTTATTAAATAACTCATTCAGTGCACCCCATGACTTGTTTTCTGATATACATACATTCAAATAGATAGAGAGATACATTATGCTTCATTAATATAGATTTTGGCCTTATGAGAGGACTTATCGATTTTTTTTTTTTTGAAAAATATTGAAAAAAGAGATTGAAGATTTTGACTTTTTCAACAAGCATTTAACAAAATCAATCACAATATAGTTATAATATATACCATGGACCACTGTATACAGTGCATGTAGTCACTCGTTTCCATATATAAAGACATTTATATATACATAAAGAGATACTTTGCTTCATTAAAATAGATTATCCGTTATTTTTAAAAAATGAATCCAAAATGGTCACCCTTATCATTGTGGGGCAGCATTGCAGGCATGACGTTTTATTTAACTTGCTGCAATCAGCTATGGGACAAAGGAAATAAATAGACATACTACATTTTTATCCATCTATCTGTGGCAGACATTTCAAAAAGTTAAGTTTTATTATGCGATAGTAAAAAAAAAAAATCTGGGTGTACATTTCTTAATGTTAAATGATTTCTTTTTCTCCTTCTTATTTATAATTACATTTTTATGTCTTTTAACCCTCGGAAAAGGTTTATTTATGATATTTCTGTTGTTTTTTATATTATAAACGATATGTGAGGCCTTGCATTTATTAGTTTGTGATAGTTGGAGTGTTTTTGATTTTTAATTGTGGCCAGTTCAACAGTTTATAATGTTGACAAGACTCTCAAGGTCTTATGGATCGGAAACATTTGCACAGAAGACTTATAATCGTTCTGAGAGCAAAAAAATGCACCTCAGACTTCCTGAAGCAAAATGACAAATGTAATGTGGCCTTCTAACTCGGCGTCTTGTAAATGGAGTCAATAAGCAAATAGACAACAATGTTGATATCCTGCAGGCATTTAATCTCGAGACAGTGGGAAATATGGACATAGAGTTCCTCCTCAAGACTTCTTCCAGGTTCAAGGACAGTTTGAAGTCTGTTATTGAATCTGGATGTAGTTGGTTTGAGGTATTGACATAACTATGGGCCCCTACATGTAAAAGGAAAAGTTTGTAAATTGCTGAATTAATTTTGTGAATCATTACCCTTAAATTTTCTAAATTTAAAATCTCCACCCTGTTTATTATGAAAAAAAATAAAAAACTTTTTTTATTTATAAAGTTTGTTTTTTTGTCTTTTGGAAAAATGAACTTATGTTGCCGCGCCCTATATAATAATATATCAGATCAGTTTAAATGAATGTCAAAGACTGCACATTATCTAAAATGACATTCAGAGTATGGATAGATCATCAACATACAAATAGCTAACATCTTTTTTGTGAATAGAGATAGCACAAAATATCGTACCAATAGGAATTATAATGAATTAACAGAATGGGAGCAATATATTTATATGAAGAATTACAGATAGAGGATAATAAAGTCAAAAAACTTCACTGCTTCTCGATGTATAATGTACATTCTTCATACTTATATAAAATTATAATATCAAGTATATTTTAATTGCTTTAAATATGTCATTGAATTCATCTCTCGATTAATTTATATGTATGTATAATTCCTTGCCTATGATTTATCAAATTTAACTTATATTTGACATAAAATATTTTTATAAAATATTTTAACATAGCTGATGAAGTTTTTATACATATTGGTATATGGAAGAATTATATTCTTGCCTATTTTATCTACAAGGAGTGTACATAACTTTTTCAGAGTTGAAAATTGTATTTACCTTTTGAACTGAATTTGGAAATACAAAAATAGATTGAAAATGTTTTGTTTATTTGTTAAATGCATATTCCAAAGAAATATCCTTCATTTTACTTTTGAGGGCAATTGGAATATAATTTAATAAATTTGTGAGCCTTACATTTGAAGCGTGAAAGTTGAATCAACTAAAATACATTTTTATAATTCTTAACATTGAGTTTTCTTTAAAAATATTGTCTCTTTTATAGCCTTGTAGCTAATTAAGAAAAAATGAGCCAATAGTTGTATAACCTTAAGTGTTTTAATAGATCAAATACAATAAATGAAAATTATATTGTATTAGAAAAGGGTAAAAAAAAGTAAAGTTTTATTTAAATTTGACTCAAAAGTACATTGAAGGAACTTTCAAATTCACCACAAAAGCAAATACAATACTTTACTATTGTTTATATGTGGCTTGTCAAGACAAAAGCAAGATATAATTATTTCTCATAAAATTGAACATGGATAAGAATGGATTTTTTCGGAGAATTGTTGACAATTTATATCAACAAATTGTTCTTCTAGACACTTTGAAGGAATTGAAAAATTACACTTGAAAAAGATAAAATTAATCATCGAAATATCAATTGATATCAAAATATATGTTTCGTAAATCAAAAAATGAGTTTATCTTTATTTAAATAGTTTTGGTGTCTTAAAGTATCCCACAAATTTGACCACAAAGTCTATAAATTAAAGGAAATAGGCTTATAAGACTGTTTGGCAAAAATATTTCTGCCGAATGACATTTCGCCTTAAGGCAATTGGCCGGATGTACATTTTACCGTAAGGCAATTTACCAAACAACAATGGTTAATATATTGGTATATGCATGGCATTTTTCAATTCAACTTTAATTTGTCAAAAATGCTATTAGCAATAAAATTAAGATAAATTGATTGATGTTATTTAAAAAAACATATTGGGTCCAATATAAGTATCTTAAAACAAATAATAATATTACAGTATAGATATAACTCTTGGGTATCTTAACTTAATCCCTAAATTTGAATACAAAGCTCTTAATTGACTTAAATAAGTGTATGAAATTTTGAATTGTATGTATGTGTACATAAAGTATACAAATTAATTTCGGTTTTCCATTTTTTTTTTCAAGATTATTTTTATATTGACGACATTATATATTGAAGTATTGTCTTAATTAAATTTTTAGTAAATAACGTGGAATTTTTACAAGCATCATAGAATGGTATTTATATATGGTACTAGGAACATCCCCATGGCGGAATACATAAAGTTTTATCCAATCAGGACTTAAGCTTGTTAAAAGCAAATAAGTTAATTATTAATCTCTAATGAGAGGAATCTTTCTTTGGAGCATGGAAAATTCATGAAATAATGGACGGAGACAAATCATAATTTGTATCCATATCAACAGTTCCAGAGAACAACACTTCTGCAACTTCCAAATTATAGCTTCCAAACATATCGGAGGATTCACTCCCACGTGTGAAAATGAGAGTTCTTAGAAGAAAAAATGGGATTTATAACTACTTTAATAATATTTAGTATAAATTTAATCTTTGCTATAATTGACCAATTATGTAAACATAAACTTATCCTCGTTTTGTCAAAGATTAATGACAAATATGAAGTTTAACCATCCTCTTTTATTTTCAATTAAAAGCTATGGAACAGAGGCAAAAAAATAATTTAATTAGAAGCATAAGTAAATTAAGTCTTTTAATGATCAAAGTAAATTGTCATTAAGTCAAGACTTTGTTGATTTCAATACTTTCGTAGGGCTAGTAATATACTTTGTATGTGTAAATCTAATTAAAAATTAGGTTTTTTACTGACAATATTGCGCCTCGGTCAACTTTCCTCTCAGCAATTTTTCTCTTCAGGCATTATGAATCCTAGTACCGTTATACATATATATGTGTGTAAGTATATTAAATTTGAATACCACTCAATTGATATTAAGTGAACACTTTAGTTAATATATTTGGAAGCAAAGCATGTATCAAGAAGTTCTTTGAAATATAGAAAGAAAAAAAAAACATATAAAAGATTGAAAGAAAACATGTTAGAATGATTTCATTCTTTGAATGTCAATTTCCATAGAATTTAGAACATTATTTTTATAAACTTTTGTCGTACATTATTATTTTTATTTATGAAAAACAAACTTTTTGAAGGAATGTTGTTAATAGAATTGATATTCATAAGAATTTGTAGGATGTAGATATATATGTCAGGTACAAATATATTGAAATGTTTTAAGTGATAAAAGGAATAAAGAGACAACAACAATTGTATTACAAAAGTTGTTGAATGTTATTTAACATTTAGACACGCATTATATTTTATAATAGTTCAATTGTCCTTACCTACTGTTGTGAGAAGTGATACCGAATATAGCATTCCACGTGCAAACGTCCATTCTCTTGTTCTCATTGGACGCAGAATAGGATCTTCAGGACTAGAGCCCTCTGAAATACTTTTGGATTTATCCACAATAGAACGTAGTTCACGCGTTAATTCGTTCGTCAAAATATCCTGAAACAAAATGATTTCCTCAGCTGCTTTTCGAGTCCAATTTTTAGGATAAAGGATGTTCATTTCTTCAGTGACTTTCCATAGCTTTGCAACTGTTTCAATTCTTGCTCTTTCAATAGAGTCTTGAACGTCTTTTGGAATGAGATGTGTAATATTTGGAGGTGACTTGGATTCTGAAGCTATCATGATCCCCTCAGGAGTGTCACCTTGAGCACGAGATGCTCGAAGCTCAACTACCATAAACACAAATCCTCCAAGAGCCGCATAACTTATAGCTAACATAAAAACACCAACAAAACCAGCCAAAAGCCGAGAAGTCTCTCTGCACCACAGTTCACATTCATAGGTTCGCCCCGGAGGATCTGGACTGCAAATGTCTGGTGGTCTTCTCTCCTCTATTTCATCATCTTCAGTGTTTTGTCTCTTGAGAGTTCCGTATCTTGAAGAAGAGGTATCGAGTACATTTCTACTACTGGAGGAAGTGACCACTGCAGCAGCCGCCCTCTCTGCCACACATTGCTTACAGTTGGAATTAAAAGAATCCTCTACATTTGATCCCGTGTTATTAATGGAATAAACAACTCCTGTTGAACATTCTGGGATTCGACAC
The DNA here is from genome assembly GCF_016086655.4 of Lepeophtheirus salmonis. NCBI lineage: Eukaryota > Metazoa > Arthropoda > Copepoda > Siphonostomatoida > Caligidae > Lepeophtheirus > Lepeophtheirus salmonis. The sequence goes on along the minus strand of NC_052143.2, from coordinate 31,427,239 downwards.
TCATCCAAGATTTGTTGAGGAGGAGAAGCAGTTGAGGCAGGGGAAGGAGTGGAGGAGCATGAATTGTTTTGTTCGGGGAGAGTTGCCAAAGGAGAGCGAAAAATGTGTTGTGTTCGTGAGAGCGTGGCGGTTGTATTTACAGAGCCTATTCCAATAAGGGAATTGGTAGTTGTGGTAGGAGTTCGGAGTGTTGGGAGAACGACATTAGAGGGGGATATCATCTCTGTCATATTTCCTTGGGAGTTCATTCCAAATTTTTGTTGAAGAAAAATACTTTAATTGTACCTTGCTGAAAAAGTTTTCCTTTCGTGTCCTTCCATAATAACTTTACTCAACATCCGGGAATTCTGAAAATAGATAATTTATGTTTCATTTAAGTTTATTTAAATTGGTCTAGTGTCTTAAAAAATAAATAAAAACACTTTAATCATAGCTCTAATCTACCAGTTGCTCTAATATTTAGTAAAACCCCCTATTCTGATACCATGACGTAAAGCTGAAATGGTTAATAAATATTAGTTATAATTTACAACTTTTTTATAATAAATATCATACTTTATTTAAGTTAAAACCAAAACAATCCATACTTTCTTATCAAGTAGAAAGTTAATATTGGACACTCTACTCAGCTTAAAACCCATTTTTCACATACATTTTCCCCCCTAGCGTTCTTATTCACGAATCAACCATTCAATAAATAGATCAAATAATAAAGACATGGCTTATAAATTAGTTAGGATTGTTTACATTATCAAATTCGACTCTTTTTTGCAGTAAAAAATTACTGTATTAATACTGTGCGTTAACGTAGCTAACTATATCCAAAAACTAATGAAACAAATTATTTCTATGAGAAAAAATTTATTTTTGTTTCATAACGATAGTACATATTTAAATTTTTTGTTTAACAAAGTTTTGAAGGTTTTTTTAGATAGGTGACCTCACCAATTGTCCATACACTAAACTCCTGTATTTTAATACCCAGTGATTTTTTTCAATTTTTTGTCTCTTTTAATCAACTTTTAATTGAGAAGGATAATTTTTTTCTATCAAAATATGCAAAATTAAGAATTCTTACATCACACCGGATTCGATGGCACTTATTTTAGCTTCCACACATAATTTTTCATGGAGTTATTGGTGTTAAAATAATTTGAAAATTTCAAAGTATGAAATTGAATTTAAAAAATAAAATTAGTTTATAATTCTTCTATATATCAAATCTAATTGTCTCTGGGTTTATTGTCTTCAATCACGGTCAAACCAATGGATGGATTTTCCTCATCTTTTTCATGTAGATTTTTATGGTTTCAGAAACGGTTATGATAACATTTTTTTTGTTATTCAAGACAATGGCGGCCGTTGAATATATTTTTTTTGCACTTTACAAGTACAAGCCAGGTGTTTTTATGGGTTATTTGATGCTCAGGAAAGCGTTGGAGTGATACTTTAACATGCCTCAAAAACCAGCAGGCCACAAACCATAGCGGGGGTGTATTCGAGCATATTCAAAGGGATTCTTGGTCCTTAGAAATGTGGCGTTGGTGGAGTTTAAACTTCCTTGAGGTACATTACTTTACCTGCACAACCTGAGAACCGGGTTGTATTTTTGGATATTAGGAAGGTTCCTTGATGATCTAAGAAGGGGTTCTGGGAACAAATTGAACTTACTTCGGGCTCAGCAGTTCATTTGGAGAACCTGTGAGCTGGTAAGTATCAAAGAACAATAGAAGGGTTCCTTGGGGCCTAGAAACACGCCTGAAGTAGAGTTTAAACTTTATGTTGACCTAACCTTTCACTTGTACAACTTTTGAGCTGGGGTGTATTTTGTAAGATAAGGTGAGTTTATAAAGGTCAGGGAAGCGGCGGCGAAGAAATTTAACTTAACTGGGGTCCAACAATTCCCCTACTCAACCGGTCGGCTGGGTGTATTATTCCATATCAGAAGGATTCATTTTTGCGTAGAAACATGGCAGTGGTAGATTTCAAGATGTGTTTTCACGCAGTACTTCACCTGCACAACCTGAGAGCCGGCGTGTATTTTGGTATATTAGGAGGTTTCCTTGATGCTCAAGAAAGCAGCTGTGAGATTGCAAGTTTGGTGTATGCCCCAATATAGAACAACTACATACTTTCTCATCGCATGAAAGAAGAATGACCATATAATAGTGTACTTTACCCAGAAAACCAACATGAGAATATTTTTTTAAAACTTTATGGTCTTCATATTTTGTTTAAATTAAGTAGAAGAGTTATTCATTAATTTTAATTTCTTAATGTCCCAGTCAACACTGGGCAAACCTACTCTAATATATCAGAAATTGAAGTAATAAAAACCCAATAGCTAATTTGAAATAAGTTTAATCTGAGAAAAAATATTTGTTCAACCATTTTCTGGCAATATTCAATTATGATGGCAAACACATGTTCTTCAATATTCTAATGTATGATAGCGACTGACTGTATTTCCAAGAAAACTTTGTTTATTCCTCAAGAATGTAACCACTGCTACTACTTGCATCTATAGTTTGATTGCAACACATGATAAATAAGGTTTTTTTCGCATACTTACATTGTTCTGTTTTTGGGGTTAATAAGTCAAAATACTTTTTCTGCTTTTCACTATTATTTGTTTTAGGTTGTAGCCATGTTGCAGCTGTTTCCATTTTCCTCTCATTTCGGATTCAACAAGAAACCAAAATTGGGGAGATGTACTACGTTTTTGGGGCACATGCACCATAATGGTATAATTTACATGGTGTAAAACATAACTTCCTTTTTTTAAATGCTCATAAAGCAAATTAGATCCATTAGAATTTATTTATTTTGGTTTCTAAACAATAGTGCACATATAAAGTTTTGTGTTACATAGTTTTGATAATCATATTAGATAGATGACGTTCCAGATTGTTGTATAAAATGAACTTTGGTATTTTAATACCTCGTGATTCTTTCAAATTTACGTTTCCCTTTAAATAACTTTTTATTAAGAGGTTTTACTAGGATAAATATATTTTGTACAAAAAGGTGCAAGATTTAATTAACAGCATATTGTATTTTATAATTGTGGATAATAAGTGAAATGAATTATTAGTTTTTGGCGATTCTGCAATGGTCTTATAATTGTTGGTTTTTACAAATTGCAGCAATTTAGAATTTTGATTAGCATCGTTTCTGATGGATCGAAAAACTCAGGAACTAAATATCAATTAGTTTAATTTGATTAAATATTCTGTTAAATCAGTTTTAGGGAATATTTACTTTAAACAGCAAACACACTTTTCTCACTACTCTAATTCATGATAGCTATATATTCAAGAAAACTGTAGAATCTGGCCTCCAAAATAAATCTGCACCCACCCCTTTATTACTCCTATAAGCTGATTGGCATGCTTTATTATATATGAAGTTATACTGCCGCACTTTGTATATAGGCATCGGATCTGTTTATGAAAAGGGATTAAATATTGTATTTTTGTATATAAATTGACGAGTACAAAAAGAAATATACAAAATAACTCACAAACAAAAAAATAAAAAGATTTTGTAGCATTAAAAAAATAAACAAAACAAACTATATTTTGTATATTGAATATTCAACAGGAATAGGGATTTATGTAGATCGATATTAACGTTTGTTTCCTTTCTATTAATTCATTTATAAACATCAATAATATTTTTATAGAAATGTCAGCTTTAGGAAATCAATTTTAAAGGGACATCAATACTAAATATCATGGTAAAATATTTGTTTGTAACAGAATGCAAAATGATTTAATAAATACATTATAATACAATGAGCAAGAAATGATAAAAGAAGAATAGAAAACATCAAACGTCAAATTTATTGTATAATAATAATGATATTGGGAAACATTTATTTTTATTAGGAATGTTTTAAGAGATCATTACTTGGAAATGTGAGGATGTATGACAAGAGTTGGAAATCATAAGCACTCTTTGTATGTAAAAAAAGCTACAATAAAAAAATTCCAGGCGAGAATAAAAACCTCTATATTTGGCTGGTTTGACTTAAAATTTTAAAGAAACGCTCAGATTTGATGCAAAAGACAAATATCAATGACGCAATTAATATTAGTTATTGACGAATTCTGGGATTTATTATCAAGTTATATTCTGAACCTAGTAGAGTTTGATCCCCTAAATCCAAATATGACCTTAGTTTTTTCTATCACGTGTAATTCTCGTTATTTTACCTTCTAGTTTTGATTCATTATTTTTTTAATCGTTGCTGCTTGGAGTGAAAGAGATATAAAGATAGCTGGGACCGTCTAATTGGTCTTTAAGACCGTTAAATGGTAACAAAAAAATTGCACAAATAAAAAAGGACTCTTTAAGAGATCATTCATAGGACCAATCAAACGAACTACACAACCTAGTTTGTTTTAATACAAAAAGATAATTGTGGTATAAGAGCAGGGGTTAATAAATTTAAAAAAATTACCCACACGTCATACTTTCTCTTTATATCTCGAAATTGGAGACGGTGACAGCGGAAAGTTGAAATTCAATTATCGCAACCCTTTCAATACTAGGGAAATAACTTTGCGAAGCGAAGAATATATTATGACCACTGCATGAGGAGGAGAGGAACTTGGACTTTTTCGAGAAATTCAGACGATGAGTACTTTGGATGAAAGTAGATGTAAGGTCTCATTATGTGGAGAAGGTTATGAGTTTCTCTCATATCGCGAGGGACTCGGAGTCGATTCATAGAAAAGGGAAACAGGCTGGAGGAGATTACATCGTAGAAATAGTCTTACACAATGAGATGTGATAGCCTCCAGCCTCATCCTCAGTCCACAAATCGAGTTTTAGCCCCTCTCCTCTAACTCCAATAATTTAGTTTTAGCGAAGTTATTTCTTTATTATTAAAAGGTTTTGATAATTGAATTTCAACTTTCTGTTGTCGCTGTCTCCAATTTTGAGGAAGAATGATAAAGTATGACGTACTGGCTACCTTATAAAGTGAACCCAAAAATGTTTTTATCATAATTTAATGCACCTAAAGGGACTGGATGACCTTAAATCAAAATTTACAAAATCTCTGGTTTTGTTTGGACTTTCAAAACGAAAAGGATCTCTCAGAGAGACAACGGCGTGTAAATTAGCGTTGTTTAATTCCAAAGCTTCCAGCAAAATTACCAAATATGAACCCTTCCCTGATGGAGAAATAGGATGATTCCGTAAACATTGGGATGCGAATGTTATTTAGTATTACCCCTTGATGTCAGCATAATTTTTTGACTCTTGAAAAGGCTTCGTAAGTTATTAGAAAGTTTTTAAACAGAAATAGTTTTACCTTGAGAACTATTGGTACTTTTAGTGGAAAATAAATAATTTGTAATCAAAATTAGTGTTTCTTTTCATGTTGTGTGCATGTATGCGTCTTTCTAATTCCATATATTCATAGATTTTATTAAGTTGTTTTTTTCTATATGATATGTGTACCAATGCCAATTGTTTGTATTTTTAGCTGGCCCGATTTTTTTTGGAATTGGTAGTATAAAAAATGATTTTTCTATACCTTAGCATATGTTATTATTATCTAATTCCTAAGTAGTGCATTTTCTTTTTAGTATACTCAATGATATGTTAAACCTAATTTAAGATACATTTGTTCTCATAAAAGACAGAGACTAACCCTTAACATTTGTTGTGGAGTAATAACCATAAGTTCTTTTTGGACTCAGCGTAGAATTGAAGATTGAAATCGGAGTCATTCTTGTCAATATCCTTGAATACTCCCTTTTTTTCTTCTCCCTTGTCACAGCTGATTGTAGCTAACAGTGTTGTATTAGTCCTTATTGATTTGGTTCAGTTCAGTCAATTCCTAGGACTTGCCTTTAAGTTAATCAGTCCTTCAGAGTTTCAGAACAAGAAGTGATAAAAAAACAAGGGAAAAGTTGAGTCACATCATCCAGGACAGAAGTTTATAACTTTCAGGAATGATATGAAGGGCTGAACTGGCAGTCTTCAATCCTCAATCAGGACTGACACAACACTAATTGTAGCTGATCTAACGAAACACCATGACAGCTAACCTGTTCTGCTACAAAATATTCTTCAAATTGTCAGGATTACTATGTTAATTTTCGGTTTATTTTTTTGACATGCTCAAAATACACAGGGTTTTTTATAACTATGTACAATTTTTAGGCTGGTTTTTAGAAAAGGGATAATTTTAAAGTAAAGTGTTTATTTTTTGTTATTTTTCCCACTGATTCTTTCTCCTTCATTGATTTATTTTGCCTTTTGTGCATATAAAATGATCACCTCAATTGAAAAATAAAAAGCAAGCAATGTTTAATTAATACATAAAAGGTTTAATATGGCATGATTCATTGCAATGGGATACGTAAATGTACATTCATTTAAATCTAAGAGCATAAAGTACTTTAAGAAAAGGAGAGAGTAGAGGGACAAAAAACAAAGGATTTTATATCGAATAAAAGAAAGATTTTTTTTCTAATTTTGTTAATATAAAAGAAGCAAAGCCCCTTCGTTTAAAAAAAAAAAATAGATCCCCCATTAAAAGATATGAACTCCAAAGATTTTTATTATTATTTTATTTCTCATTTTCTAATAATGATGTTCATGATACAATGAGGTTAATAGGATATGTATAGATACACATATAAAGAAACGCTAATATTTATTTTATTCAGTTTCTAAACATTTTTCCGATATCTAGGGTCATTTCTTTAAGCCTTAACAAATCTTTATTTTGAGATAAATAGCAGTCATTATTCAACTTTTATATTGTATTATTTGCTATTCTACAATTCTACGTTACGCAATAATTTATATTGATTTCACCAACAAAAAAATTTTAGTTTTGTTTGCGCCTCACCTTGTTTGAAGTTACTTTTATTGAAAAAGTTACTCATCGACTTTGGTAAAGAGGCTTTAAATTGAGAGAGGCAAAGGTCACGCAAAATCGACCATAACTTGCAAATATATATACAAAACTTAAATAAAAATTTTTGAGAGGTGAAGATATAAGGTCAATGTTACACATAAGTCTATTGATTTTTGTCGGATATTTACACTATACTGAGTGGCATCTTTAGTTGTACAGAATCCGATAATACGCCATTCAAAAAGTTTTATCAAACATAAAAGTTTAAATTTTGAATCATCATAATTGTACACTTTTAAAATTTTCTTTTATACAGATTTATTACTTATATCTACCAGATGATCCCCCCTTGTTATTACATCGAATTTTGGTATTTTAATCCCTGCAATTTTTTTTCCTATATTTGGTGTCCCTTTAAATTACTTTTCATTACGGGGTTTAAAAGGAATAACTATTTTATTCTCAAAAATGAAAAAGTTAAAATAATAACTTATATTTTTATATAACAGTGGATGATTGGTTGATTATATAATAAGTTAGTAGCAATTCTGTAAAGATCTTTAAAATGTATGTTTTTCAAGAATAAAACTGGTTCCAGTTACTTGATTTCAATAAACTGCACCTACTTAGAATTGGTACATGACACCAGATATGATGGCATCAATTTTAACTCTCCATGGAGTTATTTACGTTCAAATAATTTGCAAATTTCAAATTAAGAGAATGAATTAGAAAAATCGTGATTTATATATTAGAAATTGTAACATTTTACTAATTATTATGCATTGAAACATTTAACAGATTATTAAAAATCGTTCCTACAAAACTCACAAGCTTAAATACAATTAGTTTAATTTTATAAAATGGTCAGTCAAACCATTTTTTGGCAATATTTTTGTTCGAATGTAAACGTACATTCCTCAGTACTCTAACCTACCGAGTGGTATATTGAAATCTGAACACCTACTAATTCTATAATTAATGAAGAATGAGTGATTGAAATTAATTCATGTATCGATATATATTTGTGGTTTTCATTAGACTGTCCCGATAAAATGGATCGAGAGGCCACTTTTGATACCAGCAATAAAAGAGACCCATCTCCTCCATTGCAAGACTCTTTTCAAATAGTCTTTTTAATTCTTTAGAACCTTATTTGACACTGTTTGTCCCTCTATAGCCCTGATGCCATGACTTAAAACAACATCCCGTGCAGGTTTCAGACCTTCCACACCCCCTGGAATTCATCAATGCCGGCAAGGGCGGCACCATTATCATAGTATTAATTTTGTTGAAATTCCATTGTTCCTCAATAATTTATATCTTATTCAAGTTTAAAATTATAAGTGTTCAGATTTTAATAGACTACTTAGTACGGTAGCAACTGAATATGTATATTCGAAAAAATGAATAGAGTCTGGCCTCTTAAATAAAAAAACAACACTCACTCTGCTAATATATATGAAACAATATCAAGTTTCAACCACAAAAAGAGATTTATGATTTTTAAATTATGCGTTTACAGAACAATTAATTAAGACAATGCAATAATTTAAAATTCTTTAAATGATCGATAGAGATGTAATTTTTTACTATTTCGATAAAAATTACTTTTTAATCACTCTTTTGTTACATATTCAAATGTAGAAAGAGATAAAGCTTTTAAGAGTTCTCTTAAATAGTCACTATTACTTTCAGGAAATGTATTTTTAGATTAGCTTAATACATGATGTCCTATACAAAACACTCTAAGAATTTTCTTTAGATAACTTGCCTGTTTAAAAATAGTCACTTGATTGATAAACGACTAAATATAAGAAAATGATTATTTTAAGTCCTTTTGTAGTGCAAATATCAATGCAAAATTTTACGAATTATTATTTCTATTTTTTTTTTTTGATAATGTTGGATTTTTAAATAATAAAGATTTTAATAAGAAAATACAAAAAATTAGCAGTTAAATCACACCATGAGGGCGATTTTTAAATTTCGTATTTTTTTTAACCTCTGACTTAAGAAAATTAATGAAAATTTTGAGTGAGGGTATTTTTTTTTAGTAAAGCCACGTACTTTCTTTTCTTGGCAACATAAACAGAGCTTTTTTATTTTGTAAGCCTATTGTAATTAATCTTTCATTCTTGAGGAAGGAACATAAATGTATAAAGTGTAACCCAAAATGTTTGTGTTTATGAATGACAGAGAGTAACTTTGATAATTTCTTGTGGAGTTAAAGGTAAGTGTAACTTACGGTTGGAATCAGAGAATAATTGAAGATTGAAAACAGAGTAATTACTACCAATGTTCTTACTTGATATAGAGTTTGTAGTAAGGAAATAAAGTTAGCAAAATTTCATTCTTTTATGTTGTCATCTTTACATAGTACATCCAATTCAACGTTTGAAAGAAGACAAAAGTTCTTTATTTGGTCCAAAATTATTAAAATATAACATTCATCATTATTTTGCAAAAATTATTTATGATGGACATTATTCCAACCTGTTAAAAAAACATTTACAAAGTTTTTTTCTAAAGCTACCCTATGAAGCAAAAATAGAGAATATCACAAGATAACTTTGATTTCTCCATTCCAACAAACGTAGAAAAAGGATGCGCGTTATACGCGTATAGTAAATTTTTCTTAACTGTTTTCTCTTTTTTTGCTACATAGGACATTTAAAAAAACAACTTTGAATTTACTTTTTATTGGTTAAAAAAATGTTTATAAAAATTATGTTTTAAAAATCCCTTTTAAAATTTCATTTTAGTATCGATATACACAAAGTAAAGGGTTTTTGTGTTTTTCATAATTTGACGGATATGTACTACCAAAAGATGACCTCGTAGGACATGCAATTTTTTATAGGTAATTATCATACCCTATGACAACTTTTCCAAAATAGTCGTAATTGAAATTATAAAAATATTGAAAATAAAACTGTTCCATTGTGTATGAGGTGTGTTCAAAAATTAAGGCGACTTTTCGCTTTTACATGCATGGTACATTTGGTATGTTCGATTTTTTTTATGTTAATAGACTCGAAACAAACATATATTTACTGCTTCAACTAGATAACATGTTTACTTTGTTTGTGAGAGGCAAAAGAGTTTGATGTACTTTGTATGATCGGCGATTTTTTGCTATTGAAAAAGATGGATCAAAGAATTTGCATAAAAAAAAAATTTAGTGCTTAAAAACACTTGAAATGTTAACAATGGCATTCGGTAAAACTGTTCGGAATAAAAAAAAAGTTTACAAGTGGTACAAACTCTTCCAAGATGGTCGGTAAGATGCCAATAAGATAAGCAACTAAAAACCGTTCTGGATATTGACCCATAAATTTGTTAAAATCAAATGCCTCAAACGACCACCAAAAACAACACCATAATCATGCCTCAGCCACCGGATTTAGCCCCATTTGACGTTTTCTTGTCCCTAAACCTGAAGATGCCTATGAAAGGACAAAGATTTGCAACAATTGAGGAGATAAGGACTGCATCGCAGTGAGAGCCCAAGCTTATACCGAAAAATACTTATGAGAAGTGCATTTAAGAGCGGAAAAAGCGTTGGCACAAGTGTATTGTATCTGAGGGGGATTATTATGAAGGGGCAATATACATATATATGATTTTAAAAAATATATTTTTTTTCCTAAAATAGAAATTCACCTTAGTTTTTGATTACTCATTGTATATTTCCTTCTTTTCATTGATGTTTGGACCTAATCTTTTGAAACACCATGAGATCAAAGCTGTTCTCCAAAATATTATTTTTCAAACAGTTATGGTTATCGTCTGATTTTTAGTTGTATTTTTTACACATTTCAAAATGGCTTTGAATTCACAACTCCAGCCATCATAGTCATCTGAGCAAAGTTTCATCTCCTCTAAAGCTGCCAATTTGGAGTTTATTTTGAGCATAGAAAGATTGACGAACGAACGAACTAACATTATGTCTTATACAAAGAAAGAAGAAAGAAGTTATAGTCCTTTGATTTTTGTTTTAAATCCTAAAAAATATTAAATTTATGTCCGTAATAAATCATTGATTATGATTTAATGGAACAACATTTTTTTGTAAAAATTATGAATATTTAATCGTATATGTTTTTTTCATTAATTTTTGTTTTCTTTTAAAAACTTTATGTTTGACAATTTACATAATCAATGGCGGCAAGTTATTTCTGGGAGAGAGAAATATTACAATTATAAATAACTTTATATATCTTTCTCAAAAACTTAAAGGTATACTAAGTTTTAAAACTACAAGGGATGGAATGACTATCTTTGCCGCTACTTTGGCAGACTATCTCCGGGAAACACAGGCATTTATGCAAATATTTTTTATCATTAGAATGATTATTTAAACTATCACAAGCCAAAGCCCCTCCTTGGAATCTGCACGGGTAGCGACAACATAACAATTACTCAAACTCTGGGATTTAGGTCAAAGGTCAAAATGACTCTGTCCAGACGCCGTAATTCATGGCCAGAATCCAATAAAGCGTCGCTGATTTGACTATGCGTTCACGAAATCCTTCGTTACTACTAATACAAGATGAGAAAGGGCCCCAGATCTTGACAAAAAAAATCGAAGAAAAAGCTTTTTAATCACTTCCAAAGGCCCATTAACCGCCTCAGGTACCCACTTCATTGAGACACGCTTGATTATAGTGACTAATATTGTCCCCGATATGACAATTCTTTAATAAAGTTTATCAGTTTATAATTCTTATATTGTTACTTAATCAAGTATGGCTACTTTTAGAGCATTTTAAGGCGCTTTCTATGGCTTCATAAGAAGATAAAAATTGACGATAATGCGTGAAAAAATAAAAAAATAATCCTGACTTAATTTTGAAAAATAAAATCATTATAATTTTGTAGTGAAAGACTACAGAATGTCATTTAACCAATTGAGTTTAGTCAGTAGAACTAGAAATATCAGTTAGCCACGAGAATAACTGGTCATAATTCTATATATCGGCTTAGTATTAGTTAGTTTTATTTAAATAAAAATAATATGTTTGTTACTTTCAAATAGTCGAGATCTTTTGATGTTGATGCCATCATCATATGTTTATTGTGATGTAATAAAGAAAAAAGTGTTTAATTTGGCGGTTTTTGCACTTAAATTATAACAGAATGAATAATTGACATATTTTATTTGAAAGGCATATGGGAGACAATATACAGTGTGTGGACTCAAAAAATTGAAATTTTAAAAAGCTGTTTTCATTTTTAAATATTTTTATTTTGTGTCCCCTTTATGGCAAACTTTTGAGGTAAAAGTTGATAATTTAACGACTTTCTACACTTTTTACTCAATATGTTCGCCTCCACTCAGAAGGATGTCTTCAATACGGGAACAAAGAGAAGCACAGCTGGCCTTGTTTTTGTCCATGGATAAGTTGTTCCACTCCTCCGTAATGACACCCTACAGGGCATCAATATTTGGATGAGAAGTCTTGTATTCTACCCCTCCAAGACGCTCCAAACATCAAAGTCCTAGGCGTCCAAGACGGGTGAGGATGAATGCTAGAGGTCTACCTTGGATAAGGCAGCCATTTTCTCTTTGCACATATATTGCTCCTTCTTGGACGTGTGTGCCGGGGTAAGCATATAGTTGTCCTAGGGTAATGTGCTGTTCAAATACGGAAATGAATGGTACCTCAGGACCTTAAAGTAAACGTCCATGTTGATTTTGTCGTTGGCATTGAGGAATTAGGGATGTATCTTTCTCCCCTGGGACGCCACGACGCTGAGCACTATGACCTGAGCTGGATGTTTTGTCCTGAAGATACCTTCGAACTTGGGGTCTTGATTCAGCCAAGAAGCGATCATTTCTCCTTTTCATATCAGCGTCCTGTGAAGATCTTCTTGTCAGAGATCCACTTGTGGGCAGAGGAGGTCGTACACGCTCTGCCATTATGCTTTTTATGGTTTTTGATGGCACAAAACCAAAACAAACATCAAATTGTCAGACTTTTAGAACTGAGGCAGGACAGCTTCGAAGATGATTCTTATTTTTGACTTCTCACCCTGTACATCCCTTCATTCAAAATATATATACTAAACCATAAAGTTCATAAATATCTTAACCCATTCTACAAATTTGAATTCAATGAATGTAATTGACTCAAATATGTATTCTGAATTTTGGACGGTATGTATGTATATATTAATTCAATAAATATATTGAGGTTTACTCATTTTCTTCAAGGTTGTTTTTATGTTAAGGGACCAAATATGCAGGATTGCTTTAATGGTAAGATTCTTTGAAATAGTGATCGGTCAGAAAGCATGACAGTATAATAAATATCTAAAGCTATTGATATAAATATGGTTAGAAATAAGCATTATTTACATTGGAAACCATGCATTATGTACATATTGCATTTATCACATAAAATGTGTTTGCTTAGATTTTTTTATGATTAAATAAATTGCACTTTGATGTCCATGCATTACATAAATTGAGAGCCAACAGATGTGCATTAATATGTACTAGGTTAGTAGGTATAATACCATTCCTTTTATGTTTATGTTTTTTACGAATAATTAAAAAATAAGGATTAAATGACGTCATTTATTGCATGGACCACTTTTTTTTTTGTAAAACAAGTTTAATTTCAAACTGTGTTCTCTTAATGATAAAATTTAAGTATATTTGAATCAGGATTATATTAGAATAAAATACATATTCCCCAAATATACAAAGCAATGTCTCCCCAGGGTCGTGTTTTGGATAAAAACTTTTTCATTTTTATATATCTCTATAGACTCTAAGTACTTTGATCAAAAGAGAAAATCTTTTGTCGACCAATGTAACAAAAATCTGTGTTTTTCTACATATATTATTCATTTCCCTCTACATCAGTTGTGTATACCTCTATCTACCAACGAGGGGGGTTCCAGAAGTACCATCCTGACTAAAAAATAGTGGAAGGTTTTTCTAAAAAATAATATGTTTCAAGTTTGTAGGCCACACGTTGTTTATTATATATTTTACAGCTATCAATAGTGAACGTTGTCAGTTAATTTGTAAAAGTGGAGAAAATTGGTCATTGTTTGTGATATTATTTAAAACGCATCAACCCAACCAATATAAAAACTGAACTAGATTCTAGCCTGGTTGAGTTAGCCCCTTTGCTGAAAAAAATAAAATTTTAACTATCTGAGTTCAAACAAAAAAATGAAGTGTAACTCTTGTTCCGTTTCTAACTCTGGACCAGGTCTTATCCAAATAAAAGTTCGTATGATGGGGCACTCGTAGATCAAGGTGTTACGGTATCTTTGTTTCTACCATTCGTCACAGGTAATATTAATAGCTTCAGACTGAATATCTTAATCTACAACAGCCTTACTATTCCAAACTATCAATCGAAATCCCTTTGTCATCTATTTATATTTATTTATCTATGGTCTAGATCTTTTCGATTCAAAACATGCTTTTTATTGATATCATTTATAATTCTGTATAGAGTAATTTTATAAATGAGTTCCTGATGATGCTACGTGTGTTTTCAGATTGTGAACATCAGTATAATGATATCATGTGAATTTTAAAGTGTGGTATATATGTGCAACTCGTTTAAATCAGATGGGGAGAAAATCAGATTCGGACCAAGATTCAATATTATTTTTGGACAAGTCAATTTAATTTTAACTTAAAAAAAAAGAGTGTAGGTGTCTGAAAGGATACAAGTTATTACATAATAATCCATGGGGGAAAAAAGTAATTTTGTATTTTTTGCTTTATTTCACTGCTTTATAAGAAGTGTTACAATCATCCTAATTAAGCCAAGGTTGCTCAATAACTTGTTGACAATGATAATCCAACTTCATAATGCCCTTCTTGTAGAATCCCTTATCACTAATAGCAAAAAAGTAGGACAACGTATTTTTACAGGCCTCTATTGGCCATAGATAGAAAGAGGTAATATTCCTTTGATGCCAGGTCCGGACTGTATGATGAATGCATAAGAACTTCCCATCTCAGCTCATGAAGCTTCTGGCGCGTCATCAAATATATATGTGACCTGTCGTTGTCTTGATTATCTCTTGTTGTCTCTTATTCCCCAATGTTGGCTGCTTTTGTTCGATCACCTGTTTCAAACGGTTGATTTGTTTACAGTAGAGAGCAAAATTGACCGGGGAAAAATAGCATGCACCACTGTTGTGTAACACAAACCGAAAGATTATCGGCACTATATATATCCCAAATTTTATTGGTCTCTTTCGATGTGCATTTTTTCTCTTTCAAGTAGTAAAAATGTAAAATATGCAGACTTTCTTCCATTGTGGCCTCCATACTCAATGCACAATAATTAACTGAACCGGCTAAGAGTAATACTCTTAAAAGTGTTCATAGTACACATTCACACCTTTACAACGCTATATCGTATGATCCAATGTGATCAATAATGAACAAGATATACAAAACGAAATCACTTTTTCCCGAAACTAATTTGTAAACAATTTCATAAGCTCGAATCCAACACTAATTCGATTCATGTAGGTCTATACAAATTCAAAGTGTTTAAAATATGTGTTTATAATTAATTAATGGAAGTTCAAAATGAAATATAATTATGTTATAAATGAATACAACCAAATTTTACAAAGAGTATTAATGAAGGAACTAAAAAAGAGAAAAGTTTAAAACATAAAGTTTTTTAAGCATGGTTAATATTTTCAACAACACTATCGCGTAAAAGTTTTTGTCATGTTCAGGCATCCAACGTATTATTTTACACATTAATTATTCTTTATTCTATAATGTAAAATTATTCATTAAGAAATCTAATTAAAATTTAGAGACCTTTAAGAAAATTCATTAAACGATCCTCTAATATTAGTAGAGCAGGGGCTTGGAGACTGAAAAAAAGTATCTGAAGTATATATATATTTTTTTTCAATTACTATTTAATAGGGTTATTAACTTTTCGAACTTTGAAAACGCCTTTACAATATAATATTATTTTGTGATATGGACTCTATTGTTAAAACAAGATCATTTTTATTCTCATTTATGATGACTACCTTTTGAATAGGTACTGATTGTGTTTAATAAAAAGGATGATAGAAAAAAAAAAATTAAATATTATTTTTTTGCTCTTGACGCAGAAAGACGAAAATAATACAATATATTTAAAAAAAACTTTTTATTAGTGGGGTCTATAATGTTTTAAATAAAAACGAAACTTAAATCAATTTATTCTTATAGATTAAAAATAATTGTCATATTACTCCAAGAATGAAATATCTCACACTAATTAATAATAATGTTAAAAAAATCCACATAATATACATTAATATAGTTTTAACTGAATTGTGGATCTTTCAAAATACGTTCCATAAAACAGTCATTTATAGTATTACAAATATCCCAATATCTCCCATCTTCAATTTCTAAAATTTTTATTTCCATCCCACTCTAATTTTTATTTGACATTAATTTTGAAACGCCAATCCGAGAATATATACACTATATGAATAAAAATATAATCGGTATGACCAATAATACATAAACACAAATTTTGACTAACCATGCTTGAGGTCTCCAAATCCATACTGAAGATTAAAATGATTCTATAATGGATTATATGGACCCTTAAGATTATTTAACTTTCTTTACGAACGAGAAGAAAAACATTTCCTTACAAATTTAATGACTCCTCCATTAGCCAGACCATTTTCTATTTAATAGTAATCATATTCATAGCTGAACGAGGAGTTATTTGATTTAAATTAAACTCAGTTAGTCTTACGAAAAATTGAAATGTTTTTTACATCATTAAAGAAAATAATAAAGACACAACAAATTTGGTTTATTTACACGTATATATATTTATTGTTTACATCACATATTGGTTTAACATGTTTTATCATGTAATAAGGTTAAAAATAAATACCAATTTGCTAACTTTTATAAATTAATCTCATGGTTTTACATCCTAGGCATTTTGGGTATTTACACAAAAAGAAACCAAAAATTAATATGCTATACCTTACAGTGTTAAAAACCTTACTCTAACAAATTAACAAAATAGTTACAAAGGTTGTAAGAATAAAGTTTTCGATTTATAATAAGGATGCAATTTTCGAAAAAATTTACCAAAGTGAGCAAGTGGACGAAAAATGAACACAAAGTAAACTAGTAAAAAAAGAAATAGGAGCGAAAATAATTCAATCAGGTCAAATATTCTAGCTAAAAAAGAAATAGGAGCGAAAACAATACGAAATAATCTTGATTACTGGAATAATATTTGAGAGAAGAATAGCTTAGTTGTCATGACGTTTAATTAAATTAGCTATGAGAGGGAGGAAGTAAATATTTACATGTCCCACTCCAACTCAAGCAAGTAGGAATTACTCCGTTTTCAGTTCTCAATTCTACCCTGAGTACAAAAAAGCTTATACTTATAACCCCACAGCCAATCTTTAGGGTTATTCTCTGCCATCCTTGAGGAGGGGGGAGAGGGATAGCTATTTCAGTCACCACCAACAAGTACACAAAAAAATGCATAGGAATTGTAACCCTACACAAGGACTGCATCTCTTTTTTACCCCTAACCTGTGCACAGTTCAAGGTATGAAATATTTTTTGAAGAAACTATTAATTGTATTACTCTTTTAATAGCTAAGGTCTCTCCAATAACCGAATCTGACCAAAGGTAGTATTTTTACTATAAAACCATAACACAATCTAAAAGTAATCCTTCAGCAAGAGGTATTTCATAACTTCAATATAACTGATAACCGTCTACTTTCACACTTAGGTTAATCAAAATTGGTTATTTAATCATACATGTGTAGAAAAGACAAAGAAGGTATAGCAACCCCAAGTAATACTAAAGCAGGAAAGGCCATCTAAATTTACACTAATCACTTTCCATATCAAATATCCCTCTAGCAAAAGGTCCTTCAATATGGTATTTCCGCTGAAATATAAATATATATATATGATAATAATTTGTATCATTTAAACCAGTACTTATCAAACTATGGATGAGTTCCATTGAATGGCTCGTAGACACACATCATTCATTGATTAATCCTCCATTATTGTTTATCCAGTTTTGTCATAATGCCTGTACTTATGAAATTTTGGTATTTAATGCAATGATATATAACTATAAAATTTGAGAACCAATCACTTACGGGTACAACTCTAAATTTGTATTTCTAATATTACTCACTTATAATTAAAATTGACGATTTCTTGTAATATATATATATTTATATTCGTAAATAATTAATTTTTTCAGAGTTCCTGTTCACGAACCAGAAACTAAGACATGAGTTATAGCATGAAATAAGCCTTGACTTGAACTCAGAAGCATGCAAATACCCGGATTCTGTTCCATATAGACTTGGATTTGATTTGAACTTGGATAACGTAGACTTGAATACAGCTTTGGTATTAGTAGAAGATTCGAAGTCTGAAGGGCCGTGTTAAATTTCAGAAAGTAATTGTAAAACTTTAAAGTCTGAATAATGGTCAAAAGTAATTATAAAGTTTGCATTATCAAGGAGAACTTTATTGTTTATAACTTTATTTTATTATCCATCTATTTAAAAGACTTTGTATTGTCTTTACATTTGTAAAAATAAAAGATAAGTATGTTGGTATATTCTCATTGAAATTGACTTTTTCAAAATACCCTTAGCAAAAACTCCCAAATACACTAGACGCTGATTACCCCTTCCATAAGGATGAGAAATCTCCATTGTTCATGATTAAAATGTGTGTAGAATGGGATTGTATAAATAAAATCTGCTGACTCCCCACTATAAACTATGACATTGTCAATAAGTAGATGAAATCTTTATAGACTATCGTAAATACATAGAGATATTGTATCCACCATGTTTAATGTACATATTTTATTTAATGAAGAGTAACCAGCAGAGGTTTGTTAGTCATCGATATTTTTATCTTGTTCTACATATATATGTTTGTATACTACAAAAAATGGGGTTTGCATCTTTGATGTGTGCTTACACAACAACCTTTCTCTCGTCTCCTGGATTTTATCACTTTTGGCTGCTTCTTTTAACTACATAGAAAATATCAAATCCAGTGACGATTTGGAAAGTCAACCCCACGCGCATCAAGTAAATGTTGGATTGTGCCAAGCTTTTCCAACAATATTTGTACTAAATGGAAAAACCTTGTTTGGGGTTTGATCTACGAAGCATAAACCGGTCTGAGAACAAATTACATTTGTAATAATTAAAATCACTTTTTATATATGTTTAAACATTACCTTATGACTTTAGAGCAAAATATTGGTCATAATGGTTTTATAAAAGACCCTTAAAGGCATAACCGAAATAAAAGTTCGGTCTTGGATCGAATATCATCACTAAAAAAAAAATTTAAGCATGAATGAACCCAGTGTTTCTGACTTTTTATAACCACGAGAAGAAGAATATAACCGCATATACATTTTCATATATAAAAAATATTTTTTTTTAATGCTCACTAAGCTTTGGTTTCTTAAATTTAAATAAATATCCCTTAACTATAACTTCCACCTCTAATCTTAAGTTCAATTATATATTAGCCTAATTGTTTTTCAGTAAAAAGGGGCTTTATAGATTGGGAGATTGAAACGTTGTTTTAATACGAGGGTTGTTTCAAAAGTCTGAGAGATGGTACTATTGGCGCATATTGAGGGGATGTTTAGTTTGTAGCATCTCAACACACATCAACTTTCATCCAGATCAGTTGAATTATGTCTGCTTAGTAATGTGATGAAAAAAAAAATATTATTGAAAAGGGAGGATCATTTTAATTGCAATCCTATTAGGGGTTTATTATGATTCAAAGCTGTTACTAATGTTCTTCTATTATTGAAGAGAGAACAATAAGTATAACGTATTGCTGGATCAGTCCTATGGACTGATCGCCTTATCAGTCTTTTCCTTCCACCCTTACAATCTTTTTTTATTGGTCAATCTTATCTTTTTTACCATTCAACGGTCCTATGGACTGGTACGTCTGTTTTTTAGTCCTACAATCCTTGTTATCTTTTTATTTTCTTCATTTATAGCTAGAATTGAAGAATATAAGAACAAAGAAAAACAGGTATAATAATACGTTCTAGTCACACATCTCCTACAGGTATCGTTTCTCTTTGACAGAGGAAATGGGTTGATATAACTTTAACGACATGAATGACGTCGTTAGTAGTAACTACGTAATTTCAGCTGTTGCAGTTTTACAAAATACCCATAAGGAACTGTACTAGGAGTGACAAAATTTGAAGGACCGGACTGTAAAGACTGCAGTCTTTTTAGTTTTTCTAGGCCGATCCAACACTAGTATAAAGTAACGACTAGTGTGTCGAAGAATAACACTGAGGAGCTGTTGATGAGTTAGATGAGTAATCCTTTTAGGACTTCGAGTAGAATTGAGTATTAAAATTGGAGTAATTTATGTCTATTTATGCCTTTGTTAAATATTGAGGGGGATTTGGGTTTTATTTCCTTTCTTTAATTGTTGCTTGCAGCTAATCTAATAGAATATTTATGATAGCTAAGTTGCTCCCCTCAAAAACAAACTGTCACTGGTATCATTTTGTTTTTCCTTACCAAAAATACTTACAATTTACAGCTAGCACAATAGCAAAATTACAAAATTCATATGTATCCCACAACGACGCATCAAAATGGAAATAAAAATAATAATCATGTACTCAAATGTGTCTTAACGTTAAGATTATTAAATATATGAATGATAAATATAAATCTTAGCGTTTGCAAATTGAGTATAATACTATAACATTACATCGTATTTGCAAGTTAAGACTCTATTTCATTCAGATTAATACTCTTGGAACATTAATAAAGACAAAAGTAATTTTGATATGAAGTACAATCACTTCTCTTATAATCTGAAATGTGTAAAAATAAATCGGCAATACTTATCCGATTATTTTTTATACAGTTAAAAAGCTTTCTAGGAAATGGAAATGGCCATTAAACATTAGAGTCCTACTTATGATGTAATTAGATTAAATTTGTTAAAAATCTGCTCGCCCAGAAAATATTAGTTTCCGGCTAAAAACTGTTGTTTGCTTTCTTGTAACTCAAATATACACTCATAAACTCTTCCTCCAAAATTATGTAACGCAGAGACGTGATTGATTACATTGAAGGTTAGTGAGTAAACAATAATTATCAAAAGGCTTTGCTTTTCTACATTATTTGAAGTATTTGAAAAAGTTTAACTAGCATTGAAAAAATCTGTACCCAATAAATAAATGAAAGATCAGGACCAGCATAAGTAGTGGTGCTAAGCAGGAGTATTTTTGCATATACATATATAAAAAAGAAACCAATCATCCACATGGTAACCTTGGCAGTTTGAAAAATATTTTGGAGGAAAGCAGCTGCGTTGTCATGACAATTTATTAGATCAACTACAATCAGCTGTGACAAGGGAGGAGGGGAAGAAGGAAATAAACATAGACATGGGTAAGAATGATTCCGATGTCGGTCTTCCATTCTATTCTCAATCCGAAAAGGACTTACAATTATAACTCTGCAACAAATCGTCAATGCTAGTTCATATATGTTTATTTTCTCTTAACTGTGAATATATTTAGTGATTATTTTATAAATATTCTGTTTCCCCAGTCCTTTTTTTTATCAACAGACTATAATAATAATTTAGTCACTTTATCACCATGAGCGAGCAACAAGCAAAAAGGCAGCGCATCTCAGATGCTGGAGTTGATTTGGTGAAGATTACATACATTGTTAAGTGTCCTAGGAGCCTGGTTTTTAAACTGGTCTGATGAAAAAAATGCAAAGGACCTCTCCAGGATGTCAGTAAGTGGAGGGCATAGTTGAAAGAGGGATACGTAGGTCTTGATAAGTTAAGAGAAGAATATATATAGGAAGATCCCATCAAGTTGATCAATCGCCAGGCCAACGACTTCGCTGTGGCTCCTAGGACAATCAGAAGGGCTATAAAGGACCATTGGGATTCGTTTCTTTCGCAAGGATCCCACACCACCCTCTAAAGAAGGGGTATGTAAGCCAGGCAGCTCGAGAGATGCAAGAAAATCCGCACATGGATCAAAGCAAAAGGGTCAATTGTGAAAATGTTCTCGAATAAGAACATTTTGCAGTTCCACAACGATCAGAACGCCCCCTGGCTTGCAGAAACAAAAGAAAAGGTCCAAGGAGTTTACCACACCAAATAACCGCCCAAATAATGATCCTTGGCGTTGTGGTCTCTCATTGAAAGAAAATGCTTTCATTCTTATTCAAGGCTGGACAGAAAATCGGCCAGGAGACCTACTATAAGGTACTTAGTTATACATAATTATCATAGAAAAGTTTTGCAAAAAATTTGTCTACATGTTTTGTTCACGATATTGTTTTGTCTATTATTGAAAATATAAAATTATTGATGTATTTTTAAATCCATCTCTCGAGTCACCGTTTTGCTGCTCTACCTTGTACATTTGACTACATGTATTATAAAATACATTAAACTAAAAAAAAATTCCATTTCTAATTATACCATAAAAATCCATTTTTTAGAGGTTGACTCATAAAAGCTCTTACAAAAAGGGAAAGAATCCACATAGTTGTGACTTTATTACCCTCTACATATATGTTATGTATTCTTTTTTATTTAATAGTTTTACAAAGTATGTAGAGAATGGCAAGTTTAATAGAAGATTATTGAATCATTGACACTCAGCTGTGAGTATAGCATATATAGAAGAGAAAAAACTCCTACTAATTTCACGAAAAGCCCCGCCCTACTCATAAAACATTTTTGTTGTCGTCTCTAATGGAAGGGATTCTGGTTTGAGTGTACAGATGTAAAATATTTATAATAATAGGGTTTTAATAGTTATTACTCATAAGTTATAAAGGAAAAAATTAGATTTATACTTCCAGACATGAACATAACTACCAAGATAGATGTGAGCCAATTTTTTTTAATCATTAAGTACTATTAATTGAGAAGGGACACTCAGAAACAAAAACTCATTATTGTTATAAAACAATAGAATGTGTTTGTAATGTCTGAACAGCTACTTGAAACATGAATCTTTATACATTTATTTTTAAGAGGAAGAGTGGAAAATTCCTTTAGGATCATTTGAAATCAAATTAACTCACGTAAAAAAGATAGTTAAGATCCAACCTCTCAGACTGAGGATTTTGTACGAGGTGACCAGGTAAAGTTGCAATTTATTTTTTATTTTGGCCTAATGACTTGGGTTCAGTTCAATTTAGAAAAACCAACATTTAACAAACATCTCTTTACTATTGTTTAAATTTATTTAGAGATTTTACCATTACGTAGTTTTTTTTTAAATATATTTAAATTAAGAAAGAAAAATTATCCCTAAAACTGGTTTTGCCATGTTATTTAAATATTAAAAAATAACAAGACCGAAGTTTTATTTCGATGTGTGGAAGGGAGTGTAATGCTTCAATATATCAATGGAAAACCTTTCATACATTTCAATAAGGCTATGTGTGATTAAATGATTACCAATATTTAAAAAATATGTCACTCAATTGATAAATTTGACCCATCATATTATACAACTGTCCCTGGAACACGAGGACGGTTGAAAAAACCGGTTTGAGGTAAAAATTAAGACATTTTCTCAGTGGAAACCCCAAACTTACGGTAGCATTTAAATACGATTTTATCCACGGTATATGTACTTAATTACGATGTTTATCTACGCACCTAACGACAGCTTAAGCAAAACAAATTTTTGTTTTGATCCATTTCTTTATGTATAATAATGTAGGAATGAAATGATGCAACGCATGTGTGATCTCCTCTGCGCTACTGTGAGTGCCAAGAAGGCTGCTAAGATCCTTTTCATCCCATCCGGACTTCTTACGACATCAAGAAATTCATTGAGGAAATGAATTGTACATAAAGACCCATACAGCCAAGAATAACCAAAACTTATACATCATCAATATGGGTTACATCTGACCTGCCTTCATGTGTCTCTCTTTCATCCCTGATCTCAGCCTCCACGGCCCTTCTGTTTGGAGTGTCTTGGAAAAGAATGTCTGCCGTGCATCTCTTTAAAATTTGGATTTGCTTCGAGCGGCCATTATGAAAGTGTGGTAGGTCATGAACTCGGCCATCATCCTCAAGAGCTGTCAATCTGTTTGCTGGCGTGTTGAAGATTTTGTTGCACATAGAATAAAGAGTATATATCTAAAGATAGTATTTCAACATCTAAAAATTGGCTATGAGTTTTCTTTTCTTGATGAAATAATAATCACGTTCTTCCAATTTAGTCATGTTACTGTTTTTTTTTACCCCCTCCTCTTCTTTAGACTAGATAATACGATTAAAAACATAAGTAACTAAACCTTTTAAGGAGTTGAATTATTAAATGAAATAATTTTTTTAATGTTATATATACATATATCTTAAAGTCTGGCATTTGATCTTAATTTGAACAAAATTCAATTGGCAAAAATATATATAACATTACTTTTATTTGTTAGATGCAAAATATATTATGTCAAAATTTGGAAAAATATACCTTCTTTTACTTTTATGTAAATTCGATACAACGTATTCCAACTTTAATTTAAAACATTTTTTAACTAATTTGAATAGTTTTAGAAAACTATTTCCAATTAATACATATAATCAGGTTAATCTTCCAAAAAATATTAAAGGGAAAAAGGCTACCAAAGATTTGAAATGATAAAAAAAACATTATTCTACACAATTTCGTTTTTGATCTTAGTTAAGTAAATTATTTAAAAATAAAATAAATTAAAAATAATATTTTTTGTGTCAATGATATCAAGTTGAATAGAAATAAAAGGTTAGGCCATCATTTAATCATGGTTGCTAGAATTTTCTATTTGATGTGCCGTACCGACTGATAGGCAAGACAAACAGATTCTGATGTCATACAAAATAAGAACAGCTTATGAGCACCATATAATAATAGATATTATATGATTAATAGAAATAGTGTTAGCTCTTTGACGTTACTATTAAAAACATTTTGGAAGTCAAACATCAGTGGAAAAAGTCTAATGCTATAACTTTGTATTTCTATTAACCTTGAATTATTTGATTTTTTTCTTTCTCTTCGTCTATCTTCAATCATTCTTATTTGAGACTACTAAAATATTTGATCAAAATCTTTGGTGATGAGTGATAAGGTTTATGTAAATTTATTAATTCATCTAATTTTATCGGATTACTCAATGATGAACCAGCATGCAGGCAACAGAGCCTCATATTTCATAAAAAGCAGAAATTAGTTATCCGTTAGGGAAAAATCTTTCTAAATGCTCGTTTTCAACTGTTTATCGAGCTTGAAATACATTTTTTAAAGAACAAATTGAATGAACGGAGTATGGTTTACAATTTTTACATAATGAGAGACGATACTACTCCAGACACATTTTTAGCACTCGGATCCACTCTCTGTCCTCTAGCTAATTCATTAGGGTAGAACTTAAAGCAACATCAATATAATGAACTACACTACAATCACTTTTTCAATCTTTCTAAGTCATAGTTATTAAAAACCTGGAAGAATTTGAAATTCTAATCCTACAAACAGATTTAATATCATATTCCACTCATAATTATCAAAAATCTTGGAAGAATTTGAAATTTTACTCATACTTAAAGATTTAATATGTTATTTGAATATATTGGCAACTGATTTAGCTAAATTTTAAATTTTGGCCTTTTCTTTCTTATTTAAAAGGTTACGATCATTTACCATACTAAAACAAAGTACAAGGCTGTCCACAATATCGAGACAGAAAAACAATATGTCATATATGAATAATATTGTAAAGACTTCCATTAATGAAGCGTAAATAACTTAAACATTGCACACAAAATCGAACTCAACAGAGAAACTACAGGGTATTAAGATCAAATCGGTGCATTTTTCAAAAATCTTTAAATGGTCTCTGAGGCCACATTTTTCGGCAGATTTATTTGAAAATTGACTTGAATTGTTTATATGAACATTGAAAAAAAAACCACACACCTCCAGCATTGACAAAGTAGTTCCTTGGGACGTTGGTCATTTTCTCTTTGATGGAGACAATCAGAAAGTTCTTGATGCCATTTCATTTTCTATTTTTTCAAGATTCAAAATAGCCTCTCAAAAAAGTATTTCATCGAATAAAAATCCAAACTGCTGAAGACATATTTATTTCCCAGGATGTTAAGAATTTTCGCCAGACCCAAGGCCAATCTCCAGCGATTTGCTAGATTCCAGAAAGTACAATTTTGTTGTTGTTGTGGAAGAATACCGTCGTCACAGCGCAATGATGTTCACCCTCCGTAAATTCAATTTCTTTATATCTGGAGCAGCCTTCACCGTGATTCCCAAAACTTGACTAAAGTTTTTTGATACAACAACGTTTCTACTGGCAATAAAATAGACAACATCAAACAGTTGCATCTTCACAAAATCACTTGCTCATGCATGTGCCGATTTCATCTTAACGCCCTTTACAACCTATGAGTAATTTTGCACACTGTACTTTATAAATATAGGCACAAATAAGTTCTTTTTGCCCCTTATATACTTGTATAAAAAGCAATCAATTTTATTATGAATATTTAGACATCTGAACAATGTGAGTTAATGCATTTTTAACAATACCATGAATAATGATGGAAGACATGCCTATATTCCTAAGGCAGTCTATGCAATCCACGTGGATATAGTTTTTTCAAAAGAATATAGTCACAAGTATGTAGATTAGCTTTATTGAATGTTGATGAATAGTTGAATAGTGAAATGGTTTATATTTTTTTAATCAATAAATTTGATGTATACATTTATTTTATCCAAATTTTAATTTGTTTTTGTCAAAATTGCAATATAGTTAATGCTAATATATTATTATGCTCTTTCAATATACAATGTCCTACACTACAATTAAAACAAACTTTGAATTCATTCATATCTTGTACAAATGCATTGTGACAATTTTTTTAATTTTATTTAATAGCATGGATGTTAATAGGAACTCAATTTTCAATATAACCCCATAGGGCTCAATTGTCTCACGGAGAAACCATTTTACTTCATAAAGAATAATATTAATCATGCATAATTGGATTTTACAGTCAAGTTTTTATTTTAACATCAATGTATTTTTTTTAACATATACAGTTTTGAATCAAAAGAAGTCTTCGTTATCAGGTCTAACTTTTCTTTTTTTTCTTTTCTTTTTAACACTTTTTAAAGGAATTGACGTATAATAAAAAATGTAAAGGTCAAAACTTTATTAGGCCCTATGGTACCATTCGCAACTGTTGGTAATCCTGTTATTTGATCATATTTCAACTTTTACATGCCAATATTCGTTTTTATATGTCAAAACGTTCGTAACCCTGTTATTTCATAAAGAAATGTTTTATTCTTTTATAAATGATTTTATCGTTATTTCTAATTATATGATTTGCACCAACTGCACTCATTTGGATTTTTTGAATTATTGAAGATAAGATGGCACAAATTATAGCACTTTAGCATAACTAAGTCTGGAGTTATTTATGTTCAATTCATTTTGAAAATTTCAATTTAGAAAAACACTTCTTGATGAGTGATCTTGTTTCTCTATCCTGACAACAAACTAAAAATGAAAATAAACAGAAATTTATAGTATTAGTTACTTCAACTCTTGTATGAGCAGTGAGGAAAACTCAACCTTGATTCACTCATACGGGATCTGGATGATGTCAAAGTTTGTTCCTATGGTAGAATATGTCCCTTTTTGCTCCCACCATTATTTTGCTATAATTTACTACAAAATACACCCTGTGCACAAAACCTTCATAGTAAGAAACGCTTGAATTAACTTGCTCCAATGCATTGCCAAAGGAAACAGTTGATTGCAATCTACAGTTCTTAAATTTACTTTATTTTATGTTCATATGTTTTTTTTTTAATAATCAATAGGCTTTGTATATATAATAAATGCAATAAATGACCTCTCAATACGATCATTAATCAATTTTAAGTTTTTATAGTTAACTTTAATAGAATTGAATGCATTAAAGTTTTTTTAATATTTATCGTCATTAACGTGTATATGAATTTAAAAGAAAATGTTTATTTATTTTTTTTTAAATATGTAAAACCGTAATAATTGTATACTTAGAGAACGTGCTACAACCCCCTTGGGGAGGGGGCAATCAGGACATGGTTACCCCACTTTTTGAGAATTTACAATTACCAAGTAGCTAGGATGTCCATATATTACCACATGTCATCATTAATTAGGACATGGTTTTAGGAGGGAAGATAATAGTAAATGTTATGAAATTAAGAATCAAAATTAAACAATAAACTTTTCTCTTTCTTATCTTAAATACAAAAAAAAAAATATTGCAGAAAATATTCATTGTATGTATATTAAATTATGATGACCAATCGTCTTATTATAAATCAACATGTCATCTTTTTATATCCTAAAAACACCCTAAGACACATTAACCTGAACTAATGATGAATTTATATATAAGTTCCCAAGAACTCTAGATAAAAAGTGATCTTTTCTGGAATTTTCTGGTGAAATGAGGAAGTTTGGTTTCCCAAAATATAGCCTATATATATATATAAAATAGAGTATTTGCTAGAGGTGTATAAAATATGAGCTAGAAATATAAACTTTATGGAGGTGTAATTTGAAGATGATTTTTTTATTTTCCATGGTTGTTTTTTTTCAACAATAAATAATCGAAAACCTACGAATAAAGTAATAGCTAGTATGTGTGTTAACACTGAAGGTTTACTCAAGATTTATAGGGGTAAGCCATTGTTACAATCGATGTAGAATTGAAGCTTGACATCGGAGTAATTCCAGTCTATATTTCCATTCTAGATATTGATTAGTATGTGTGTTTGTTTCCTTATAACTACGACTACTTGCAGCTGATTTAAAAAAAGCCATGACAGCTAAACTGCCCTTCTTCCAAACATGCTTCAAATTGTCAGGAATACCTCCTTCATATTGTATACACCACTGGTTATTGGCATTGGTCCTTTTAGGTTCAAAAACAGTTTGTTGCATTGGGTGACTTAGAAGTAACTTAAGCCTTACTAAAACATCAAATCTCTTCAGTTGACTTTTTTCAGTAAAGTAATTTACGATTTACATATTGATAAAGAAGACTCATCAGAATGAGTCCAATCCCACTTATTAAATGTTTGCCATAGAACCGATATCTGCATCACAAAATGATACAATATTGTTTGTATTCCAATGTGCATGGTTTGTCATGATTTTTTCCGAAAGGAATTTGACTTACCCAACATTATTAAAGTGGAAAAAAAAAGAAAAAAGAAAATGCATTTACTATATGCATGTAATTTAGATAAACATAAGTAAATTTATGAAATGTTGA
The DNA here is from genome assembly GCF_016086655.4 of Lepeophtheirus salmonis. Taxonomy (NCBI): domain Eukaryota; kingdom Metazoa; phylum Arthropoda; class Copepoda; order Siphonostomatoida; family Caligidae; genus Lepeophtheirus; species Lepeophtheirus salmonis. The sequence continues at coordinate 31,397,933 of NC_052143.2, read as the reverse complement.
TTTGGCAACTTTCAAAGATCACATATTCAAAATGTCGGAAGACATTTCATTTAATGGAAACTACCTATTAATAGTCATGTAAATAATATTATCTGTGCTAAAAAAAACAACCATAAATTAACATGGTCAATCCGACTGTTTTAAGAATATTTGGTAGATATGCAGCTTAAAAATGAAGATAATTAACACAAATTACCAAACAGTTTGCGATATGTATGGAGCAATTACTTTGATGTCAATCTTCCATTCTACTCCGAGTCCATAAAGGACTTAGGACTTACACTTATAACTTTTTATATTCTATATTTTTTGATCGAGGTTACGTGAATCCTGAACATAATTCATATATGTAGTTTGTTGACTTTTTATTCCAACCATCTTGTCTCTTCCTTCCGTTTTAGTATCTTAATTGCAACGACAAAAAACAATCCCCTCTTCCATTGTTTTATTTTTTCATCACTTTTTATTAAAGAGCTACCAAGAAATTTGTTATTTTTTAGACATGGCTTGAAAGCTTGTATGATATCGTCAACTTTTATTACATTATTAAATGTTTTGAAGCCTTAAAATATCGTAATTAATCTCAAATTAAGTCTATATTGCGTAAAATTACGAAATAAAATTGGTTTATTTATTGATGTTCATAATTAGATATATTTTGTTAAGATTCATTTTCATCTACGAGTATGTATGTACAAATCCTTTTTTAGAAGAAAAAATCAACTTAGTAAAAAATTCTACAAAAACTTTTGAAAGATTGTTTACTCTTTTAACATAGTTTTTTGTTTTTTTGACAAAATACCAAATTTTGAAAAATAAACAATCTTCCAAAAGTTTTTAGAGATTTTTCTTATAAATTGATTTATTCTTTCCATTTTTTCATTAAAACAAAAACAAAAAACAAAAAATTCGCAGAGCACACTAAAAGAAGTCTATTCTTTTTACCTGTCAAAATAAAATTAACAATGCAAACGTTGTAGACATCAATAACAACATAGTAAAAAAATATGTTATTTTTGTTTAGACCTCATATATATAAAATAAGGAACTGAATCAATTACTCTTTTTATCATCAATAGAAGAAAAATTTAGATATAATTATGAAAATGGGCTGTAATAATTAGCTCGTCCATTTTTTTTTTTTTTTTTCTACTACATTCAATTATATTCAAAACGTTGTTGAACCTTTGTTAGTGCTGCTCATATAAGACGTTGCAGTTATATTGTTTTGGGATGTTTTAGCAGTCACAAAATACACACGGTTTTCATAACTATTTACAAGAAGGTCCACCCATTCTTATTACACTATGTAGACATACAATATTGTGTAAAGTTTAAATAAAATTTAATTGAGTAAATCCAACAGTTCAATCTGCCTGTTTAATTTTGTCTTTAAAAAAACAACTTTTTTACAAGTTTTTTTTACGTCTTTTTCCCTCTCTAAAATTTATAAATACAAAAAGTAGATAGTTTTTATAAAAATTAATCTTTAGTATCAAATCATATAAATTGTAATACAAAATCAGACAAATAAGTGAGTAACTTCCGTCTCTAATAGATTAATAGACACATTTGGAAGCAAATGCATTTGATAAGGCTTTTAATGCATCTAGAACAACAAAAAAGTTTTGCTTTTTCGCCTTAGTTTATGTCTATTATCTGTATACTTTTTAAGACAGCTCGCAGTAGAGTGTGCCAAAAAAAAAAGTTATTATTAAAAACAACTCCATTTTGAACTCTATACCAAAATTACTATCAGTGAATCCATTTTTTATATATTTTAATACATTGATGCTAATCTTTGAATGACATAATTTTATTAATATCTTTTTGCATATAAAAAAATTAGCAAAACAAGAAAATAATCCCGGCGATAATGTCTTTTATAATTCTTAGTTATTAATTTTTAGTTTTATATAAATAACTTTTTATACTTTTGTGATTAAAAAAAATGATTTATTTTTATAACTTACACTAATGCATTCCAGAAAATTTTTCTTGTCCTTCGAAGAGTTTGAAATTATATAGTAAATTTAAATAAACACGTTTTATGATATCTACATGTTGAGTTTACTATAGATTTTTCTGCTTTCAAGGTTCAAAATAATCTCGATACCCGCAATTAGTGCTATCTCTCGGACTTTGTACGGTCATTTATAGCGATCCTCCTGGTCTGGAATTACTTCGATGTCGATATCTATATCGAGACATACAACGTTACTCTGCATTATCCATGAGCTCTCTCGCTTTATACTTAAATATTTTTTCCTCACAAATTAAGTTATAATGATAAGAGCTCTCGTAAGTCTCGCTCTCGTTTAAAATAATAGTTTTTACCACTCTATTAGTTAAACTATGTAACACAGAAATAGAAAGATGTAGTTTTTCTTAACAATGAGTTAATATTAGGTTTTTTTTAGGGGTATGGGGATTTATTAGAGTTATACTCCTCCAAAAAAATCACGGGGAATTTCATAAAATTAGTTTAGTTTGATTATATATATGACACAGTTCCATCAAAATTAGTTTAATAAACAAACTAAACCAATAAATTGATTTTGCTGATTTTTTTCATGTCAGCTCTTAAAGTTCTAAAGATGGTTAAAGTAACATTTTCTGTTTGACGTGTGCTCAAAAAGTAAGGGGACTTTGTATATTTAAGAAAAATATTTACAAATGCATCAATATTTATGGTGTCCCTTTCAAAGTAATCCCCCTCAGATACAATGCACTATTATCAACGCTTTTTCCAACCATGAAAGCACTTCTCATAAGCACTTTTCAGTATAATCTTGAGCTCTACCAGTGACACAGTCTTTTATCTCCTTATTCGTTGCAAATCTTTGTCCTTTCATAGATTTCTTCAGTTTTGGGAACAAAAAAGTCACATAGGGCCAAATCCGGTGAATATGGTAGCTTAAGAATGATTGGGGTGTTCTTTTTTGCAAAGAAAATGCGATAATTCTTATGATCAAAGCTTATCAGGAACAAAATTCGCTGACAATCTTCTCATACCATAAACGTTCGAAAAAAGTTTATGCACGACCCAACCGATATGTCAATATCTTCAGCTATTTCTCGGATATTGTTTGGACGGTTTTCAAATACAATTTTATTCACTGCTTCAACGTTTTCATCTGTTGTTGACGTGTTTGGGTGTCCAGAGCAAGGCTCGTCATTGGCGTCTTCCCAGCCATCCTGGAAGAGTTTCTACCACTTGTAAACCTTTACCTTTTTTTTTAGGCACAACAGTTTCACCGTATGCCATTGTCAACATTTTAAGTGTCTTGGAGGACTTAATCATATTTCTTACACAAATTTTGATGCAAATTCTTTGATCCATGCGTTTGAATTGCAAAAAATTGCTGAAAACGCTAAATACATCAAACCTTTTTGCCTCTCACAAACAAAATAAACATATTTTATAGCTGTAACATTAAATGGATGTTCATTACGAGTGTACCAACATAAAAAAATTCAAAAATCGAGCATACCAAATGTACCTTACCTGCAAAATTTGAAAATACATCTTACAATTTGAAAACCCATCGTATCTTTGCAAACTTCTCTTGAAATGAGATAACAAAGTTTATTGGAGAAAAAATGAAGAAGGGATAATAAAAAAAAGGATTTTTTTAATTCATAGGAAACTCGAGCGAACGACAGTTCAACGGTCAGTGCTTGAATATTTTTCTTCTCTAAATCTTGTTCTCCAAAGTTCTGATGCAACAGGGTGGTTAGAAGAATCTAATGGATAAATTTACGTTCTTGAAGATAAATGTTGTTTAGAAAAGGGGGGAACGTCTAATAATTGAAGAGTTATAAAAACAAAATGGGTCCCTAAGTTGGAAAAATGAAGAAAAATGGTATACAAGATTAAAAACACGGCTAGTAGCAAAAGGTTATTCACAAAGATATGAGAAAGATTATGATGAAACTTCTAGGACTATAATTTGGTTTGAAATTGTACAATTGCTTTTGGCAATAGCTCCTGGAGAAGGGCATCAAGCAAATTAGCTAGATGTTAAAACTGCTTATCTATACGGTGAAATATCTGAAAAAGTTTATGATGAACAACCTGAGGGGCTCAGTGACCCACAAAACGAACATTTGGTATGTATATTAAACAAGATTTATATGGATTAAAGCAAGCCTTCAGATGTAAGAATTTAACTCTTGGTCAACATCTAAAACAAATTGGTTTTTGAGCAGACAAAAGAAGATCCATGTCTGTGTTGCATATGTAGATTATATGTTACTCCTTGTTGCTGATGACAATTGTTTGACATGAAGAACAAGTTTAACTCTAATTTGTGACTATTGATGGAGAATATTTTCCTGGAAAATATATAGTACAAGATGTGAAAATTTGAAATATATGGATTGGTCAGTCAATTTCTTTTTCTGAGCATACTAGAAATAACTGGATTCGTGGATAGCTAAACGGTGGAAACCCCTGCATCTTTCGAAAAAAATCTGATAAAAAAAAAAGTTTGAAAAGTCAAAAACAAAAGTCGGTTGCGTTATCGACTGTAGAAGCAGAATTTATTACTCTTTTGACTGCATCACAAGAATGAATTTAGATTCCAAACTTATTATACAGAATTAAAATACCTTGTGATAGCACTACAGTGACTTTTGAAGACAATTAGTTGACCATAAGTTGGACTAAGAATCCCCAATACTATGGTACAGCCAAGCATGTTGATTTAAAATATCATTTCATCAAAGAACTAGTGAAGTAAAACAAGATTACACTCGTCTATTGTCGGAGTGGGTGATATTGTAATGAATGGAATGTCTAAAATTATTAAAGCTTGTAAGAACTATTTATTTGAATGTACTGCATTGATATTATCACAATCCAACAAAATCTGAAGTTTATTTTTTTAACTTTTTTTATTAAAAAATCATGAGTAACAAAGCAATTTAAGAAATAAGAGAATTTAAAAAAAAATAATAATATCAATATTTAAAAAAAACACATTGAAGAATTGTGATAAACTCTATATATAACGAAGAAGAAAAAATAACATATATATATCCAGTAAAGTTATTATTCAAGTTTCAAAAAGATAAAAGGAAGATTCATTGAACCTTAAATATTTATCCTTACATATATCATTTGTTTGACTGTTTGAACATTTTTTTAGGGGTGTATTTTGATCTCATAATCATACACATTTTTTTTCAAATTTTCTGTAAAAGAAATGTTAAAAAGATTTTTTTTTGTTATGAACTTATTCTCTCTATGTAACCTTTTATGTCCATTCATAACTGACAATGTTTAACAAATAAGTCATGTATGTTGATTTAAATGAATAATTATATAAATAGTAAGCCTGAATGGTTTTTGAATATATATAAATAATTTTTACTTTAATTAATTTTGATATTTTTTAAATAATATTCTTGTATATCACTATTAATTGATAACTTGCTTTGTAAAACTGCTTTAATTTTATGACAACATGTTTATTCAAAAGAAGTTAAAACAGTTTTTGCATCAGTTTCCCATTTTAAGGTGATATACACAGGGTGGGAAACAAAATAGGTTCCATATTAATCTTCAATGTTTTTATTTTTCTTAAAGTATATATTAAAAAAATCTCTTGTTCCTCTATTCAATTCTGTCACAATCTGTTGTTACTGTGTTTTTCTTTTATGGCAAAATATGGGGTATTTACGGATTTAGTATGTTTTTAATACGTTTTAAATGTTTTAAACGGTTTTTTACGGGTGATTTCCGTAAATATTTTTAAAACAAAAATAAGTTTGATAAAATTGATATAATTTGACAGCCCATTCAGTATTTAACAAAAAATATATAATTTTTGAAACTGCAGAATTTTAAAGCAAAAAAAAAAAAAAATTACAACCTTTTGACCCCATCCTACTCTAATCTAATTGTATGAATCATTTAAATCTGTGCAGAACACAACATAATTGCAAAATTCTCCCCTTTTAAATATTGCAAAAATGTTTGATTTCTTAATATAATTTTCATGCACTTTTATAAAAGCAATAAAGATTTTTTTTATCATAATCTGTTCTCATATTATAATAAATATGTAAATATGTTCAAGAGTGTATTTGATGAACAATCTGAGGATATAAAAAGATGATAAATCCAGATGTTGTAGCTTAAACTTATGATTTTTAAATATATGGTATAAATATATTTATATGCAGTTACAACTCACGTTGCGAGCGTTTTGTGACAGTAGAAAATACTGACACGAGTAAGGATTGATGGATTTTTGAAGCTAATATTGATTCGTCAAAGAATGACCGATTAATGATTTTTTTGTTTTACTATAACCAATTACGTCATCTATTCAAATTTATAAATGTCTAATAATTTATCATCCCTTATCAATTTTTTAATATAATAAGGTGTTTATTTTATTTGTAGCTAGGGGAGCAAACGACCTCAAATTGTATACAAGTTTGAAATTTTTGATAATAAATGATCAAATAACATACTTAACTCAAATTTTAAATTTCTCAAAAATTGTTCTTGTTTTATATTTAATTTTAATGGAACTTGACACAGTGATCACAAAACTTTAATTGGTTCAATTTTTGTGTCAAATTTGATTGCATATCAATTATTTAAAAAGTTTTATTTTTATTTTTTGTAAAGGTTCAAAATATTTTTTAAGTGTGAGAAAAAGTCCACAATGCACATTAAAATAAACACATTTTTTCCAAATTTCTAAGGTAAATTTAAAAATGTGTTAATATTTAATAAAGAATCATCCAATACGGAGAAAATTTAAATATAAACAACCAAAACGGGTAGTCAAATGACTTTCTTATCTTCAAAAATCATAACATTAAAACAACGGAACTAATTTAAAGAGTATATTTCTGGCATTTACAACAAATTGTTTGGCTCTACAAGCTTTGGTTCAACAGCATTTCTTTCTAATTTGTTTACGCATACATTTAGCCAAGTTAAATGTGAAAATCGACAAACTTTGTTCGATTACCGATTATTCTCAAAGCCTCCTTTAATCCGTAAATTTATTCACCTTGATGGTATATCTATCGAGTTGTTTACGTAAGGGATTGATACCAAGTTTATCTTCAAATAATCACTTCAAACAGCAATACTAATCTATTCTGGTAGACTAGTATTGTCACAACCATTCAGCTTTTTATGACTATGAAGTTGTGTTATAACGATATGAACATTTATGTATCGGTATTTAGGTACTTTTATATCCTCTTTAGACTAAAAATAAAAGAGAAAAATATCATTAAGGGGGGTTAACATAAACTTATAAGAGCGATCGCCGAATTTAAAAAAAAAAGTTCCATTAATTAATTAAATTGACTTTACCATTTAAGAATGCAGGGTGACCCATAAGTCTTAGGAGACGTTCAACAGGCAAGAAAGTACATAAATATTTATTTGTAGAAACATCCCTTTACACCATTGCAATTAACGTTAAATTTCCTTAGAAATAAGTGCCAGTTCATTCCACATAGGCACTATTTGCGGCAACTATTAGGGAAGTACTTACAACAGTAACATACCAAAATAAACACGTTGATTGACCATCACACCATCGAGAAAGAAGAAAAAATGAAAAACATATCCACCGGTTACCATATATCATCTACATAATTAGTAAATAATATCGGGTGAATTATCTAGCTCTTCCGGGTTTTTTGGTTTTTTTGTAGTTGGTAACTTGAGGATATAATTTTCTATTCCTAAACTGCTATGATTATTATTTAACTCCTAAGAAGAAACTTCCCTTTCTACTACATTCAATATATCATTGATATACAAAATTTGAGAGCGTCCCTACTCTCCAACAAAACATTCTTGAAAGTGTCAGGATTACCATGTTGAGTGTTAGTTTCTTTTTTTTAACATGACCAAAATGCTCCCAAATAGCACAAAATGTATATTCCCTTCACTAGTACCGACCGTGAATCGAACTAAAATACATTGAGTTCCAGATAATAATTTATCCTATACACGTTGTCTACTAAGCTACATAATTTTATCATAGCGTGGACGAAGAGGCACTTCGGCAGAGGCAGCACGGACAAAGAGGCAATATCCTTTAGGAGCACCACGTCATCCCCATTTGTAAAAAACTGGCCAGTTTCATAGTTTCATGAAGTGGGCTGATATTATGTCAGACAGGAAAAGATGCTTCTCATTTTCGTTCGGGAGGGTGTGAAGATCAACCGACCCATCTACAAGGCCACGTTCACCAACAAGATGCTTCCTTGGATTCAGGAGACATATGGTGAAGACCCTTACATCTTCATACAAGACTCGGAGCCCTCTAAAACTGAACAATGTATGTAGGACTGGTGAAAAACAAATTTAATGACTTTCCAGGAAATAATATGTCACCTCGTAGTAGCCATGATCTGAATCTCATGGACTTTCCTATGTGATCCATCCTTCAGGCCAGGGCTTGTACAAAATACCACCCTACCAAAGACTCTATGAATTGTTCCCTCATCTAGGAATGGGGCAATATCTCTAATGCAGCTATTCATGCTGCCTCTTCCGGAGTGCCTCTTTGTCTACACCATGTAATACGGAAAAAAGAGTGGCAACTTCTAAGAAAAGTTTTTTTTTAATTACTTGAAATTACAATTTTATCATTTTAACTTATGTTTATATGTACTAATTAATCAATTTATATTGAATTTATAAACTAAAATCTTCATTAACTTATTCTTCACTCTTTTTTGTTCTGGTACACCCTACAAGACAAATCTATAGACATGTTGTTAAATTAAATCATTTTTTGCATATAGGTAATGAATAATGTCACTATACCTAAAGGGTGAGGACTCAAAAATTAGAATCCTCTTCAAGGTTGTCTAGCCTCAATTCTAAAAGTATGCAATTTTGTACTTGGCGCCATACGAAAGAACTGATAAAAAGCTTCAATTTGATGTTTCTTTTCTTTTTTGCAATCAAAAATTTCAGAGCACCAAGAAAAACGGCAGAATATCTGCACAACTCGATCTCCGACAAAAAAATCTTCACAATTGACGTTTTCGTCTTGAAGAGCAAGACGAATAAGACTTCTCACCAGAAAGTCGATGCTCTGAAGGCCTAGGTCACCTGTGCTTCTGTTCGTCCCCGTATTGAAGCCATAATTCGAAATGAAGGGCACATATTGAATAAAAAGTGTAAAAAATTATTCAATTACCAACTTTTGCTTCCAAAGTTTGCCATAAAAATGGCACAAAGCAAAAACATGTCCAAGTGAAAACAGCTTTTAAAATTTCCTAATTTTTATACTGCTAAACAGTATTCTTTCTGATAGAAGAGATGAAAGTTGAATAGAATAAATATATATTGAACTTAAATATAAAATAAAATATCGCATATTCAGCTGGATATAGTTTGCAATTTATATGTAAATATGATATATTTAAACATATTTTAAATATATTCCATATAACTACATTTAAATAACAATAAGTCCATTTATATACACTTCTTATAAACATTTAAAATACATATATGTATTTTAAATATGTTTGAACAAAAAAACAATTTATTTTCACTTTGTGGAATAAGTTTTTATATATGTTTCATATAAAAGTACTTCAGTTGACTAACTAAAAAAATAAACAATAAAATTTATAATTGAATTTAAATATAATTTGTATGCAAATTGTTTATAATGTATCTTAACGTTGTATTGAACCTAATTGACAATACATTATATATCCCTTGTGTGAAATTAAATGACAAAATATCTTAGTTTATTTTATCACATGATTACATGCACATTTAAGAGTATCTATATCTTTGTGGATGAAGGGAAAGGAGCTTATATCATCTTGTATGCAGGCTTACATGTTGAGTAGATTTTAGTTAGTTTTTATTTTATTTATAATTGGTTTATAAGTAATTGAGACAATATATTTTGGGGAAGTTTATTAGAAAAGGTACAAGAAAGAAGTGGAAAACTCAAACTAAATTAGTAAAGCTTTCTGCAAAGTGGAGTCAAAGATATGTTTTAATCGATGGAATAGTCTACTTATGTAGGAAAGTACCGTTAACATTAAGAAATCTGCTCAACTGCTCTAGGTTCCAGGTATGCCAATGGTTGAAAACTTTCTTAGAAATGACTCTAAAACTTAGTTTAGATTTTTAATTTTTTCTTGACCTCATTTCAAATAGAATACGAAATAGATCATTTTATAAGGTGTTCTGTATTTTTTACTGGTGGTGACATAAGGCATTTGGCGTCGACAAACAGATACACTTTCTTTTAAAAATAAAGAAGATAACTCTACTAAAAATTATAATTGCTAATCTCCGTTTTTCAAACACACATTCACACACAGTGAATCAATAATTAGATATTCTCTCCTCAAAATTGAAAGATTAATTATATAACAGTTTTATCAAAAAAGTATACATTTTAGAGCAGTGTCTCTTAACCTTGGGGAGTAAATTGAGTGAGTCCTGTATACATTCCATCCTCGCAAAACCAAAAGATCAGTTTAAAGATTTAATTTTTTTTTTAAATATGTCAATTAGAAGGAATTTCTTTAAATTTGAAAACAAAGTCGATTATTTAGTTTACTTTTCAATTAAATTCCTAAATAGCTTTAATTTTTTTTTTTGATGATCTTATCCCACATGGCAAACGATACACAGTGTTTGAGAAGATCTTCACTTTTAATGATCACAAAATATATTTCACAGTTTTTTGACATATCATTGTCTGATCTTGGTTTAAGTCCTTGACAAAAAGTCATCAAATTTCATATTTAAACAAGAATAAAGGAAATTTTAAATATATTAAATTGATTGTTATAAAGTCCTCAAGAAATTAGACTTTAATATATATTCAATCCCATTTATCGTTATCTTCAAAGTTAAGCACTGAAAAAAGCTTTCAAAATTTACAAATAGTCAAAATGGCAAAAAAATATGACCTCTGTTGGAGGAACCAGAATTTGAAATGAAGGATTTCCGTCTCTAATAATGTCAGCCTAATTTAATAACTGGACAGAAAAAGTTTCTGATTTTTCTAACTGGTCTGATAAATATTATTTATAAATTGATGTTCGATGATATATAAACGGAATGCTATTGATTTTTTTATTTATTAATTACACATAAAAATTGAAGAGTGATGTGGAATTGTTGTAATTTCTAAAAGTAAACCTAACACTATAATCATTTTTACATTCTTGCATTTTAAATAACATAATCACTTTCACAATATTCATATGTTACTTAATACTAGAAGCACTGCAAGTGCGTGACCACCAAGGAGTAACAGGGCGTGAAATTAACATCGCAATTAAAATATTCATTTTTCTAAAGCAGTTTATGTGTTTTAACTACACAAACAAATGTTTTCAACCCTTTTCTACATATAACACGCCATTTCTTAATGATTCATTATAATGGCAAATGCTTGTATCATTAAATAATATATTTGTTTAATTAACGAATAAAAGGACGTTAATAAAACGTCCTAGCCCATCTTGGTATAATCATTTTGTCTAAAAATGATTCTATCAATTAATATCAACTACAACGAACAAAATTCAGAGAGGAACGTCTCTTTGACGCTCTTTAGCTTTTAACGCTAACGGATCTGATGGTATAAGAGTTATAAATAATTCTATATACAAAAATTACCAAATGAAAATTTATGTTTAATAAAATGTTACTAATTTATTATTCTTTTTTATTTGAAAAAATCGATAAGCAGATATTTATGCATGAAATAAAATCAGTTTGTATCTTAACACAATAAAAATATGACATTTGCAATCTTCTTAGAAAGCCTATTGAAAATATAACCCTAGTGTTGAGACTTGGTCCAGTAACATTTTTTTTTTTTTCAGTTGGGTCATAAGTGATTTTTTTAAAACTTATTTTTCTGTCTAGACCGTGGTCTTCGACAGTGGATCAATATTTTTTGGTATAATCTATATATTAAATTCGAATGTTTGTTTCTAGGTGTATATGTGTGTTCGGGAATCACGGCCAAACCAATGAATGAATTATGTTGAAATATGGTTTTAATAATAATGGTGGCCTTAAAATAGCATTTACTCTAAACGATTTTTTTTGAAAAATCAACGACTACTTCATATAAAACAAAAAATAAAGACTGTAAAATTCTACGAATTATTCTTGCTGCATGTTGATATGTATCTTTGTACACTTTTTTCAAAGGATATTTTAAGGTTTAGAGAATGTATAATAATACAAAAGATTTTTGAGAAGAATATTAAAGTTGAGTAAAATTGCTCAATTTGAATATTTTTCCATAACTAAACCCTTTCATCTCCTTTAAATACAAGTGTTCAATGATAAATACCAATTCCGAGCTATCTCTGTTTCAACTTCGTATGATGTCATTGTACAATGTTCACTATTTGAAAGCTCATATGACGATACAAACTTTTTATGTGTAAAGTTGGTTTCGACCGAACTTTAAATAAGGCCAATTTTTTGGACTGAAATAGAGCGAATTGCTCCTGTCGACTGATATACACCGAATTGTTCCTTTAGACAGATGTAGACGCCTGGACAGAGGACCATATATGCAACTTTTTATAGGTCTTTCACCTCTGCCTCACACCCAGCATTGGGGATAATGGCGGTTACATTAATGATTAAGAGAGGTCAGACAGACATCTATTTATTGTATTGATTTTTTTGAAATTCTATTGTAAATTAATAAATTATATCTAGTTAAAGTTTAAAATTCTAAGTGTTCAGATTGTAAATGACAACTCGGTAGAATGTGCTGTTGTAAGCTTTTTTTTGGCAGAAAATTTGTATCTAACTAACTATAAGATTAAAACTGTTGAGCCCTGTTTTTTTCTGAAAACAGGTTTTAAGACCATAGCATACGTCTATGTAATCTCAATTGGATAAAAAATTTGAAAAAAATATATAATTTTTTCGCTCTGACATCTTCAAGAAAGGTAGTTTGTCATGCTCATATAACTAAGTTTAAAACAGTTCTACTTGCTACTCCCTCAAACTGAATGATAATTCAATAGCTATCCCCGTTGAAAATATTATAAAAGGCTATATTAATTTATTTAGTCTAATTTGTAATAAGTTTACTCAGTTATAGTTCATTTTTTGTGTTTGTTTTAATAAGAACTATTTTTTCTCTGCTTTGCTTTTAATTTGTTTTTATTGGCTATATTTATTTTTTGTGTACTTTTATTTAATTAGGGCTGTATTCGATAATCGAAGTGCCTCATATGGATTCAATACAAAAATACATAATGTATCAATTCCTTAAATTGTCAACTGAATAAAAATAAAAAGGAAGAAAAACAATTGAAAATATTATATTCAACGTTAATTCTTGAAATGTATTGATCAAATTATATTCTGACACCTTATATTATTGAAATCCGGGTGTTTAAAATCAATTTTACTAGGTGTAATTGTCATTTTTGTACTGAATCTGCCATTTTTTTCATCTTTAGCACTAGAACGACCATGGTGTCATTTTTAATACCATTTTGACTTTCTCTTAAAATATTATTTAATCCAAACCTACCCTTCCTAAAAAAATGTTTGTATTATACATATGCACACTACATTTAGACAAAGTTTCAGACCCATATACTTTTTAATGATCCATAAAACATTTTATGCTACCTCAGCGGACAGTGAAGTTATTTTTGTACTCCTCGATTTTTAATTGATCAAATATGTACTAAGAAAATTCACTCTTTTGATATTTGGTACCAAGTGTATACTTCCATTAGAATTATAATGATCAGAAAAGGCAATAAAACTTTGATGGGATCATTTCTTATACCAACCGTCCACAAAGAGAAAAGCTATACCTCTGTCCTTCAAATGTGTATTCACAAATATTTATTAAGCATAAATTTAAATAGTATGATAAATTTACTACAATAATTTTTGAAATATTTTAGTATACAAATTGACTAGTTTACATTGTTTAAAAAACAATTTTGGATGCCGGCGGTCATCAAAAAGAAAAGATAGACCACTGTCTCTCATCTGATAAAAAAACAGTAATTTACAAAAATAGTATAACGAATCTAAGAATTTTATAAATATGGTTTTTTAAAAGTTTTTCAGCAGAAAATATTATAGTTAATTGTACAAAATTATCCGTAATGTCTAACCTTCCCAAAAAGTATTTTATTTCTCAACACTAGCAAATAGCTAAGCAATGTTAGCTTTGAAAAGTAGCTTATTGTTGTATTGTGTCAGATCCTGTTTATTCGGGTAGGACCGGTCATATTAGTTCCTGGGACTAGTTTTATGACTCTCGGTCCTTCGGACGTGCAGTAGTAGAACAAATTTTTTTTTTTAAAGTAACAAAGTTGAGTGACGTCATCAAGAATGAATCTTTTATAACATTTAGGAATGATATTAAGGATGAACTGAACCGGACAGTAACTAAACAGGCCAGGACTGGAGTCTTCATTCCTAAATAAGAATCCGCACCGTAAAAGATGAAATTATGAATGAGTAATTTTCATATCATATGTCTACTTTTTCGCGCCACCTTTATTTGAAATTCGAAAAAAGATGAAAATCAAACCAGTCTACTGTATAATTAATGTAAGTAACAAAGGTGAGAATAAAAACTTTATATACAAGTTGATCAAATAACTCTGAGCAAACATTATATTATATGTACATATTTATAAACTAAATACTACATTCTATCAGTGCTTATGATTAGTATATCTTCATTAACAGAAGAGTAATTAATGTATTGAAGTCATCAATAAAATATGTATGTATGTTCACTGTTAATATATATCCAGCAGCAGTTAATTAATGGATTCAAATTGTCTTAATCACTCGTAATGAAGATTGAAGACAAGAATGGATATCAAATTAGTTATTATCATGTTACTATATATATATCTAAAAAAGAACGACAAAAAGACAGACAAATTTATACATTTATAAATTTATAAGTTATGTACAGATTTATTAATATGATGTTAAATACATAATGCTATTGAATAAAATGAAAGATGTACATTAGGGGAGTTGTTTTCAAATGGGCCGTACGTACCCCTATGGGTACAATGAGGCACTCCCGGTGGTACCTCAGATTTAAAAATATATGTAGAAGCATCAATTAAAATGTAATTATGAATATAAAATATCAGTGTTTATGCAAATAAATCAGAGAGCACCACCTACAAAAAATAGAAATCCAGTATGCTTAACATTTTGCCTGTATTCTGAAGAATACATCGTAATTGGATTCACTTACAAAAACTCTACCCCTCCCATGGTATTGGCATTTTATGTGAAGAGAAGCTTGCTAACAGTGGAGTGAAGCCAACTAATCTCAAGCGTAATCTCAAGACAAATCCTCACTCTCATATTGGTAGGGACATAGGCTTTTTCAGGAAACAATGCCGAAAGGCTCAAAACATCGATAAAAGCCCTGGATGCCTCATATGCCATATCTCTGCTAATTGCTAAAGCAATACGTCGGTACTGATGTCATTTATGAACAGATACTTTTCTACAAAACTCTCGATGGGAAAACAAAAGGAGAAAATGTTTTTTATGTTCCTAATAACTTTTTCTCTGAAAATGGTCTCAGCTGGAAGCCCTCCTGCAGCATCTGTACGGATGCAGCAGCATTAATGGTGGGTCGCACGAGAGGACTCATCCAGCTTATTAAAGAGGAATAATCCCGACGTGAAGTGGACTCATTGTGGGGTACACAGAAAATGAGCCCTGAGCTACATGACGTTTTAAATGGCATCATCAAAGTGATAAACGATATCAAGTTGAAGCCACTTCATGTACACCTTTTTCACCACCTTTGTGAAAGTATGAGAGCTGAACACTAGGGTGAGAATGAAATCTTTTTTTTTTTTTTGAAAAGTAAATGTTAAAAAGTTAAGAAATGGTTCCTAATTTTCAAAAAATATTTAAAAAAAATTGGAACAGTTTGAAAGATATTTAGAGGTAGCTTAACTTCCCTAAAGTTTTAAAAATTTATAATTTTAAAGAAAAAACTTAATATTTTCTTGAATACTAAACATATATTTCAAATTAAATCTGTTTTGTAAAAAAATTAATTGAGCTTACTAAATTTACTATAAAATTTATTTTATATCTATTTCTACAAAAATAATATTGATATATTCAAAATAACGCTCTATTGAAGTTGATTGAAATTAAGCTCATAACCTTTTGTTATATTTTTTTAGCATATTACAACCCAACTAATTTACTGATAAATATGAAAATTTGTAATTACATTACGTCAATATTGTCAATCGAAATCATATATAAAAATAATATGATAATGGAAGTGGAAGTTTTTTTTGTAGTTGGTATCTAAATATTCGCTTATTTTTATTTTCCAGAGCTGATATCATTATACTTTTATTCTTGATGAAAGAACATATAAGTCTAAAGTTATTAATAGTGCTTGAACAATTTGTTATCATGGCTGGATACTGTGTGGATTTTTTTCATCTTATAGCTACTCACGTCTAATTAAATAAAAAAACCATGACAGTTAATATGTTCTCAATTAAACATTCTTCAAAATGTCCCGGTTTACAATGCCAATTAAGCACACCAGCTGATCATATTATTTTCAACTTTGGTTATATATACAGGGAGCGGGGATCAAATTGTCCCCAAAATATTTTTCTACAAAAAACATCACAAAATATACATTTTTTAACTTTTTTATTGAAAATCAAAACTACGACGAGCATATAGGTATAGAGTAGCCATTCATTCGATATAATCACCATTGGCATCAATAACGGCCTTTGAACCGGCTGCAGGCTCTTCTGACCATATCATTGTCCATGTTGCCGAATACCTCCTTGATGGAGTCCATCATGCTGGCCTTGGTGCTATGGGGATGTCTGTTGGTATGTCTCTCGACATAGCCCCAGACAAAATAGTCAAAAGGATTAAGGTCGTGAGAGTTAGGAGGCCACAAATCCTTGGTTACGACGTCATAATAGTTCTCGGTTAACCACTGCAGGGAGATTTCGGACACATGGCAGAGTGCTGAGTCCTCATGGCAGCCCAGATCCCTCGCTATGACCTTCATGGACCTGGTAGGGTCATTTTCAACCATCTTCTTCACCTTGTCGACAAAGTCAGTGTCCCTGACCTTTCTGTCGGCGCCGTCCTCCTTGGGTGCCCTCTTTATGGTGGCATCAACATCCCAGGTGTCCTTTAGCTTCTTACAGATACGCTGAACAGTCCGTAAATTCACTCCTAAGGTTGAAGCAATTGTTGAATTGGAGATTTCACCTCTATTATTAACCAATGCTATGACTACGGCGGACCTCGAAAGCTCCTTGTTCCACTTATAGCTCTTTATCTCCTCTTATGATGATGACATGATGCTAACTGAACTACGTATCGTCAGCTGACGAGAATAGCTTTCCCATTTGGTAACCGGTTTTTTATTTGATAATGTCGTCTTCAAGTTATCAAGGTTTAAAATAGGCGGCAATTTGATCCCGGCTCCCTGTATAAGTCCTTATTGGAATCAAGTAGAATTAAGGATTGAAGATAGAGTCATTTAGTCGAAGCCCTTGCTTGATTTGGAATGACGCATGTTTTATTTTTAAAAATCCATTTCACAGCTGCTCACAGCATATTTAAAAAGTGTCATTACAGCTAAGCTGCTCTACTCTTCAACATTCTTTAAATTGTCAGATTATATGTTCATTTTAAGATTTTTTTTCGACACACACTGAAAATACTTACAATTTACAGCCTTAACAATAATTAAATCGTTATCTAAAAGTATGTAATAAGAGAACTATAAATGACTTGATTTTCTTCAATGTCTTTTGAAGACTTTTGAGTTTGTTTGCATTGAATGTATACTTAAAATACAACCATTAGTCAATAATAAAAACCATAGTCAAATTAAAAGGTATTGTCACACATATTCCTAATAAAAAAATACTAACTCTAAAACAAAAACATAAATAAGTAATGACCATTATTTTAAAAAGGAGAAGTGAAAATAAAAGAATACACAATGTAGGGGAGACTGGGAACAATTGAAACACTTTTTGTTGTTGACTCAATTAGCCCCAATTTGTTGGTAGGATTTCAGTGAGTAAGGACGGGTTTATCTTGTTTAATGTAACCGCTGTGTTGCATTTAACTCGACTCAGATTTCGATGGTGCTTTTCAGATAGAGTCTCGGGATATTGTCAAGTTTACTTTGTATAAATAGAGTGCTCAAAGTGGGCATTCAAAAGCTTGAATATTTGTGCATGGAATAATGCAATAGGAAGTTGTTTCTATTATGTTGATTTTCGGAAATCGATTTAATGATTAATGAGAACAGTTGGTGGTATTATTATTCAGACGATAAAGCTGAAAATCTTGAATATTTTGAAGGCTAACTACTGCAAAAACATTTTCCAAGAATGTATTCATCAATCCGGAAAGTAAATAAGAGTTTCGAAGACGATCATATACCACCATAGTTCTAAACATAAATGATGCCAACATACAATCTAGAGTTGACAAATGTTGCAAAAGATAAAAATATCGAAGTTGAGTTATAAATTTTAAAAAAATCCACTAAATTAAATTTATTAAATTTCAATCAATGATAGTAGATAATTAAATCATAAGATTTGTATTATTTATCGGCGAAATCGTTCTCATAAAACATTTTAGGGCCCTGTTCTTGCAAACAAAAAAAATTATTTGAAGTGCAATTATACAAAAATTATAAAAAACCTCCACCTAAAAATCATATAAGTTATGTATCCCAATTTGTTACAAAGTTATGATGAATTATATATTTTAAACGTTTTCTGTTACGTCGACCTTGATATTTGACCTTAATTTTCAAAATTTAATGTTCTTTTGATGTGACAATTTATAATCTTCGTACTAATTTTGATCAAAAATTTGATCTGTTACTGTTGTCGTAATTCTAGTGACTAACATCCAAACAAAAAAACAGGGGCAAAAACATAACTTCAGTTCAAATTGTTGGTGGAAGTAATAAAGAGGAATAAATAGTGCAAGGAAAATTGAACTTTTGTTACAACAGTCGTTTTTGTTCTATGATTTACAATATCTCAAATTTGTCTCACTTAGGATTTGCATGGAATAACATCAATTGATAGCAAACAATCAATCATTCAAATGATATTATTTAAAGGAAAAATCATGAGAAACTGAGTACATTTATACAAAAAGTATAATCCTCAAAATAAACTCCTTTTTCCTCTTGAAAACAGTTTTTGTACATAATAAACAATCAAAATCGTCAAAAAGTACTGACATTTTATCACAATTATTTGTATTTATTGTAACATTATGAAGAAAAATAGGAACTTTTCAGCTTAATCGGTCTCCCGTACACATTATAAGCTCTATTTCCCTTGAATAATAAACTTGTAAATGGTTTTTGGTCAAATTACTACATTGTACATATTTATGTAAAGGCGGGATCTAAGGAAAGGCTATGAAAATTTATAGCCATTATTAGAAAATGTATTTTTTTGTATGTACCACATCTTTGTTATTTATCTTAAAGATGGGGGAAAGATGAAGGTATCGTAAATCTTAAGAGAGGTGAAAGTTGGGTAATCTTAAAAAATGATTATGAAAGCAATTATTTGAAAATTATTTCCGGGATTTATATGTAACATTTTGAAAGGAAAAAAAGAAAGAAAGAAATTTGTTATATAGTTTTTTTCACTAACATTACAGATGGCATTAACATCCAGCTCAAAGCAAAGCCATTTTGAAGGTATTAATGTGGATATAATTAGGTTTGAAACGTTTTCAACTATGACTCGAATTCACAATACCGCTAAAATTATTTGGTACTTGGGTAGGGAAAATGTTGTTTTCCATTTAAAAGTACTGCTAAAAATCACATTCCTCCTTCACTATGATATTTGAAAATTTTATATTGGAGAATTTTAGAATAATATAGGCACTTGAAAATTTTAAGATCTCCAGAAATTTTGGGATAAAAAAATAGAGAGATCCTTGCTATATACATATTTATGATACACAAAAAAAAAACGTTGTGCAGTTTCAAGTCTTAAATGGCGTTATTGTTTATAATACTCCATGTAGAGACTGCAGAAGAAAAAAAATGACTCCTTTAGGCACACTTCCGTGGATTACTGGAATTCTATAATAATTGATTGCCTTAAACGTAAATCCAGAATCAAAATTCGTAAAAGAACTCTTGAAAGATTTAATTAATTTATTTTTTTTCTTTGTGATATGTGAATAGTGATAAATTTTAGTATTTGAAATTTTTTCCAAAAACTTTAATATTTGAAATTATTTCCGAAAAAATTAATATTTGAATTTTTTTCCGAAAAATTTAATATTTAAAATTTAATTTATGAAATTTTTTCCTCAAAAATTTATTATTTGAAATATTTAATCCCAAAATTATAATATTGGAAATATTTAACTACAAAATTATAATATTTGAAATGATTTTTAACAAAAATTAAAAAAAAATTTGATAAATGAAATTTAATTATTTCAATTTTTTCGCAAAAAATTTAATATTTGAAATATTCAATCCACAAATGATAATAATTTAGATTATTTTTAACAAAAATTTAATATTTCATAATGAAAAAAAAAAATTAATATATAAAATTTTATTTTTTAAATTTTTTCCCCAAAAATTTAATATTTGAAATATATAATCTTTTAATTTTTATATTTGAAATTGTTTTTTACAAAATCTTAATATTGAAAAATTTCATATATGAAATTTAATTTTCTAAATATTTTTTAAAAATATGTAATTTTTCAAATTTTGAATCAAAAATTTAAGTATTGAATTTTTATTTGTTTTGTCATATTGAACGTTTAAAAAACCCAAATATTTTGTGTCTACACATTTTTACCTTCATTAATATAAGATATTATGAATTTATAAATGCATTTGAGAAACATTTTTGATTTGACACAAAAGTAATCAGAAACTTTCAAATCGAATTCATTTCACGTATCATTTTAATTTATATGAAAATTTGTCATATATATATATATTTAAGTACATTCTTTAAAATAAGTTGATAGCATTATGCAAAATAAAATTATTATATTCGACACGGGTACATACTATTTTATATTTTATGATAAAACGCAGACGCTCAACAAACATTCGAAAAATGTAAATATCTTTTTTTATGAAACAGAATGAATTAATTCAAGGATGAACCATTCTGAAAATGAAATTATCCCTGAATATATTTCCTCCCTTTTAGTCTCTTAATGCAATAATTATTCGATTTTAAATATATATATTTATCCTTTCTCTGTAAAACAAAAATCTAATGTACATATTTGTCAAATAGTTATATATTCATTAAAAAGTATTAAAATATAATAAACAGGCTGGGGAATACTAACTTTCGCTGTAAAGAACAAATGATATACTCCACCTAAAAAAATAATAGTACTTAAATTTATTATTGATCTCCATGAAGTCAACATATAAGAAATTAAAATAGGTTTATTTCAACCCAAAGGAGCAGAAGTTCGCTAAAGGGATTACTCCAATTAATTTTATGGGTCTAAGTGACCAATAGGAAGATTTGTAAAAACCATATTTTTTTTTATGTAAGGACCATAAACTCAAAAGGAAGAGCAACCGTTGGATTATCATTTGGCCCAAAATTGAGAGAAATTACTTTGAAGTTATCGTACTTGAACACATCTTTTAGATGGGGCATAGGGAAAGCTATCTGAGGGTAGAGTTATGGATGCAGTGGTACTGCTCTGGTTCAAGCAGATTACTGGCAACCTTCCCTAGTTGTGATAATTGAACAACTTTTTGGGGGCATGTTGGAGGCAAGTACTACTGGACATCCCAATGATCACAAGATCTCCTCATTATAAACATCAGGAAGGAGTGTGGTAGGTTAGAGAAGAGTAAGATGAAGTTCATCTGCACCAAATTGGGGAAACACGTAGAGAAAATCAATCAAGGTAAAGGAAATAATATTGAATTACAATCAATTTAGTATGTTTACATAAATTATTCAAATATTTTGTATTTGAATGTAAGTTGAAAGTCCTACCCCTGTAAAGGGTTCACCATTATTTAAATTTGCAAAGGAAATATTGAATATATAATCACGAAACCTTACACACTAACACTAAAATATATATTAGTGTACTATAAACCAATATTACTGAGCTAAGAAAGAACAAATTTGAGCCACCAAAAGTACTCAGTGACCAAAAGCAAGACGGGGTGGGGCTAGGCCCTCATGCAAAAATACACGCAAACATTCAGACGCTCTGTTTTAAAGGCATCCAATATAAAAAGTCTGATTCACCCTATATAATCTATTGGATTCAAAAATTAGATTCAGTAATGGTTTTGGTGCACATTACCTTTGTGCACTAGGGGAAAAAAATTAACACGATTCAGTAGGTGTATACTATTTTTTTTGATAAAGTCTCCAGTCATGTCAAACATCTTATATTATGCAAACGTAGTAAATGAGTATACTCATTTACCTAGTTTTTGGAGAAACAATTTTATCCTCCATCCAGTCCGAATTTGAAACAAATGGATTTAGAATCTGGTTCATTTTGGAAGACAGAGTCTGCAAGAAGCACCATCCTAATTTTGATGCACTGAAAGCCACCTTTATTAAGAAGTAGGACACCATTCTCTTGGAGATGGTCCGAGCTTATTGTAATGTCTGGCTTAACAGACTCAAGGCTTTAGTTTCTGCAAAAGAAGATCACTTTGACTTCTATTTAAGCAAAAATACATAAATGTATAATTTTAATCAAATTCTCACACACCTTATGATAAGTTTTTTTATGCAACTGAAATGTTTACGCAAGTTGTGAAAATAAATTCTAATAAAGAGCACTTGATATGAAAATAAATCAATAAATATATAGGCATTGTTGCAGTGCTTATAGAGAAGCATATGTTGAATAAAGTATTATCAAACAAAGTTGGTTGGAAAATGCCTACATGAACATACTTAAAGGTAGCTAAAATGTGCATTGATAATGATATATTTTCATCATAAAGATATCTTTATAATTTTACCAAAAAAAAACTAAAAGCATTTATCTGTCAAGTTTTTAGTTGATAAATGTTGTTCTTTATTAATATAACTTTCCAAATTTATTTATTTATTTTCCTAATGAAATATAATATGCATTTTTATTCATGCAATGAGGTACATTATTTGAGTGGTCAATAGTTTTGAAATGAAAAAGTATGTAGAAGTATTTATGAAATAGATACTTAAAATGTCTAAGGATTACACAAAAATTTCAATTCTGGATATATAAGTCTTTCCAAAACTCACAATGATCATTTTAACGATTTTGGAAGATATTAGTAGGAGGTTCCGATAATTAGATATGACCCAAATAATCAACAAAACAAAGGGATAATTCACATATCTATATTAATAAAGAAAAGTTTGTCTAGATTGATATTTGGATGACATAAACTCATTTTTGATTTAAGAAATAACAATCTTGCATCGAGCATGCGCATATTTTTGATATTACGCACACGCTCGATGCAATATTGTTATTTCATAGCAAGTCTGTTCGCTAACGCCTAATATCTCAAGACAATTCGGGACACTACTTCTAGTTATAAGCAATATAATCATAAGCTATGAAAATGTCTCCAAAAAATAGTATTTTCCTCGGATATTATTGTTTATTTGGTGATTAATGGAACACTTTGGTTATTTAAAATTGGCTGTGATGAATTCACAAAAATAAGAATCTTTGCATTAGTTACAATTTGTTATATTAAAATATCTACAACAAACTATTTCATACTACGATGAATGAACATGCTTATATATTATTCAAAAGTTATGGGCAAAAAGTAACTATTTGTTAAAATAAGATTTAAAACAAAGAATTTATGACAACCTATAAAATAAATTTACGTTTTTCAACAATACAAAAAAGTATGTAAACTACAGGTTTTGCAAAAATTCAAAATCTGTTGTTGCCTTTCTCGAAAGCACTCCTCAGATATTGATAACGAATCATACGATAAAGTGTTGTAAAGATGTTTGTTTATTTTAAAAAACCCGGTTACAATACAGTATTTCGATTGGACCGTTCAGTCTTGAATTATCGTGCGTCGTGTATGGAAGTCTCAAAGAAAGAAAGGGAAAATTGATTGAAAGTAATAATAAAATTTACGATGTATCCGGCGCCAGAAGCTCTATGAGATCGGATGTAAGTTATTATGCATCCATCCTACAGTACGGACCTGGCACGAAGTGAATACCACTTGTTCCTGTCTACAACCAACGCCCTTAGGGGTACAAATTTGGTCTCAATAGAGGCCTCTTAAAATTGGTTGTCCCAGTTGTTGTTTTTTTCAGTGGGGACGAGTGTTTCTACGAGAAGGTTGTTATGAAGTTTTGACTACAAGTTATTAAACAGAATTTTACTCGGCTTAATTTTCTTATAAAATATTGAAATAATGCGAAAAATACGAAATAACTTTTTCCCCAACTTAATTAGTTGGTTTTTTCCAAAGCTGTCATTATTAGTATTAAAGAGAGAAAGAATAATATGAAGCTGTTACTAGTGGGTAAAAGAAAAAGAGTAAGACTGTGAATTTGAGGTGAAGTTATGGGAGTAAGTCCTCACTTGACTCAAAATAAAATTGAGGTTCGACATTTGAGTAATTCCTGCCACTATAATTACATGATAAAGAGGTTTTTTTTTGTTTATTTACTTCATTTCATAGCTGCTCGAAGACGTCATGACGGCTTTGTTGTTCTCCTGGCAAATATTCTTCTAATTGTTAGTATGTAATTGAATTGAGAATCTATAACAGAGTTATTCCAGCCCTTATGATTGATAAATACGAAGTGGGGTTGGTATTTATTTCCTTCATCTCATACTTTAAACAGCAATGTCGATAATAAATTACTATTTCAGGACAAAATAACCAACTAGTGAATTAGAAGGAGATCAAGCAGGGACTTGGCTTCTCACCTGACCCACAGAAGAATAGTTATGTAGCATATCATCCTCAGACAGACAATATATCTGGTATATTAGTAGATAGTCTGCTCGGCCGGAGTGCAAATTGTTTGTACCCAAAGTGGACAAATACACAGATTTGGAACGTGATTTTGTGAGTTTCTGATGTATATAAGTTACAAGTTTCAATACCACAAGGCATTTTAAAATAAGTTATGATCAATAGTAATATAAAATGGAAATAAAGCTCATTCTTATGTTAACAAATCGGCAATATTTTTTTCATTTTTTGCATTTCCTAGCACTCAAAAATTTTACATATTTGTACATTTATCAATATCGGAAATAAATATATGCATAACATTTTAGATTGTTTTGTTTATTTGCAAATATATGCAATGTATATAGTATGTAAATATATTAAAATCTATTGCATGGACGACTTGCGATCCTACTAAATAAAATTGATGCAACATACCGTATGTTTGTGTTATTGGAATTACCGACAATTGAAAAGAAATTGATTTTTTTATATTGTCAATTGGTTATAAATGTGTGATATTATTATTAATGCAAAAAATTTGTGCATTACCTCTAACGTAATTGATATATTATATGTTAGTGATGAAAAAATGAGCTTATAATATAAACCATATTTAGAATTAAAAGATTCTGGCAGATGTTTTATATAATGAATTATAATGCAAATTAGTCAAACAGAAGACTAATATATATAGAACGTTTTGCGTGCCATATTGTTACACTTTTTCATTCCCCCTTACAACACATCCAAATTTCAAGACATATTTTCATTTGATTAAATAAATTATTAGAGTTTTATAGGGAGACATTTAGTATTTTGTTAAAAAGAATACCATTGGTAAGGTGATAATCAATATTATATTTACTTAATTATATACTTAAGTAGACTCAAATGTGCTAGAGTTCCTATGTACTTGGTCAAGTCCTGATTGACACTCATATATACCGAGGTCGTCTCTGTCCCCATAATTATCAAAATAAGACATAAATTTGTTTTTCATCGAGTCCCATTATTTTTGTATTCTATTTCAAATGTATTTATTGGTTATTACATTTTTTTAATAATTAGTTTTATATCATTTGAAGGCTCTTAGTTTCTCTCCTCAATCATTCAAAAATCTTGATGACAGCATTGAAAGTTGCAAAAACTGTCCAACAAAAAAATCCACATACGAGTAAAAGCTTACAACTCTGCGGATCATTAAAAATTGTTTTGTTTGTATTAAATCCCGTTAATGAACATATTCAATTACAGTTTTTATTTTTTATTAAAGTTCGGGGAAATTTTTGAGTAATTAAAAATGCAGAAGTAAGCGTTAAATTAAACTTGTTTTATAACAATTATAATTTTAAAAATGGGGGATTAGCTGATCCACGGAATAATTAAATTAAACAATTAATATTTTAATATGTTCATTACGATGATCCATAATAAGTAGTTTTTTATATGTTTTAGGGCTAAAGAAATGCTTTTAAATCATGGAGAACCCCTTATATTTAAAAAAATGAACAATTTATTTTTCACCAGTAAAATAGAGTATGTTAACAGAGAGTATAGTATAATTGCAATTATGATTTAATTACAATATTTTGATGGCAAATAAAGAAAAAAAAAGAGGTTAATGTATAAATTACTTAGAAATAAATTAAATTGTAAAAAGTATTAATTAAAAGTGTAACCCAATTTAATTTTTTTAAATATATTTATAAAAATCAACCTCAAATCAAACAAATATAATTGATTATTGTATAGAAACCACATTCTTTAAATTTATACAATAATCCTTTGACTGTTTCTACCTAAAGGAATATGTAAATTTAAAACATTAAAACACTTTTTCAATGAGAATAAATAATTTTATGGGAGGTATAAGTTTCAAATTGTCACCTATGTAAAGTATTAAATTTGTTATAAAATAATTGTTTATTTTGAGGTCATGACTAAAGTATATATGTATTCAGTATAACTTTAAACTAATGAACAACTGGATCAATAAATAAATTGATAACAACCTTTATATACAATATTATTCTGAAAAGGAAACTTGTATTCTAAATTCTGTAATGTTTTGATTTATTGTAATTTTCGTTCACGAATAAATTGGTTTTCTGTAGCCATATTTTTTACTTTTGTATACCGATTAGTCAGTAAGATGATTTAAAATACCATATTACATTCTTAATTTATTACTCATAAAGAGAATAAGCTTTTACAAAAATGGTATTATTTTATAAATAGCACTGAAAACTAATAATTCGATAATATTCCAATAGATGAATATTTTTATAAGAAAAAAGATTATTATCTACACGTATAATCGTACCCATTTTTTGTGTAGATATTTTCTTTTTAATGCACTGTGATTAAGAAAACAAAATTTAAAAATTTACAAGTCAATCATACCCTATTTGGTAGGGGTTATATAAGTTCTCATACAAAAAATGAGTGATTCTAAATTTTAAAAGCAATATATATTTTAAGGTATTGCAATACTATATCAATACTTGTGAGTGTATTTGAAAAGTGAAAAATTTGATTCAAGAATTTTAACAAGTTTTATTTTAGAAACTAGAAGAGCTACACTAACTAAACTTTCTACAGATCTTGGTACATATGGTGCTATTTCTAATCCTTACTGTAGGCTCAATAGATATTGATAATGACCTCCATGATATAATAATGTGATTGGATCAGTGGAAGACTTGAAAGCTTCGAGATTTGGTGTCCTTGTCCTGTAGGTACTTGCCTAGACATGCTTTCAGAAATAAAAGTATAGCAGGTTGGCATCTTGCGAGTATAGAGGCTATATTTTGTTTGCCCAGAACGGAAATTTGGTCTCTAAACAAGACTAGGTAACTTTAGCTGTGTGTGCCAATTCACTATTTTGTTGAAGTACCATGTTCAGTATTTGATCCAAAGAATCAACTTATCCATAAAAATGTCACCTTAATCGGAAGTGTTGAACCTGTAGCCTGTTTTGAACCAGATGCCAGTTCATTGGATGCAACAAATCCCAAGCTCATGCGTGCATGGTTGTCATCTGGGTTTAGCCTTCCTCTCAATGTCGATACCGTCATTAATGGGGTTCTGGTAGTGAGAACTGACACAAGACTAGGTACTACACCCAATAAACATCCACGATAAGGAAGACTCCTTACACATTACTTATCAAACAATACTAATATTTTATGACATCATCATGAAAACACTGCTACCTCAATCCACCGACCATTCCCTTTCACATATCAAAATACATTTTTAATGGCCAAAAAAGAAAAAAAAAATCCACGACACTAAATTGAGTTTGTCATTGATATGTAATGCCCTTTTTTTTCTTTTTCTTTTCTTAGCTTAATGGTTATTAAATGCATTTCAAATACATAGATAAGTTTTCTTTATTACTTTTTGGCAGGGAGAGGGATTATGAATGAAAAGAATAGCAGCATATCTTCAAAAGAAAATGACTAAAGATAATAGTCATAATGATACATAAATATAGATTTTCTTACCAGGAATATTTATATGTCACTTCGTTTCTTTTACTGTTTAATACGAAAAGAAACAAAAAAAAAAAACTGGTCGAAATGGGTTAGTATGTAGCTTATTAATTACACTATGCAAAAAAATGAAGACTTTCAACCTCGACAGGTTTGCCCTTTAAAGCTATTTTTTAAATCAAGCTTTTAAGATATAACTATGATTCAGTGCTACATTTCGACATGAAATTACTATATACATTAAAATCAAATAATATAACAAATTGACGCAAACATTGAGGGATTTGAAAAATGAATTATTTCTTACTTTATTTTGATCAACATTAATCGAGAATGTATATAGCAATTCAAAAATGGAGTAAAATAAAGTACCTTTTTTAGCTGATAATATCTTTTTTATTTTTTATTCAAGTGTTTTATATCATAGCTGAAGTTATATAAGCGATCTTTTATTTTTTTAAATGCGATAGAAAAGGTCTATTTTGATTGATACTTGCTCAATTTATTTTTTAATATTTACTAAAAAATTTATTAAAGTTAGTTACTTAGGTTGCTTGAATATATATAGCAATAATTGACTCGCTTATCAGTTTATAACTAACAATGTAATTAATAAGTGGCAGAATAATTTTAAATTATTTTGAATAAAAAGCATCGATAAACTTGTTTTAATCCCCTTCCATTTGAATTATTATTTACATATTTAGCAATAAACTAATAAAAGTTGATAGGGTTTTTAATAATTATTATTCTCTATTTTTACCCATATAAATGTTTTCTCCGCTTTAATTATTAAATTGTAAACTACTCTTTGAGATAAAAAATAATACAAAGAGGACAGTTGCAACAAGTGCGATTTTTTTTTTCTTTTTTTGCTTATTCCTAAATAATATGTTATGTTATTTTACTTCAAATCAAACACGTTTTTAATGTAGAAAAGAGTCTTCAATATGTCATTGAGAGTGAAATTACTGATCTTGGATTGATAATATAATTCTACTATAATATTTTCATTGAAATGTACATGAAAAATAATGAAAAGTTCATTGATTTATTCATCAAAGAATATTTATTAGATTAAAAAGTCTCATTTTTTCAATTTCTAACTCAGATTCCACTTTTTTTTAAATTTTCCTTTTATTGTTCGGATGGAGTTGGACTGATGAAGTATGTAAAAATATTACAGTATTACTTTTACTCTATCTGACACTGGAAGTAAAAAATGACACACACATAGCTTGCATCTTTTCTAAGGACTTAACCTGGTAGTTTCCTTGAAGGATTTTATATATCAGACCCGTACATTCTAATTGATAGAACATACAGTTTTTAAAGTTCCATCGTAACCTTTCGTTCTTGGTAAAACTTGCCGGGCTGCAGAATAATTAATTAGTTTTTTTACTATTTTATTTATTGTTTAAGTCCGGAACGATAATAAAAAAGGGCTTACTACTTTATCTAGAGTTGGCGGGATAAAAAGAAAATATAATGTATATATGCAAGCTACAAAAGATGATTAATTGTGGGAGGTATGTAGTTTTTATTTATTTTGGGCATGATAATTTTTAATTGACTCCTCAAACTTCACGGGCAACAAGCTATTTTGCCTACTACAAATTCTTTGGTAGTAGGCTCTTTTCTTTTGCTCTTTTGTTATTTGCATAAGATTTAATACTTTCATTTTCTCCAAAAAACTGTAAATAAACTGGTGCGAAGTCTAACTGTCAAGTGTTGAACGGTCTGCAGTTAGAAAAAGTTTAGTAACTACTGCTCTTCAGTCCAAAACATTCATTTTTTTTTCTAAGTCTACTTTTAATTCATTTTTATAAAACATAATAGACCAAATTAAGTCAGTTTGTACATTGATAAATTTAGTTGTTAAAAATATGACCTTAAGAGGGAGTAAAACTTTTTGTAGTTGCAACAAAAGTAGTTTTTTTTATATTTCCCGAAGTTGTTATCATACTTGAAGCGAGAACAACTAATAACTAAAGATTTGGGAAGTTTAAAATGTAAGTCTATCTTGACTCAGAGTATATTTTAGGATTAACATCGTAGTATATCTTGTCTGTGCATTTACTAGATATGAAGTGCGACTGTGTTTAATTTCTTCATCTTATATCAGCTTGTAGATAATATCGTCATGACAGCTAAGCTGCTCTCCTTCAAAACATTTATTTTTTCTTAAATACTTCACTATATTCTTTTAAATCACAATTTTACACAATCAACATCATAACTAATATGATTAGGAAGTGATATATAGAATGTGTTTAAATAATTAATTACAATAAAATGAGAGACATAATCTAGTTCCACAACTTTCGTTTATTTATTTTTCTTCTCCCACCTTCAAAGAGGATCAAAAACAAATAAAGTCCCTCCAAAAATTGTCAAAGATAAAGAAGCAGGTCAAGACAAACAAACCTCGCTCCTTGGTTGGATGTTATTTGCCAACAGTGTTATTAACAATTATTATCTGAAAAAATGGTGTGACTCCACCTGAAAAGGAGTCCATGATACTAATCAAGATGGACACGAAGATTTTGATTCCGAGTGGAATAATTAAATTCGTATCTATTGTCGTGTAGAGCACTTCCTGGACCATGGAAACAATGTGGTCTACACAGTGTGGATACACTCATCATATGTAGTAGACGTG
The DNA here is from genome assembly GCF_016086655.4 of Lepeophtheirus salmonis. Classification (NCBI taxonomy): domain Eukaryota; kingdom Metazoa; phylum Arthropoda; class Copepoda; order Siphonostomatoida; family Caligidae; genus Lepeophtheirus; species Lepeophtheirus salmonis. Next base: position 31,366,725 of record NC_052143.2, on the reverse strand, counting down.
ACGACAAGCCAATCCAAGCCTGGTGAGTCTCACTCCAAAGTGGCACCATACTACATATGTACTCCACCAATCTCAAGATGGGTAAAACCATTTTGCAAAAGTAAAAATAAAATGAGATGATATTTCCGTCCCTGTCTTACAGAATGAAACACTTTCCATCCTATGGACTCACTCTCGATTTATTGGTAAAAAGTGAGATTGTTGCCAACCTATACCACTATTGACGAGAGTGGCTGAAGGGATTTTTCATAATTACAAATAGGTCTACTTTTTTCAAGTCTCTTTCTAGGTCCAGTATCTTCATTCTTCTCCAAGCTAAAGTAGATTCTTTAAACTGTCAGGATTAATATGTTGATTTTCAGTTAATTTTTTAAGTATAGTGACAGGTCATATTTTCTACAACTCTAATCATGCATATGTAAAAACTACTACAGGTAAGTAGATACCCTTTTAAAAATTGAAGTGGTTAAACACCTCAAGGAAAATACTCGTGTTAGGATTTGAAGGGAAATAAATGCCACGAACCAGTTTCTAAAAGATTGAATTATCCGTAAAAGTTTCAAAGCAATAGCTTCCATTATTACCAAGATATATACGTGGGTGTTACCCAAGGTATTAATTGGGATTTTCAAAGACCCAAAAATATTATTTATATCGAAAAATAGTTTATAGCAGAATGTATTTCAAACACACAATTAACAAAATAATACAACTTTTGAAAGAGGATCACTGACATTTGGGATGGAGAATATATTTCTTGTCAAAGCAGGGATTCAATTTTCCTCTATATTAGACTACCTACCAAATAGATAATAACAACAGTTATGTATATGGCCGTTTACGGCCCATTTCCATGCTTGAACATAACATCTATATGTTAATTAAATTTATTATATTTTATCTCTCATAAATTGAATCTGAATTATAATTTAAGAGAAAAGATTTACATTATAATTCAATGTTCATCGCACAAAAACTTTTTTTCTACACTATATACAACTATTTGTTAAATATACTTTATTATTGAGAAGTATCTAGTACCTTAAGATATCAAAGGCTCTAAATTAAATTATTTTTTAATGTTGTCATTACAAAGCAACCACATGGCAGGAGTTGATAGATAAAAGTTTTATCTTAAAGTTTTATATAAAAAAAAACCTCTTGGTTTCACGAAAAAAGAAGAACAAAAACTGTAAATGACTTTGGACGTCTCTTGAAAAAAGTTTTTGATAATGGATCTCTTTAAAATATGGAATTTGCAGGAAATTAACTCTTTACTTCCTAAGAATTAGTAAATTTATCATTCTTTTTTTTTCTTGGTAAGATTAAGATAATTACAAAGAGTTATTTTAAATTATAAAGTAAATGAAATGTATTTTATTTTTCTACTAATTTTTTTGTACAGATTTTGTTTTATGAGACTTTAGAAGAGAATAATTTATTTCGTTTTTTTTTGTTTTAAGTGTATTAGGCGGATGTTAAAAGTCAAAAGCAATAATATCTTATTATTTCACACATGAATATTATTTTTTAATACGAAGAATAATATCTATCAAACATCTGACGTTTTTTTGGATGATTTCTTTTATGTTTGTCAAAGAGATTTTTTAATATATACTTTCATATAAATTTCCCTCAAAAAAGGATGAATATGCAGCAATTAAAGCATCTTTATAACAAGCAAAAACTACAATCTTAAAAAATATTTGTCTCATATTTGTGTTCATTAATTTTCAGTGAACGAAGGCAAAAATGCATCTTGAAATTTATATTTAAATAAATTCCAAGCAACTAACATAGGGTATTGAAACATACATTATTTGAATAAGGAGTCTTGAAACATTTCTTTTTACGCACTACAATTTTTTGTCAGTTTCGTAGAGTCGTCGAAGAAACATATAGTGATTGATTGGCTCTACGCAGATGTTCCTATTTGTGAGGTGGTCAAGATCAATGAAGTGAACAGATCTACTGTTTTGAGGATTAGGAACGCGTTTGAAGCTGATGACAGCTAAGAACGGAAGCCTGGGAGTAAAGGCCATAAAATAAATTTCATGAGTGCATTGAGAGACAGTATTGATGCAAGTCCTAAAAGAAAACTGCAACTTCGCAAAAATGCACAAGTTTACTAATATTGTGTGAGGTTGCAGATTTGTTTTTGGACTTCACTAATGCCATGAAAGAGATGGCCATCAATAGCTACGTCCTCCAAAAAAACGCCAGCTCACAACATCTATGGTAAGACCAGCAGATTGACCAATACCAAAAAAATCCTAAATTGGATAAAGGGCAACAACACTATCATTAGATATTGTGGCCTCCTTCATCACCAAATCTGACCTAAATTGACTATGGGACTGAGGGCACAATTGAGGCATATGCCTCTACTGTACCCCACAGAAATACTGCTAAGCTTAAGGCCTCTATTGAGCAGGAGTAGATGATCCTGTTTGATGAGTATGTCATCAGATTGCACAAGGCTTTACGACCTCGTGTAAATGCTGTAATTGAGGCTAAATGTGAACATTTTGAATTTTAAGCAACGAAGATGTGTTTTCACTAGTTAGTAAATTTCAAGGTGTTAACCTTAATCACGATTGAGCTCTTGATAGTTTTGTTAAAAAAAAACTATGATGGATTTTTACTCCTGAATACTGTACACAAATTTGTTCATAAATGCGCATTTACTTTTTGTCTCACTTTTAATTATCAAACTGATGAAGACAATGCTTTCGTAAAATATCTCTGTTTTCATTGTCTAAAGTATTGCATTTGCATAGATTAGAAACTCTTGCATTATCAACGAAAATAGTATTTATAATATTATATCAATACAATCATAATTTAAAGAAATAATAATAATGTTTATATGATAGAAGATCAAATTCTTCAAACGTTGAATGATTTTCCTTTAATAGTATTTATATTTAGCTATATGCCTTAAAAATATAGGCACATCAAAGTTAAATATACATTAAGGTATTAAGCTAAAAAATATTAATAATAAAGAAAAATCCTTGGAATATTATTAATTTTGATACAAAAATATATTTGAGTAAAAAGTGGGGAAAATATTTTTATTTCTATCAAATTTCTCTATTTTATAAGCTTTTTTTCATCATACTCGATAGACATTTTTGGCAATTTTTAAGCATATTTAATCCGTCATAAGTTAATAAGAATAAAGAAACACTTTACCATGAAAAAAACGATGATTATAGAAGGGAAACTATTTTAGCACTAGACTCCACAGCGACAATAACTCACTAATTATTTTAAAATGATTAATTTGTTGATAAATTTGTAAAAACTTTATTTAGAATGAGGATATTCACGCATACGAATCAAATTATGAATAAATTTGTTTGAGTTTTTTGATTACCACTCGTTTCTCGTTCGTTCTTGCACGGACGAAACTCTCTGCTGTTCTAACAGGAAAAGAGAAGGAAAGTTTTGGGAAGAAGAAATAAAAAAAAAAATGAAAGGGGGGCCAAAGCGTTTATAGAGAAGAAAAAAGAAAAGAAAATTATTTTCCCTCACCTCCCCCGGTTGGTATATTTATACTATAGATAAAATAATATGCACTAACAAATCTGCGGTTTTTAAAAATATTTATTTCAATTAGATTTTGTGTTAAAAAAGAACCATCATGGCAGTGAGAAAAAGGTTTTATTTACATACATAAATATTATATTTATTTGTACTCAACATATTTGAATAAATCCCCTGAATTTACCTCTCTTATGAGTCTAGAGTTGTATAAAAATGGATGGAACATTTAACAAATAAAAGTATTTATTAATAGACCCCTAATTATTCATCTCTATTCTGAACATTCGAACGTATTGGCATGCAAGGATGGCCATAGTTCATAGTGATATCTCTCAGAAGCTCAATTTATCATATAATTTATGACACACGGCAATTCCGACAATTTTCCCACCCCCTATGATACTAAAGTCATTTTCAGACGCTTAGAACAACCTGAGATATTTTCTTATTTTTAAGTTGAATTCCTTAATCAAATGACGTGAAATCGCACCACTTTGAGCCATTTTGGTGTCATATTAAACTGAATTCTTATGCAGGAACTAGTCGTAGACCTTAAAACAGAAAACATCATCTCTCGTTGACTTTTTCCTTGGGCCCCCTATTCTCTTTTTTCCGTATAAATCTCAAATTAGAGGGGGAATGATGCCAGTGTGAACAACTGTCTTGCTACGGCACATCTTTACGTCAATTGGTACTCGGAATGTCCGTTTGTGTAAATTCACCATTTCAGACCTTTGAACTTCAGAAAATGAAGTTTTTTACTCCAGTTTAAGGAATATCAATTATAGCATTTATATTTGCAAAACCTTCTTCTGCCAGCGTCATAAGGCGATAGCTTGATATACACACTTGTTATATCCAGTGGAGCATGCCACTGAGTATGTTCCACAACCGTTTATTTACGTCAAGAAAACGATTATTATTGAATAAAGTGAAATATTATATGTGGAAAACTTTTCCAAATGAGTGTAATTTATCTTAATACCCGGGAGTTGTAAAAAAATATGACCTATTCGCATATTATATATTTTTTTACTTCACCAGCAGAAAAGTTCTTTTTATTTTATAAAAACTGTTATTATTATTTTGTTATCACCGAAGAGTGAACATCTATGTGCAATGTAATCACTTATGCGTGTCCTCACGAATCACGGAGAGTAACATTGATCCTTTTTTTTGAGTTATAAGGGAATTTTCTTGTTGGACTGAGAGTAGAATTAAGGATCGACATTAAAGTAATAGTCTATGTGAATAAAATTTACGGAGTAGAACTTGTGTGTACTTTTTTTTTTAATATTTGAGAGCTTAACTGCTATCCTCTCCAATATTCTTCAAATTGACGTGGTTCCCATCATAATTTGAAGTGTTTTTTTATCAGCGGTAGGTCATATTTTCCACCATTCGGTTCATAGATCAACGTTTTGTTTATTAAATAACGAATATTTATATTTCTTTGTTAACTAATGTGTAAAATTAAATCAACATTAATAAAACTTATGTAAAAGTGGTTTTTAAGGTTAGTAATTGTTTTTAATGTTTCTGTATCTTGTTCTGAACTCGATGTATTACCATTTTTAGTCTGAAAAATGATAAAAAAATAACACTATACTTCAGACCCATATAACTTATTCATAATACATAGTGATAAGGAATGGCATATCTTATATAATAGAATAATATACAATGTATAGTTTTAAAAAAGATACATTTAAAAAAATATGCATCTCCAAGGATTTTTGTTCCATCATGTATTTTATATGTGAGAACATTTTTCCATAGGTGGAACACTAGTGAATAGTCAACAATAGCATCATATATTATGAGCCAATTTCTATTTCAATTCCACATCTCTATAAATTAAAAAAATTGTTATTCTTCAAATAATATCATCATATTTGGAAATTTTTAGTTATAAACACAATCAAAGAATACCTTTTTTACATGTTCAATCAATATAACCCCCTTTTGCTTAAATGACCAGTTCCAGCCTGTTGCATAACTTTGTACAGAAGTTCTTTTAGGAGCTCAAATTTAGGTTGGCTCAAGAAGTGATGATGGATACCTTCAGTTGGTCCTTTTTCGGTACTGGAATCCCAAAGGCTTCGCCAAATATGTACCCAAAAATACCAAATCGAACGGGGAACTGTTGGGGCTATGGAGAGTCCCAGAGTCTTGTTTTTCAAGTATTTTAATGAGAATTTTGCATCACTTTATTTAATCTAAAGGACGCAAACCCTGGCTAGGAGTTCCCTTGTAGGCGGTAAAGTTTAAGTCTTACTTCACCACGCGGTGCATGGTGTTCTGCCTGATATCATATTCACGAGCAAGGCGATTGACGATTAAGCTGACTCTTTTGCATTCAAGCAATTCTTTTGGGCTCTTGAGTTTTGTTCTGTACCTTGTGGAAAGATTTTGGTGTTCCACTCTCAGTTACCTGGTATATAGTAGAACAGTTTTAGTACGGCAGTTTAGAAATCTCTGATGGTGATTTTCCATGCGCAGACAACTCCAAATTGCAGCTCTACGTTGCTCCATGTTTTTAGTAATGATGTTCATATTTGTTAGTTGACTTTGCTTATTTTTGTTTACAGTTTTTTTTAACAATTGTATACAAAAAGTTGAGTTAAACATCAAATATAACAAATAGGACAAAGTGTTGCATTGTAGACAGAGGTGCCTGTGCTAAACATTGAGAAATTATTATTTTTATAATTTCTTTGATTTACTAATACCAATATATGAATTCTATTGCAGGATGTCCAAAGGCATATTTTTTCCAAATATGGAAAGGAAGTTTTAAATTAATCCTATTAAATACATTGTATGTATACTCACATTAAGGGCAAATGTAATTTATGCATCGATATGCTTAAATATAACTATTCTAATGTGTAAAAAAAATGCATATATACGTCAGAATACATTTATAAATTATCTTTTCTAAAATTTATGTGGACTCGAAACAGTATTCCAGTCCTTGTTTATTTATTAAAGGTAGATTTATACCAAGATATTAAGGTATTAAAATTTACTCCTAAAAATTGTCAAAACATTTTTATGGGATTTACAATAAAATATTATGTTTTCATTTATTTGTAACAAGATAATCACTCAACATTTATTTATCCTTCAAAGTATAATGTTCAATTCAAAATTATGTACCGTATTACGAAACAAAGACCAAATGATCAATATTTGTAAAATGTGGTATTCTTAGTGTTGTTGTTTTTACCACTAGGACCTTGTGTATTACTCCATAACTAACTTAGTGAGCATCTTTGAGTCACAATTTAAACTTACTTAAAAAGATAAATACAGTGAAGGGAAGAAAAAGTTGCATACAGTATAAGACAAGATGAAAAAATAACAATATGGTGAATATGTTTATAGTATCATAAAAAGCACATCTTTTGTGGAAAAATTATTTAACAAAGCCAATGAATTTACTCAAACTAGCAAGTACAGTTTGACACTTTAATTTAACCTGTGAGTATATTTATCAATAGTCATGTAAATCGTGTTAATTTCTTAACTGATTCGTTTTTTTTGGAAGTGGTAGTCTTAAGAAAGAATTTTCTTTTCTATAGCAGTTGACATTATTATTTCATTCCTGAGTAGTGAACTTACTCTCTTACATAGATTAAATTTTATTCAAAACCTAATTTGTGTGTGCTCATAAAAGACGTTACGGAGAGTAACCTTGATAATTTGCTGTGGAGTTATTATTGTAAGTCTTTTAAGTATTTTATCACTTCTAGTTTAAATAAGTTTGTATTAGAAGGCATAATGTAACAATTATACTAATTATCAATACATAGATAGAATACACAATAATGGATTTTCAATTGAGAGTTAATATGTTTTATGATACGTTCGATGGGTATCACAAGGAATTAAACGGATATACAAGGTCGTTCAGGTAAATCCGGATCATCTTTAACTACATCTTGAACAATAAGAAAATCATTTAACTCGGTTACTTCAATTTTAAAATGAGAGATTGAGCGTTATCTTTGAGTTAGTTGCGCAACTTTTCATTGTAAACAAGTATTTACGATGGAGGAGACCCAGAGGAATACCATAATCGAAGTGGCCTGCACAGCATACAGCTCAGTGTATATCAAGATGATGCTCTAGTATTCTATGAGCACACTCTACCACGTAAACGACCGCTGCATGAAGAAGGGACATACCAGAGAAAATCCTATCCCGATTCCTTGCAGGCCTGAAACGGCCGTAAAGGCATCTCCTAGGCCCCAGACTAACGAAAAATGCCTCTTAAGCGAAGCATTATTCTCCAAGACGATAAACACTGACTTGAGGATTAATTCATTTGCCTCTACAAAAGAAATATCCTTACAGACAAAACGAAGGCCACCCGGGCATACCACTGAAGAAAATTGCCGAACGATTTGATGTCCTATGCTAACCAAATCATCCTTTGTTCAGATGAAAAACAAAGGATTGTGGACAGATCCCACAACATCCAGAACGACAGATGGTTGACCACAAAGGTAGTTAATGTACCCACAGTCTTTAAAACATAGTTTCTGGTTAGTATCATTAAGCTTGGAGTCATGTGGAGCAACAAAATGTCATGCCCCATTTTCTTTGATCCAAAAGAGAAGGGGGGCACTGACAGGTACTGTGAACTCCTGTCTGACCAAGTTATACCTTGGATGAAATCTGAGGCTAAAAGTGTCGAGTGCCTGTTTAAAAAAACAATTTTGCCCCTTTTACAAGGCCGGCAAGACCTAATTTTAAAGAAGAGAAAGTGCCATTTTGAGAACCCCATACCTGGCCCTCTAACTCTCCGGATATGAATCCCATGGATTACATATTTCTGGAGGTGTCAGAGCCGAAGGTATCCGCCAATTCATAAAACTGCATCGAACTCCTTAAAAGGTCTTCATCATTAAGTACTGGGACAAAGTTTCCACTGCAGACGTGGTGACGGTCTGCAAATCCTGTAGGCTTCGTATAGTGCAAATTATTGACACCCTTGGCGGGCATATAATTTTTTTTATCCTAATTATGTATCATTAGAACTTGTAAATCAAATTTCAAACCTCTGCTTGCTTTCCCTATTGATCAGGTTGCAGTTAAAGGTTTACCCTAACGACCCTGTACTTCCTGCTTGGAATTATTTATACTCTCAACTATGACTTCATTTAAAACTATAAAAAAGTGCAACTTACAGATTGCAAAATATGGTAATATACTGGAATGATTAGAAAGAGGCAGTTGCAACATTTTTAGTTTCTGAATTAATTATTCAGAGCTGTTTTGATTGAGACACCTCCAAATTTGAAAAAAAGAACAACACTAAGTTTCAGTCACATATTGCTTGAACTTAGATAGAAATGTTAACAGCATAGAAGGGATTTGAATATTTTTTTTTTTTTGTCGAAGGAGAGAGAAGTTTTATATATAAGTTTCAGGATTGAAATAATATAAGGTAGACGGTGTCAATTAAAGATTGTCGGGTTCCAATTTCCCACTATTTTTCATTTCATGCTTGATCTGCTCTTGTTAATCCAAAATATTCAGAAGAAATTATTATTACACTACTGTTTACATTACATTCTCGTCAAAAAATTATTTGAAAAAGTTGTGACAGTTGTTGTAACTTACTGCTGAAAAAGTAAAAATTTCCTTGCATATTTATCTTCTTCCATAGCCATGTATCCACGTTCAGAGGTCAGAGTGGCTGCTGTAGCCAAGGTTCTCGGTGGCTCGACCCAGGAAGCGGTTTTTATTGAACTGGGGGTCAGTTTAAAGTCTGCTTAGAGATTTCATCTTATTAATTCTTAGGAAAAGACGCCAATCCACACGAAAACTGTCAGTAAGGATGCCTGCAAAGTTCCAAGGTGTCTCAAGAGACTGTAAGAAAATATTTAAAGACATCTGTTGGTGCAAAGGCCTATAAGCAGGCTTCCATACCCTGTTGACAAATGAAGAAATGAGGATTTCCTTTGGTAAGAACAAGCTGGGATTGAGTCTGGATGATCGGAATCGTATTTTCTGGTCAGATGAAAGCTTACGACTGCAAAGCGAATGTGTAAGGCCCAAGAAAAATAATGTTGTTCGGTAAAACCATATTCTGAAGCATCCTCTAAAAACTATGATTGGTGATCTTTTGAAGCTCTTGAAGTGAGTGATCATCATGTAGGGTACTACAAGAAGAAGATTGATAGTGACACTTAGATTCTTGAGAAGTTTGCTCTGCTTGCCATGACTCGTTTGAGGTCCAGGGGAACAATTCTGACCCAAAAAGATATTCCATTGCCTTCTGAGGCTATCTTCATACAAGATAATGCTCCATCTCATACTTCAAAATCTACTCAAAAGTGGTGTTCTGAGTATCTATCTGGGAGAGAGACAAACGAATTGGGAACAGTCTGGATTTGAATACAAACGAAAATCTATGAGATCATGAAAGATAAGGGTAACAGTATGCCCCCTTGCACACCAAAG